>NC_136984.1:18873285-18985614 GCF_032717465.1 Coenobita brevimanus
AGAAAAGGGCAGATATATGAAGTGGACAAATTTGAAGAAAGATGCTTGTACTGTGAAAAGCAACGACATAGGAAAGAGGACTGTTATAAGTGGAAGAGGGAACAAGAGAAGATCAGAGGAAGTTGCTGGTATTGTGAGATGCCGGGACATCAGAAAGTGGACTGCAACAAATGGAAGAGAGAACAAGGGAAGACCGGAGGAGGTTGCTGGTTCTGCAGGAAGCTAGACCAACACAATTTTGAGGTGAAGCACCATCCTGGGCAGGTACATGGCAATGCTGACAGCTTGAGTCATCGGCCTTGTGACCCAGACTGCCAGCAGTGTAGTAAAAAAGAAGACCATAGCAAGAAATGCAGACATACTGGAGTGACAGGGCCAGCGCCAGATGCAGAAAACCTGAAGGGGATGCAGTTGGAGAATGCAGATTTACAATTAGTGCTAGAGTGGCTGCAGTGGAGTAAAATAAGACCATCTTGGGAAGAGGTTTTTAGATTCAGCCCAGCGACCAAGAGCTACTGGAGTCAGTGGGAGTTTCTTCATTTGAACAACGGACTTCTGGAGCATCAGTGGGACACAACCAATGGCCTCAGGAAGTACTGGCAACTGTTGGTTCCGAAGAAAAGTAAATCTGGGATCTTAGATGATTCTCATAACCAGATCACTAGTGGGCACCTGGGAGTGAAGAAAATCCTTAGCTGGCTGCGACAGAGGTTCTACTGGACTGGCATGCTTCAGCATGTTGAAGTGTGGTGTCGGGTCTGTGTCACGAATCAAATTCGCGACATTCCCCTTTTGTGAGAAGCCACGAACTATTAGTGGAAAACTCACTGTGTATCGCTCAGTTAACCGTTTCTCTCTCCATTTCGGGGTATACTTTTCAAAACATTTGTCACTGTTTTCAAAAGTGACCGATTTAATGCACGTCACTAAGTGCTTTACTGAGCGATACTATTGTTTCTTTATTGTTCGCCCCTGCTTGCCTCGACCGTTAGAAAATGCGGCCTACTGCTCCCCCCCTTTGTTCCCACGACTTGGGCAGTCTAGTGTTTGCTCTGACGGAGGAAGGACCTGTGCTCCAGCAGTGTGAGAGGTCAGCTAGCACCCAAGCTCCACAAGATCACAGTCTCCAGTGCTCCCACCTTGGTGATACAAAGCATTCATCGACTATAGTATTTCCTTCTTGTATTTCCCTAGTCTTAAGAGTTTAATTAAGGTGTTTTTTTTTTTCTAGGCGTAAGGATTTAGCTTTTGCGTGAGTGAGTGAGTGCGGTCTCATTGATTTGATTTGAAATGTAACGTTAAATTTATTTTTTGTAATCAATAAATTTAACAGTTCTTTTTCTTGAGCTAAATGTAAAGTAAACTCTTGTTTCATTTCTCCATAATTAAGCTTATTTCCCACATAGCTCCTAGCTTCCATAGACGTTTTACTATTCATAACTGGTACTTTGACCAGTCTTGTTGTATTAACTTAGAATCCATTGTGCCAGGAGTTATGCATCAGCAAGGACCTGATATTATTATTAGTATTAGTTATTTATTGTCAGGGGTGAAGTAACTTTCTCCAGAGGCTAACAGTACTAATTCAGCATTTGTGAGTAATTAGTCTCTGCTGTGTACTGTTGAGAAAGTTTATAAATTCTCGTTCTTAGAGAATCGTTGCTCGATTTAGCAAGACAATCATTGTCCCTGCTCTTTAATATTATTGAATATTATTATCAATTAAATAATATTTAAGCATTTATTTTAAAAACACCGTGATAGTATAAAAACCCCGTGACAATTGGCGACCTCATTCCAGGATATTAACTCCTAGCTATAAAGCTATTCACGAGATAGTGCTCACTCGTTCATATTTAGGAATTTATCATTAAAGTTTATAGGCACAAGTTTACTGGTGTTTACCGTTGATTTAGCAAGTGAATTTTTGCTTTATTAATCAATAGAGTACTTAACTCTAGTTTATTTTTGATAACGCCAGACGATTTTATTCGCTCCTGGGTAGCCGCCGTACCCATTGTGTTAATTATTGAGTCTTTCCAGTCATTTTCATTTTTGCTTTATTTTGCCAGTTAACTAGATAAGACTGGTCACCACTAGCTTGTTTGTATTATTAGCATTCGTTTGCTTAATAAATTAGCGCCATGGCAGCCAGTGCTTATGTACAGGAAGCCAAAGATATGGGTCTCACTGACCCAGAGAAAATACAGAGTTACGTTCTCTCACGGTTTAATTACGAGCAAGAACGTGAGAAAGATGCTCGTGAAGAGCGTAGAATCCAACGCGAACACGAGCGAGAACAGCGCGAATACGAGCGAGAACAGCGTGAGGAACGCGAAAAGGAGCGCGAACACGAGCAGAAACAACGCGAGCTCGAGTTAGAAAAAGAGCGACAACAGCGCGAACACGAGCGAGAACAGCGCGAATACGAGCGTGAACAACGCAAGAGAGAACGAGAGCACGAACGTGCCGAACGTGAGGCACGTGAAAAACACGAATATGAAATGATGAAGCTCAAGCGAGATTCCTTGGCTTCAGATACATCTGGTGCAGTTGGTCAAAGCTCCACGAGCGTTCTCCCTGCACATGTCCTGGCGACCCCACGCATCAAGCTTCCTTCATACAAGGAAAGCGAGAGAATCGAGCCGTACATAGCTCGTTTTGAGGACATGGCAGACATGTATCAACTGGATGAGGCAGCTAAGCGGCTTCAGTTTCTTAGCGTATTTGAGGCCCCTCCCCTCGATATTCTCCACAGAATTCGTGGAGACAATCTCACATATGAGATGATGAAAGCTGCACTCATTAAGGCGTATGGTCTCACAGTAGACGACGCCAAAGTTCAGTTCATGCGAGCTCGTCTCCAAGACAAGGAGACAGCTGTTCAGTTCCTTGATCGTCTCACAGCTTACTTAAATGAGTGGATGGAGAAAGATGAAACTCCTTCCACGTGTGAGGGGATAATTGACCTTATGCTGCGTACACAGCTAGAGAGGTCGTGGCCTGCTGAGCTCATAGCACAGCTTAAGATCTGCCAGGTGAAAGATGCCAGCCAAATGGCAGAAAAGGCTGACGCATTCTTTACTGCATACGGGTATCAAACTCGTAAGCAAAACACCTGGAGCAGAAAAGATACTGCCAAGTCTGGGAAGCCGTCTCAGACTGAATCCCAGCACCAAGGCCGTTCTCAGAGTAATGGTCAAGGTCCAAGCAAACCACAGAAGGACCAGGGGCAAAATACACAGCAGCCTGCTTGGAAGCAGTACAACAAGCACCCCAACCAGCAGCAGTTCCCCAAGCAGCAGCAGCAGCAATACAAGGACAAGCCACGTAACCCTCAGTCAGGTCAATTTGTGTATCGGAGGCAGGAGGCAAATGCAGCCTTCATTCCACAAGTACCCGGTGGTGCCATCTCTACCAGTACAGGTACTTCCCAACAGTTCACAAGTCCCCCTCCGACCATGAACTCTCCTCAGACACCTAGTTCCCAGGGCACCACGTTTGTTACATCGGTTGTTCCGCAGTCTCATGAATGACTGGCTGCTACCTCCTCAGACCCTTCCACCAGCAACACTGCCTTTCTTGTTCAGCTAGGGTCTGTGGGAGGTGTTTCTGTAAATGTCCTGAGGGACAATGGTTCCTCAGGTTGCTCTGTTAAGCAGAGTTTAGTTCGGCCTGATGAGTATACAGGTCGACAGATCCAAGTTAGACTTATTGATGGATCAGTGAGATTGTTCCCTGAGGCACGTATCCAGGTGGCATCTCCATTTTATACTGGTACGACACTTGCAGTTGTCATGCCAGAACCTCTATTTGACCTCATATTAGGCAACATACCTGGCATCAAAAATAGTTGTGCCATAGATGTTGCTACTCAGATTTCGGCTGCTGCGATAACACGAGCCATGGCCAAGGCTCCAAATCGCGTCACTCCGTTGATCGTCGCAACGCCACAAGATCTGATTTGTAGTCAAGATGTTGTCCAAGAGCAACAGACTGATTCGACACTTGCCTCAGTGCGCAAGAAGCTGGAGGGTAAAATGATCAAGTATTCACGAGGAGGACAAGCCAGGTTCCTTCGTAAGCGAGGACGGCTGTACCGTGAGTCACAGACACCCCAGGGTGAGGTTCGACTGCAGTTTGTCGTTCCTGCAAAGTATTGCCGAGCAGTGTTTGAATTAGGTCACTGTTCAGCGATGGGAGGTCACATGGGTCAAAAGAAGACCTCTGACCGCATCCATACTGACTTTTTCTGGCCAGGAATGGGACGGGAAATAACGAGGCTCGTACGTTCCTGTGATGTGTGTCAGCGTACCACTGACCGGGGACGTGTCCGTCCTGCGCCATTGAAGCCAATGCCCATAATCTCTGAACCGTTCGAGAGAGTAGCAGTTGACATAGTTGGGCCAATCTGTCCTAGGGCTAGTGATGGATCAAAGTATATCCTCACTATAGTTGATTTCAGCACACGGTGGCCTGAAGCCGTGGCCCTTAAGAATATAGAGGCCGTCACTGTTGCTGAGGCATTAATTGAAGTGTTCTGTCATGTAGGTATCCATAAGGAGGTCTTAAGCGTCCGGGGTTTCCAGTTCACTTCGGCAATGATGAACGAAACGTTCAGGTTGCTGTCCATCCGAGGCTTACGAACTACGCCGTATCATCCCATGTGTAACGGGTTGTGTGAGAGGTTCAATTGAACTCTCAAGAAGATGTTGAGGCGCATGACTGCCGAACAGCCAAAGGAATGGCCGCGGTTCATTGCTCCTCTTCTATTTGCTTATCGAGAAGCCCCACAGCATTCATTGAAATTCTCACCCTTTGAACTGGTGTATGGGAGGTCGGTCTGGGGCCCACTTCAAGTCCTTCGTGAGTTATGGGACGATGAAAAACCCGACCCTGAAGTCAAGACCACCTACACCTACGTCCTTGATTTGGCTGACCGCCTCCAGTCGACGTGCGAGTTAGCTAAGGAAGAACTGATCAAGGCGCGTGAAGTTCAAAAGGCATATTACGATAAGAAGGCAAAGCTTCGGAAGTTTAGTCCAGTCGATAAATGCTTGGTATTACTCCCCACTGCCCAGAACAAGTTGTTGGCGCAGTGGAAGGGTCCATTCGATGTAGTAGAGTGCATTTCAGACCTCAACTACATAATACAGATGGGGAATCTTCGTAAAAGGTTCCACATTAACATGTTGAAGGCTTATCATGAGTCAGACCCCGAGGAGACTGGCCTACGAGTAGCTGATGATAGTGACCAGCCACTGGAAGAAACCGGGGCAGCTGCGGTGATCCCAGCTGATGACCATGATGACGAGCCCTTAACCGCTCAGTCCCATCAGGAAGAGACTGTCGGAGATGTTTTACTTAACCCTGACTTAGCAGTAGGGGACCAAAATGCCTTATGGTCACTGCTCTGTCAGTATGCTGATGTCTTCTCAGACCAACCTAGACTTGCAAAGGTTGCGTGTCATAAAATTGAGTTGACCAGCAATGCTCCTATAAAGGTTAAGCCATATCCGATTCCCATGCGACTACAGGGTGCAGTAGATAAGGAAATTGCTGACATGGAGACTGCAGGCATTATCGAAAAGTCCTCATCTCCTTACTGTAGTCCGATGGTAGTAGTCCGCAAGAAAGATGGTGGAGTCAGGATTTGTGGCGACTATAGAAGGCCCAATGCAATCACCAAAGTGGATGCTGAGCCAATGGATGACCATATTGCCATCTTCTCCAAGCTGGCAGGGTCACGATATTTCACGAAGCTCGACCTAGCGAAGGGATTCTTCCAGATACCTCTTCATCCTGAGAGTCGTCAGTTCACTGCCTTTGCTACTCCTAGGGGGTTGTACCAGTATAAAGTCCTCCCATTTGGACTTACCAATTCCCCAGCAGTATTCAATCGTGCCATGAGACAAGTGCTCCATGGTATTGTAGGAGTAGAGATGTTCGTTGACGATGTCCTTGTTCATTCCGCCACATTGGAGGAGCACCTCAGACTCTTGGAAATTGTCTTCAGTACGTAGACTCCAGAGTTTCAACATGACTGTGAAGCCTAGCAAATGCAAGATTGCTCACAGTGAGGTGGAGTTCCTCGGTCATATTGTTGGCAACAACCATTGCAGGTGTCAGGGTGACAAGATCAGGAAGGTTAGAGAAGCCCCGAGACCCGTGACCAAGAAACAGGTTAGGGCATTTCTTGCCCTAATGGGATATTATAGGAGTTTTATCCCCAGCTTTGCTCTCATTGCCCAACCGTTGTACGAAGTGCTACGGAAATATGCTCCAAACACCATTGAATGGGGAGAAGCGCAAGAGAGATCCTTTGCCACCCTCAAGAATATGTTTTGCAAGGAGCCCATTTTGCAGTTGCCTGATTCCAGCAAACCTTTCATACTGTGCACTGATGCTTCACAAGATGGAGTAGGTGCCGTATTGATGCAGGAATCGGAAGGTGGAATCTTCCCAGTGGCATATCACAGCCGTAGGCTAAAACCCGCCGAGAGGAATTACAGTACTGTTGAGAAGGAACTCCTGGCTGTGGTTGATGGTGTTAAAAAATATTATTATTATTTATTTGGGGCATCATTTGTTCTGGAAACTGACCATATGCCACTCACTAGTCTTAACACGACCAAGACGGCTAATGCAAGATTGACACGCTGGACACTGTATTTACAGCAGTTTAACCTTGTTGTGAGATACATCAAGGGAAGTGATAACGTAGGTGCAGACCTGATGTCTCGCCTACTAGCTGCTGACTAACATGAGCAGTTGTTGTATGCTGGGTTCCGTGATAGGCATCCTCTGTCGGGAATTTAGGAATAATTCCTCCCATTTTCTATTTTAGTTGGTGATGGGCGAATAATATTTCACCAGGGTTTCCAGCTTTTATTTGAGTAATCCAAGGACCAGCCTGGTTCCCAGTCAAAAGTGTAGACCTGACGTCTCACTTGTTGGCCCCACAGGACACAGTATGTCCAGGGCCTGTACATACACGTGTACTGTAGGTTAAGGGGGAAGTGAGAACTCTGCAGAGGCGACTTGAGGCTATGGAAGACCCGAGTTTGCACAAGGATTCTCAGCTCCCCGATACTAATATAAGTACTATAGGTTAAGGGGGAGTTCGAGAGAGAACTCCGCAGAGGCGACTCGAGGCTATGGAAGACCCGAGTTTGCACAAAGATTCTCAGCTCCCCGATACTAATATAAGCACTGTAGGTTAAGGGGGAAGTGAGAACTCTGCAGAGGCGACTTGAGGCTATGGAAGACCCGAGTTTGCACAAGGATTCTCAGCTCCCCGATACTAATATAAGTACTATAGGTTAAGGGGGAGTTCGAGAGAGAACTCTGCAGAGGCTACTCGAGGCTATGGAAGACCCGAGTTTGCACAAAGATTCTCAGCTCCCCAATACTAATATAAGCACTGTAGGTTAAGGGGGAAGTGAGAACTCTGCAGAGTCGACTTGAGGCTATGGAAGACCCGAGTTTGCACAAGGATTCTCAGCTCCCCGATACTAATATAAGCACTGTAGGTTAAGGCACTTCCTCCTATTTTCTATTTTAGTTGGTGATGGGCGAATAATATTTCACCAGGATAGGCATCCTCTGTCGGAAATTCAGGAATAAAGGTTGAGGACCCGTGTGCAGTTCGAGGCTATGGAAGACCCGAGTTTGCACAAGGATTCTCAACTTGCCGACCATGATCGTGTGCTATAATTAATGGCGACCTCGACTGTACGTCGTAGCACTGACTGCTAGGCAGAGAGAGTAATTGTAACATAATAAAATTTTGTCTTATTGACACTTTTGATGCTCCACCTCAATTAATTTTGCAGGTACAGCAATGGGCGTAGCAGTTTTGCTGTGCGGGCCAGCTGATTGTCTGCCGCATGCTGCCGCCTCTCCTCCTCTGCCTTCGTCGTCGCCATATTATTTACTGTGTCATTTTACACGTAGGTACAGTTACACTACAACTGTCACACCTACATCGTGTATTACATACACAACGCTACACAACAATTAGTTGTCAGTGTAAATGTAGCGAATTTTCGCTCAGTTTGACCTGAGTACAGGATTTTCACCGTCGTCACGGAGTTTTTCCCTCAAGCTTGCTTCTATTAACGTAAATACGAGGGTTTTTTTTTTTGCTCACTGGAAACTGTGACTTTCTCCTGTAGCAGGATAGCACACACACCACAGTGTGAATCTTGTGTGACTGAGTTAGGATGTGTACATATATATATATATATATCCACAAATTTTTTCCCATAAGGAAAAAATTTAATATTGTAGGGGCGTAATACGAATCAAATTCGCGACATTCCCCTTTTGTGAGAAGCCACGAACTATTAGTGGAAAACTCACTGTGTATCGCTCAGTTAACCATTTCTCTCTCCATTTCGGGGTATACTTTTCAAAACATTCGTCACTGTTTTCAAAAGTGACCGATTTAATGCACGTCACTAAGTGCTGTACTGAGCGATATTATTGTTTCTTTATTGTTCGCCCCTGCTTGCCTCGACCGTTAGAAAATGCGGCCTACTGCTCCCCCATTTATTCCCACGACTTGGGCAGTCTAGTGTTTGCTCTGACGGAGGAAGGACCTGTGCTCCAGCAGTGTGAGAGGTCAGCTAGCACCCAAGCTCCACAAGATCACAGTCTCCAGTGCTCCCACCTTGGTGATACAAAGCATTCATCGACTATAGTATTTCCTTCTTGTATTTCCCTAGTCTTAAGAGTTTAATTAAGGTGTTTTTTTTTTCTAGGCGTAAGGATTTAGCTTTTGCGTGAGTGAGTGAGTGCGGTCTCATTGATTTGATTTGAAATGTAACGTTAAATTTATTTTTTGTAATCAATAAATTTAACAGTTCTTTTTCTTGAGCTAAATGTAAAGTAAACTCTTGTTTCATTTCTCCATAATTAAGCTTATTTCCCACATAGCTCCTAGCTTGCATAGACGTTTTACTATTCATAACTGGTACTTAGACCAGTCTTGTTGTATTAACCTAGAATCCGTTGTGCCAGGAGTTAAGCATCAGCAAGGACCTGATATTATTATTAGTATTAGTTATTTATTGTCAGGGGTGAAGTAACTTTCTCCAGAGGCTAACAGTACTATTTCAGCATTTGTGAGTAATTAGTCTCTGCTGTGTACTGTTGAGAAAGTTTATAAATTCTCGTTCTTAGAGAATCGTTGCTCGATTTAGCAAGACAATCATTGTCCCTGCTCTTTAATATTATTGAATATTATTATCAATTAAATAATATTTAAGCATTTATTTAAAAAACACCGTGATAGTATAAAAACCCCGTGACAGTCTGTGATGTTTGTTGTGCCAAGAAGGGCCCAAGAAACATGGCTTCGCCCCTCTTCAACAGTACCAAGTGGGTGCACCAATGGAAAGAAACGCAGTGGACATTATTGGACCTGTGCCACTCACTGAAAGAAGAAACTGGTATACATGCATCACCATTGACTACTTCACAAAGTGGCCAGAAGCCTATGCCATCCCCGATCAAGAGACTGCGACTGTTGCTCAATTGTTAGTTGACCAGTTTTTCTGTGGTTTGGGGATGCCACAAGAGCTACATTCAGACCAGGGTAGAAACGTCTAGTCTGCTGTGTTCCGTGAGTGCTGCAAGGTACTGGGGATCAAGAAGACCAGGACGACCCCACTAAGGCCACAGTCACATGGGATGATGAAGAAATTCAACTAGACAGTGGGACAAGAACTGGCCATGTACTGTGTAGAGGGACAAACAGAACGGGTTACCTGCGTTGCTGATAGCATATCGGTCTGTATCCCATGAGTCTACTGGCTACACACCTGCATAACTGATGTTGGGCCACAAGTTATGTTTACCCATTGACTTGTTAATGGGAAGACTACCTGGTGAAGGGCTGCCTACAGACACCTCCAGCTTCTTGAAGCATCTTCAGGAAAGGCTTGCTGAGGTACATCATCAAGTGCAAGAACCCCTTAAGTTTTCAGGAGAGGTGATGAATTGCAAGTATGATCCCAAGGCAAGTGAGGTGAGCTTCAAGGATGGTGACCAAGTTTGGTTATAAAATCCTCAGCGAAAGGAGAGAGTTACCGAAGCTGTAGAGCCCATGGGACGGGTATTACACTGTGTTGGAGTGCCTATCAGATGTAACATACTGAATTTGGGGAGGCAGGAAATCTCATCCAAAGTGAACTGTCTGTGGCAGTACCATGGGCCAGGACAGTACAGCTGGGACGTCTCCTAGGAATCGTGCTCTCCTGCAGCAGAGGATGTTGAGAAGGACCAAGGAGCTGAAGTGCAAGAGGATGGTGACAGTTTCCCAAGAGAAGAAGTGCATCAGGAAGAGGACCAAGACATTCCAGGATGAGTGGACTGTGTGAAGGACCAGGGACGTTGTCGGAAGCAGCATTGGAGACCTGATAAGTTGAAGGATATTTTTTTTGTGTATAGTTAGATGTTTCATTAAGATTAAGGTTAATGTTTGTACATATTGTGTAGCCTTATTGGAACGACAAAGGTTTGGGGAGGGGTAATGTTAAGAAGTGGGACTTCCCAGTTAGGTAGTGGAGAAGTTTCTGTGTTTCCCGAACCATAGTTCCCTTACGAGTCAGAGTTGCCAGTTAGCCTGCTGTTTCAATCGTAGTTATTTTGTAAGTTGTACATTAACTTTTATGCTCTTTTTCTCAATAATGTTTTATTTATGTGATTGTTAAATTAACTTAAATGTGTATGCTAAATAATTTACAGTGTTATGTAACGTAAGAGAACTCCGGCATATTTTCGATGTCTCCGAGTTTGCAACTGTTCCTTCTCCTAGAACGTAGATCACTCTAGAACAGTGCAAGCTTATATAAGGATGGGGAAGGGACTAGGTCAGTCAGTCGGTTTTTCGGTTCAGTTTGAGTGTAATGCAGTGTCAGTGTAGTGCAATGCAGTTTGTATAATTTCGGTGCTTGTGAAAATAATGAAATGTTGTTGGCAAACAGTGAAGTGTTATTGCACTTGTGTATCTTCAGTGCTTGTGCAAATAGTGAATTGAAGTTGGAAAGTGTTATGTGTAACTATCTGGAAAATAATGACAGTAAACTTAAGAAGCCACTGTTTATCTACGACGCTTCAGCTGACCCTGTGTACTGTACACCGAAAGGCTACCACTAGTAAGAAGAACTAACTGGGCAACGTCCTTCCTATACTGAACTACTGCTATTGGAGCCTTTGGAAGAGTGGGACGGGGACGTAACACTATGTTATTTAGCTTGGGCAGAATTATTGAGCACGAGGGATTAGGTAGTCTCACTAAACCTTTCAACAAAGGTCCTTTCCCAGCTTGAACAATGCCGTCTAGTAGTGGCTGGAATATGGCTGGATACGTAATAATAGTACTAGTAGTAGCAGCAGTAGTAGTAGTAGTAGAACATGCAACAAAAGACATCTGAATATGAGCCCGATAAAATGCAGACTAGACTTTCCCCTCTCCTGCAGTCCAGCATCCTATACTTAAGGGATAGGGAGGGAACTGAGGGACGTTCGTATAAAAAGGCTGCTCTGTCATTCGGCTATATCAGTGCCACCTCATGAAGGCGTCTCTCTCCAGCAGCAAGCATGTGTGAAAGGCTGTTACCAAGGAGCTGGTGGTGCAGTGGTGGTATATCTAGCTTCCAACTGGACGACCTTGAATTCGATTCTGGGGCCGATCAGACTCTTAGACTAAGCTAGATTCCCTCTGGTTCCATTCACTCAGCCGTAACAGTGGGGACCTGGACGTAAATTCGATTGTTGAGTGTTGTATTTTAGGGAAAGATTAAGATTATGCAAGAAGTTATAACCTGCCTTAATGGGTATGCTATGTTGGATTTATATCTTTTTTGACGATACTGGTGTCTGTTGTCTTATTTAGTGTTTTTAATTCTGAATGCCAACATAAGAATAGTACAGGCAAATGCACCACATACGACGGACACAGAGTTATGAAGTTAATATGTATTAATGAATATAAAAAGTCTTACACGGGTAGATAGTTCATCCTCAGAAATATATAAGAAACTATAAACTTTTAATGATAAATAATATCGTAACTGAACCTTGATGACCAAGCTGACAACATGCCGCCCTACTTTCAACTTGGTCAGGGATCGATCCTTACCTTTCCCCGGAAGGTGGACGGCGGACTGTAGATTGGCAGCTTCAGCATACAGTTCACAGGGTTCACGTTCAGATAAACCTGGTTTAGCAGCCTTGACTCAGTGGGTTAGAGCGCTCTGCTCTGGCGAAGGCTCGGATATTCGAGTCCACCCAAGGGTCTTTGGTAGACATCTGGATAGCCATCCGGTGATAAGTGCTACACGCTTAAAATATAAAGTCCTCTACCCAGTGGCAACGCCTTAGCCCTTACAAAAAAAAAAAAGGGGGGGGGGAGGGACACGTGCAAAAAAAAAAAAAAAATGTCCTTTACAATCTGTCCCTTTTTGACATCCTTGAGTGTTGTTTGTAATATTACGCATCGTGAGTATTGGTGAGGCGCTTACTATTTCTAACATCCATTCTTTTTAACCTGCTATTTATTTTGCATTCAGCAGTAGTCGTATGTGGGGAGCAGAGGGTAGCTCGACACACCATTATTTCTTTTTGCCCAGTCACAAAAATGTCATCACCCAGGTTAGCCATTGTTTCACCGTGATTTTAGTTATTCATGTTTTCTTAAGTAAATATTTCAGATTGAACACTGCATTACGTATTCTGTATAATGAACATTCTATATGTTCTACTTTGGAAAGTAACATCCGTAAACACTCCATATTGCAACCGATTGGAGAATATTTTCAAACGTTTCGTTCACTGTTACAAAATATAAAGAGGAGAAGTATAGATACATTTTAGATAAATTTTTCACTAATAAGTGAACGATTAATTTAAAATGTTTAGATATACTGATGGTACAATACTTAACTCCTTGGAACTTGTTCATTTTAGGCTATGTAGTAGTGACTGGGTACACACAGAAAGTACAGGGATCAATAATTGTGAGAGGTGACAGTATTCTCTTTCCTGGGCAGGTGTTGTGTGGTGTGGTGACCGAGATGTCTGGTGTGGGTGTTGTTAGTGAGGAGGGATGGTGGGGAAGACCTGGCCTCCTCACCTACATATTGCTCACAACCCTCATCGCCACCGCCATCGTCTACTACTTCAGGAGACGCCGATTGGTAAGTGGGTGGCAGAGGATGGCAAGCGTGGGAACTGTTATGTAAACCCTTAAATCTGATGACGTTTTTTTTTTTTTTTGTCTTACCAGCAGACGATTTTATTCAGCTTCAGGCGAGTATTGAAAACAGCTTTCTACCCTCTCACAAAAAATCGTTTCTCCAAAGTCAACTAAATCCTCTGCAGGATGAGTAAGCTACATTAATTAGGAGCACTGAGAGAGAGAGAGAGAGAGAGAGAGAGAGAGACCCGTAACCACCTCTAAGTATCACATGTTTGACTTTGCCCTGTGTCCGTCAGTTTTGACAGATTACTCTCAGAGAGGAAGGACTTCATCCTTGCCTAACCTTAAACGCTTTTACTTACTAATTTTGGAACAATTCAGATAAAATCTTTTGAGTTGGAAAATCCAGTTGACCTTGACCTTTGATCCCTCCCTGTGACCTTTACCCATTTTTTCCTCAAATAGAATCTCTTTATCCTTGTTTGAAGCTGAACCATTCCACAAAGTTCAGAACATCGGATGAAAACTGCTTAGACTGACCATGCAAGGAGACTTTGACTTTTATAGAATTTCTCTTAACCTTCTGGGTGATCCTCAACCCATTTACCAAGCTGATTCCAAATCAGATCAAAACTATTATTGATACTGTATTTTGTTCACACACAGATACATGAGTTAAATTATGACATTGCCTTGTGATCCAAGCCTATGTCTGATTCCTCTGAGAACTGTGTCTGGCCATTAAGCTTCCACAAAGTGTGGTTCAAATAAGATCAAAACTATTTAATTGGACCTTGTCCTGCAACCTTTGCCTTTGGCCTTCCCTTTTGACCTTGATCTTTAATTGATTGCTATTATCAATCGAATTCTTCATTCTTCCATTATCCTCAACCCTCCCACATAGTTTCATGTAAATAGGATAAAACTATTAATTTGGCCAAGCCCTGTAACACTGACCTTTGACCAATTGTTCTTAAGAGCAATGATATACTTCATGACTGACATCGACCCTTCCACCATGTATGATTAAAATCAGGTCGTTACTGGGTTATTTTGATAACACACACACACACACACACACACACACACACACACACACACACACACACACACACACACACATAAATGATACAGAGTCTGTTAGGCAAGCAAGTAGTCTGATAGACCAAAATAATGATACTGAAGAGAATTTAACCCAGGTGAAGGAAGTGATGCAAAGTTATAAAGATGATGTGGAAACTATGTATGCTGAAATGTTGAAAGTTGGGAAAGATTTAGAAACAAAAGTCGAAGAAAAAAGCATTAGATAGGAAGTGAAAAAATAATCCAAAATAACCCCAAATTGGTCAAAGATTCTGCAGATATCAATAAATCTATAGTAATCACCGGGATAGAGGAGGAAGAAATTAAAAACAAGATTTCAAGAGACAAAAAGGAGATGGCAAATATAATGAGCATATTGGAGGAAATATCAGAGGAAATCTGCAATAAAGACATCGAGGAACACAAAAAGCTAGGGAGATATTAGAGAAATACGACAAGGCCCCTGAAAGTAACCTTCCAGGGTGTGAACACTGTGGAGGCAACACTAAAAAATGCTAATAAACTCATGGAAAAAGAGGAATTTAAAAAAGTATGGGTACAACGATACGTAACTCAGGAGGAATTGGGGATACTAAAAGAGAAGAGGGAGAAGGCAAAAACAAAGATTGAGGGAAGATCAGAAGAAGTGTACTATTTTTTTTACTAAGTACCCGGTAATTGGACAGCAGGTAAGAAAGTGGTACATAACCAGCAGGGAAGAGAAAGGAGGAAGGCAGTAGACTTAAGTCATGGCAAGTATGTAAATAATATGGTTAGGTTGATGTACTTAAATATAGATGGAATAATGTCTAAATTATTCGAGATAGAAGACTATATCACAGAAAAGGAACCACACATTATCTGCCTAACTGAAACTAAATTAACCCCAAATATATGAAACGATACCCTAAAATAAGAGAAATACAATGTAAGGAAAAGAGAGAGAAATTTAAGAAAGGGAGGAGGAACTATAATCTTAACAAAGAAAAATCTGCAAGTCAAAGAAATAAAACTAGATATACCCTCACAAGTAGAAATGATTGCACTGGAAATTAACACATATGAAGGGAACTTAACTGTGGCATATTTATACATGCCACCTAAAACAAACACCTGGGAAAGAAGCGATTATGAAGACCTGGCAGAAAGTACAATTAAGAGTTTAAGAAAATTATTACATAAAATGTAAGAGAAATATGAAAGAATTGTATTAACTGGAGACTTCAATTCAAATGTAAATTGGAATACTCTAGATGTAAAAAGCCATGAAAGCAGCTGGGATCATAAGCTCTTAGATCTTGTGCAGGAGTACTTCCTAACACAGCAAATAAAGGAAAACTAGAAAAAAAAAACATGATGATCCATCCGTACTAGATCTAATATTTACCAGGCAAGAAAATTAAAATGGCAATATAGTATATCACCTCCCATTCGGCAATACCGACCACGTAGTATTAAATGTGCCTTCTGGATTGCATATGCCGTTACCAGCAATGAGAGTTACAAAAAGAGTCTAAATTACAAAAAGGGCAATTATCATGACCTGAAGAAGTACTTCTTAGAAACAGATTAGGAAAAAGAATTTAGGACAAGATTTAAATATTATGTATAGAAAATTCTGTGATCTTTATGAAACAGGTGTCAAAAATTACTCCCCACAGCACCAAGCAACAGAAATGAAAATAAAGAAATGGTTTAATACAGAGTGTAAAAAAAGCAAAAGAAATAAGAGATTTGCTGTGGAATAGATACAAAAGACACAACAGTGAGAGGGCATATAACACCTGTAAACAGGCATAAAATGATTATACAAAGATATGGAGGGAGACTTATTGAGGAGGACATTGTAAATAAAAGTAGTGATCAACCTAGGATTTTTTACAGCTACATCCGAAGTAAAACCAAAGTTAAAGATAAAGTACAGTTCATTAAGAATGAGGGGATCATCTATACACAAGAAAAAGATATTTGTGAAGTACTAAATAAAAACTTTCAGTTTTAACAAAAGAAAGAAATTATGAGAGAAATGATACGGAATATGCATGCCCACATGTATTACCAGATATGCAAATGTCAAAAAAGTAGTACAGGAGGAATTACGTAAATTGGACAAAGGAAAAGCAAATGGTCCTGACGGAATTTCAGGTTGGGTGTTGCATGAATGTGCAGAAGAGCTAAGCAGACCATTGTATTTAATATTTAAGGAATCCTTAGATCAAGGTAAACTACCTGACATTTGGAAGAAAGCAAACATTGTTCCCCTGTTCAAGAATGGGAATAGACAGGATCCACTCAACAATCGACTTTGGCGAAAGCTTTGCCATTGCACTTGACATCTCAAAGGCTTTCGATCGAGTCTGGCATAAATCTTTAATTTCCAAACTGCCCTCCTACGGTTTCTATCCTTCTATCTGTGCCTTCATCGCTAGCTTCCTTTCTGGTCGTTCTATAGCCGCTGTTGTAGACGGCCATCGTTCTTCTCCTAGATCTATCAACAATGGTGTTCCTCAGGGCTCTGTCCTATCACCTATTCTCTTCCTTTTATTCATCAATGATCTTCTAAGCTGTACATCTAACCCTATCCACTCATACGTTGATGACTCCACCCTTCACCTTTCCATTCGGTTCCCGCAACGCCCATCTCAACAGTTACTTCAACAAACAAGGGATGAGGTTATGGCATACCTAATGTCTGACTTGGCTCGTATCTCTGACTGGGGTAAAAATAATATGGTTGTTTTTAATGCATCTAAGACTCAGTTCTTACACCTATCAACCCGACAAAATCTTCCACAGGTATACCCACTAATGTTTAATAATATTCAGCTTAATCCTGCATCATCCTTGAACATGCTTGGGGTTTCATTTACTCGGGACTTATCTTGGAAAGATCATAGTACATCTCTTGTAAAATCTGCTTCCAAGAGATTGGTTGTGCTAAGCTGACTCCGCTCTTTCTTTACCCCTGCACAATTGTTGACTCTATACAGGGGTTTTATCCGCCCCTGTGTGGAGTACAACTCTCATGTGTGGGGAGGCTCCCCACATACAGCTCTTCTCAATAGGGTGGAGTCAAAGGCTTTTCGTCTCATTAACTCTCCTCCTCTTACTGACTCCCTTCAACCTCTGTCTCTTCGCTGCACTGTTGCATCTTTATCTCTTTTCTATCGCTACTTTAATGGTCACTGCTCCTCTGAACTGTCTGCTTGCATTCCTCCACCACTACGACGGGCGCGTTGCACCCGTCTGGCAGCAAACTCTCATCCCTTTTCTGTCCAACTCTCTAATGCAAGAGTTAACCGTTACTCCCAGTCTTTCATTTATGCAACAGGTCAGCTCTGGAACTGTCTCCCTTTGTCTGTATTTCCTGCTGCCTATGATCTCCAGCCTTTCAAACGCAGTGTGTCCAGGCATCTCAAAATGATCGGATCTTGAATTTGGCTCTCTATTGTATTTTGTTTTTCTCTTGGAGGGAACTGTAACTGCGGGCTCATGGCCTTTGGTTCCTTCTTCCTCGCATAAAAAAAAAAAAAACAGTGTTGTAAGTAAGATACTAGAAAAGTTGATAAGGGATGTTTGGGTAAAACATGTAGAAGAACACGGTATGATAACAGAGAGGCAGTTCAGTTTTAGGAAGGGAAAATCATGTTACTAAACTTTTAAGCTATTATGATAGAGATACAGTAACATATCAGAAAAGAGAAGGATGGGTGGACAGTAACTATTTAGATGTTAAGAAAGTACTTGACGGAGTACTGCACCAAAGACTTTTATGGAAACTGTACCATCATGGAGGTATCCATGGAAATCTCCACGGTCGGATGCAGGATTTTCTATTAAAAAAAAAAAAAAAAAAAAAGGGAAATGAGAACAATATTAAGGGGAATTTACTCATCATGGAGGGAAGTGACCAGTGGAGTGCCACAGGGCTCAGTGCTGGCACCAATTATGTTTTTAGTGTATATAAATGACATAGACAGTAACAATGGAAATGGAAGCTATCTAAATATGTTTGCAGATGATGCAAAAATTCAAAGGAAAATTACTAACACAGATTCTTGCAAAAAGCTGCAAGAGGAATTGAACAAGCTTTATGAATGGTGACATGTAGAGGTTTGTGGTACGTAGGAGGGCTACTGGGCCTTGAAAGCAGGCTGTGAAGCCTATGCCCAGAGTCGGACACAAAAAAAAAAAAAAAAAAAATGGCAAATTGAATTTAATGTGGATAAATGTCACGTATTTAAATTTGGTAAAAGTGGGAAAAGACCAGATTGGGATCATAAGTTAGGAAGATCAACTCTACATATATCAGAAAAGGAGAAGGACCTAGGAGTAATTATCAATAACAGACTATCTCCAGATGATCATATCAGTGAGAAGGTACGAAACATGTATATATTGCTTGCTAATATGAGAATAGCATTCACATATATAAGTGAAGATATGCTGAGGAAGATAATAACATCGTTCATCAGGCCAACCCTGGAACATGCATCAGTAGTCTGGAATCCTCATCTCAAAGAACACATTGAAAAAGTACAAAGGGCCGCTACAAGATGGGTACCAAGCTGAAGTGATCTAAGCTATGGAGAAAGACTGGGAAGATTGAATCTACAAACACTGCAGGAGAAAAGAAGAAGGGGAGACATGCTTATGTTATATAAGTGCATCTCAGGGAAAGAGAAAATAGACATAAATGAATATAATTATATCATATGGCGAAGCATCAGCAAGAGAACATTGCAAAAAACTGCATACAAAGAGAGGTGATAAAGACATAAGGAAATTCAGTTTCCCAGACAGGGCAATTGATCAGTGGAATGCGCTACCGAATTAAGTAGTGCGTACCAAAACTATTCATAAATTCAAGGATATTTATGATAAAAATGGTTTAATACACGGGACAGTACGAGCTTGACTCATTCCTGTAAAGATACAATTAGGCAAGAACAATTAGGTAAGAACACACACACACACACACACACACACACACACACACACACACACACAACTGCTAATCTAGCCATAACAACCACTCGCTTCGCAAGTTGCAGGAGTAAAATTACGTCATCAGATTGATGGGGATAACTTTCTGGTACACGTGATGCGTAAGAGGTAACACAAATAGTTATTTACAAGCACCTCACGGCCTTACGGACCTTGCTTGCTTCGAGAGCGATTTCTCTTTGCAGAAAAAGAATGAATTATGCATCGATGCAGTATAAAGCAAAGTATTTGCTACTTTGGAACATATTGTTACGTCCTCGTCCCACACTGTCACAGGCTCCAACAGCAGTAGTACAGTACAGGTAGGACGTTGCCCAGTGAGTTGTTCTTCCTGTAGTCAGCCTTCAGGTGTACAGTACACAAGATCAGCTGAGGCAAAAATAAATACTGGGTCCTTAAAGTTCAATGTCTTTATTTTCTAAATAATTCCACTTATTGCTTTCCAACTTCACTGTTCTCACAAGCACTGGAGCTATACAAAATTTTACTAACTGCCGTTACACTTAATGCTTGCCAACATTTCACTGTTTTTACACTCAGTGCTTGACAACACTTCACTGTTATTACACAGGTACCGAAAATAATCTTCACTGAGAGTAATTACACTAATGCTTGCCAACAACACTTCACAAATCTCACTAACAGCCAGTGTACTACACTTAAACCGAACTGAAAACCGACTGGACTAATTCCAGTCTCTTATCCATCCTTATATAAGCCTGTATTTTACTAGAAATAACTACTTGTCCAACATTCTAGGACATGTTAGTCCTGCTTCAGTCCCTAGCAATAACAGTTACCAATTAGGAGACATCAAAACATGCCAGATTTG
Organism: Coenobita brevimanus; assembly: GCF_032717465.1. Lineage (NCBI taxonomy): Eukaryota > Metazoa > Arthropoda > Malacostraca > Decapoda > Coenobitidae > Coenobita > Coenobita brevimanus. Next base: position 18,893,415 of record NC_136984.1, read on the forward strand.
CCTTACATTACATAACACTCTAAATCTATTACCATACGAACTTAAATTACATAATTTAACAAACAATCACTTAAATAAAACATTATAAAGAAAAAGCACAAAATTAATGTACAACTTACGAAATAACTACGCCGGGAAATTGGCAACTCAGACTCGTACCAAAGCTAGCTACCATAAACACCAGGAAATGTCGAGAAAACTCACGGCTACCTAACTGGCAAATCTCACTACTTAACACTATCCTCTCCCTAGTTCTTTGTCGTCCCGACAAAACTACACTATACTGTATGCAAACACAAACCTTAATCCTAATGGAACATCTAACTATATACGATATGATCTTCAACTTAGCAGGTCTTCTTCTATGCTGCTTCTGATGATGTTCTTGTTGCTCCACACAGTCCACTACTCCTGGAAGGTCTTGGTCCTCTCAGTGGCGTATCCAAGTTTTTTGGCAGGGGGGGCAAACACTTGGAATACTTCCCCAAAATATCTGTCATCACCAATTTTCCTAGATTTGATGATTTATGTCATCAGAAATAAATTTACATCATTACTGTCGCATTTGTTCCAAAGTCTAAAAGAAAAATTATCTTTTCCCCACGTATTCCCAGCTTTCTTGGAGTAACTATAAGTAAATAGCTAATAATCCTTTCAGAGTAGACGTATGTAAAAACACTCAGTATATATTGTTACCAAAGTTCTACTCGTTCATTAGAGAGAAAAAGGAAATACCAGCAATAAATCACAAGGCACTGAAGTTTCCATAGCAAAGACATCTTCTTGTCACTAGTATCACTTGTCATCATGGTCACTCTCGTAGATGGTATTATTATCGATACATGCATGCTAACTTCCGTCCTTTCTACCTCAGAACATTTTTTTGTTCTCGGTACCACAAATTTCTTGTGCAATTTTAGTACTGAAAAAGGCAAGTCAACACTATACTCTTAGCGCTTCATTTACCTGCTGTCTTTATCTCTTTGTATATATAAGGACGTATAGCTGTCTTGCGTAATAACCTACAAAACTATGATGAAATATACTACACATCAGCACAGCACGTACCATATGAGAGGTATTGCCGTCCATACTATCTGTTTATATTCGGCAGCGGTGCCACTTGCCAGGTGAATTTGCCCAAAATATCGTACAAAACCTGTCAAATTATCGTACTTGCATCTGTATTATCGTTCGGTCCTTTTATTCTGGATACGTACATAAACAATGGATGCAATGGTCCATACACATATATATTTTTTGCTTATGTGAAAATGCATTCATCATTAAACAAAATGTAGGTAATTATATATCGAATGAAAGCGTAGAATATTTTGTGATGACAAACAGAAATGTAGAAACTAATAATGGGTAATCACACAAAAAATGAAATAATTCACCAACTCTGGCCAAAAACATAAAATAAATCACCAGCTCTGGATCAAAAACATAAAATATACATCTTGCACAAAACCAACGTACAGTCAACAAGATCCACCTGGACCACCTAGTCCGGGATATGGTTAACGTGGCATCAGCGCGTCAGTGTGTGTTCGTGTGTACATGCCCAAAAGTTTTTCGAATAGCCAAGCTTCATCCTCTGTGCCATATTATGTTATTATATGATCACTGTATTATGCTGTAATATTGGCTAATAAATACTATGTGACTGTTTGGGATAATGAGCTGTGCACCATGCTGTTTATAAAGTCTGAGTTATATAAAATGGGTCTTCTCTTGTAGCGTGAACAACGATACAGGATTTGTGGTTCAGAAACAGTGAGCAAGTTCTCCCACAAATGGCGCGATGTAAGGGGAAGGGGAAGTATGGGAGTGAGCAAAAGCTTGGCTGGTGAAGGGAAGGGGGATGAAGTGGGGTCACGTCGTTTACTCAGTTATACATTTTTTGCCATTACAGTATATTTATTAAGGTGTCAATGATATCCTGGATCACCAGACATAGGATACCCCGTCTCGTTAACGGACAACATGCAGCCTATTCCACCACCTCGACTCTCTCTCTCTCTCTCTCTCTCTCTCTCTCTCTCTCTCTCTCAGCTCGTCAGCTGCCTATCAGTAGACACACACATTATCAGTTTGTGCTAATGAGCAGTGACGTTGCATATAATATGTTTACCGACAATTAAATACTGTGTCAGAATACAAGTGCAATACATTACCAGCTCATCTTGCGGATTACGTTAGCCAATAACAATACTCATGTGCATAGCCTACGTTTCAGTAATAGTCATGGGGTAGCCATACCCACAGTGATGTTTTCGTAAATGTTTTAGGTAATCATGTGTTCAGTGACGGATACCAGTTAGAGGGGAGGTGGCCACTGAAACTCCCAATCCCGATAGCTACTCTGGTGCGTTACAGTGTCACTGTAGAGGTTCTTGTTCCTCCAGTTACGTCATTTATTAAAATTAACATACTGAAGGACAACCATTTCTTTTGAAAAATACAAACAGCCTATTATGAACTCTCAAAAATATATTATGGAGCATATTGTGGGAGCGTTGCAGCTCTCACGCACCAGTCATAGTCCTGGTCCGTTTGTTTCAGTACTGCCAGCCTGGCAGTGTGGTGTTAATGAACATGATATTAATGTTACAACTCGTTATGCTTATTTTCATTTGGAAGAACAGAAGTCATAAAAGAATTTCATTCAGTACATAGAATGTCAAATACAGTGTGTGTGTGTGTGTGTGTGTGTGTGTGTGTGTGTGTGTGTGTGATGGTGACAATACATGTGGTGGGGGTGGGGGGAGTGTAGTAAGTATGTGATGTGGGTGTGTGCGTATGTCGCTAAGGACGTCCACGACTGGTATGCGTAATCTGTGACTTTCACACTTGATGACATACACCTCAGTAGTAATTAGGTTCTGTTTATAAGTTTATAGTATATTACATAATTATATATGATTACGTTTTCGAGGTGGAACCTGAAACAACGAATAAAGACAAACACTGAAATATTAGAAAAAATGCAGTATGTGTGGCATAATACATGAATAACATCCATTTAACAAATAACACATGAATAACATCCATTTAGCAAATAACATTGTAGGTGCAGCGTTTCTTAAACTTCTCTTATCGGATTCCCTTTTGTCAGTATATTACGTTATACAATAGCTTTGAGTTCAGTAATATATATATGTTATACATTGTATGATAAGTGATGTCACAGTGGCTCACCCAGTGGATGTTCAGTTAAAGCTACATTGAACGGACACCAAGTGCAGCTGTTAGTAGTTTACGAGTAGGCCTACAGTATTTGTTATTGATCAATCACTGACCAACTTGTTCCTCAGCGGTTTTATTAAATCTTTATCACGATTGGGAAACAGCACCTTAGGCATGTCAGCAGATGGCAAGATTGGCGAGAGGTCTAGTGTTGTCACTGTGCCAGTCAGAGATGCAATATATTTTAATGGAGAAAAACGTTCCACTGTAACCGGAGAGTTGCGTTACGAAATGCACATGAACTTGCCTAATTCCTGTAGGCTATAAATGCCCCTTAATAAAAATCATGTCAGTGAGCAAAATATGTAATATAGTGTTGTATCAGTTATATTCTCAGATATATTAAGCTTTTAAAGTCATTGGTAAGTTGTTATATTGTATGAAGTAATATGCATAATCAAAACACATAAGATATATATGGAACGAATTTATTAATAGGAAGTCCACCCACCTTCCTTTTCGATTACCTCCCGCAGTCTATTTGGCACAAAGGCGACATGGGTTTCGTATGAGCTGCTGCTGGTTTGTGGTGTGAGCATGGATGTGGGCCAGTAGTTCGTCTGGTGTCCGTTCACTCCCAGGCTCCCAGCAGTTACCCATATTTCCCCCTACATTTTCGAAGGGGTTCATGTCTGCACCCTTACTGGGTCAGTCGAGCAGCTGCTGGTCCCGTGGACCTCTAAACCATTCCCAGCCTCTTCTCGCCGTGTGGATGGGGCAGCGGTCCTGAACAAAAATTATAGGGCCAGAGAGAAAACGGATAGTTCCGCTCCTGAACTGAGGGCAGGAAAATATCCTGCAAAATTTCAGTGAAGTTTTGAGCGGTGAACCTCCCCTCTATCCTGGTGACGTCACCCATGCCGTGGATGCACACCCACCCCCAGATATTGACGGTGACCTGTCCATTTCTATCCTCCTCGTAGATGTTCCTACTGTCATATCTGCACGTGAATAGAATATTAACACATCGTTCAGATAGTTTGTTTCTAATATCTTTGACATGTCGGGAAAAGCCGTCGTTTTTCATGTTATGGTTCATTATTCACTATTTGTATGGTATATTTTAGGGATTGTAAGGCTTAATAACAGTGGTGCACGTGTTGGTAACATGCGTTCATGTAGACGCTGTTACTATGAATATAAATTGATCTGTGATATGTATAACATACACCTACTTTTAAACTGTATCACTAACCTGGTTTAATATTAAACATTTGCAGATCAATCTATATTCATAGTAACAGCGTCTACATGAACGCATATTACCAACACTTGCACCACTGTTATTAAGCCTTACAATCCCCATAAAATATACCATACAAATAGTGAATAATGAACCATAACATGAAAAACGACGGCTTTTCCCGATATGTCAAAGATATTAGAAACAAACTATCTGAACGATGTGTTAATATTCTATTCACGTGCAGATATGACAGTAGGAACATCTACGAGGAGGATAGAAGTGGACAGGTCACCGTCAATATCTGGGGGTGGGTGTGCATCCACGGCATGGGTGACGTCACCAGGATAGAGGGGAGGTTCACCGCTCAAAACTTCACTGAAATTTTGCAGGATATTTTCCTGCCCTCAGTTCAGGAGCGGAACTATCCGTTTTCTCTCTGGCCCTATAATTTTTGTTCAGGACCGCTGCCCCATCCACACGGCGAGAAGAGGCTGGGAATGGTTTAGAGGTCGACGGGACCAGCAGCTGCTCGACTGACCCAGTAAGGGTGCAGACATGAACCCCTTCGAAAATGTAGGGGGAAATATGGTTAACTGCTGGGAGCCTGGGAGTGAACGGACACCAGATGAACTACTGGCCCACATCCATGCTCACACCACAAACCAGCAGCAGCTCATACGGAACTCATGTCGCTTTTGTGCTAAACAGACTGCGGGATGTGATCGAAAAGGAAGGTGGGTGGACTTCCTACTAATAAATTCGTTCCATATATATCTTATGTGTTTTGATTATCCTCTGATTATAATGCATATTACTTCATACAATATAACAACTTACCAATGACTTTAAAAGCTTAATATATCTGAGAATATAACTGATACAACACTATATTATATATTTTGCTCACTGACATGATTTTCATTAAGGGGCATTTATAGCCTACAGGAATTAGGCAAGTTCATGTGCATTTCGTAACGCAACTCTCCGGTTACAGTGGAACGTTTTTCTCCATTAAAATATGTTGCATCTCTGACTGGCACAGTGACAACACTAGACCTCTCGCCAATCTTGCCATCTGCTGACATGCCTAAGGTGCTGTTTCCCAATCGTGATAAAGATTTAATAGAACCGCTGAGGAATAAGTTGGTCAGTGATTGATCAATAACAAATACTGTAGGCCTACTCGTAAACTACTAACAGCTGCACTTGGTGTCTGTTCGATGTAGCTTTAACTGAACATCCACTGGGTGAGCCACCGTGACATCACTTATCATACAATGTATAACATATATACATTACTGAACTCAAAGCTATAGTATAACGTAATATACTGACAAAAGGAAATCCGACAAGATAAGCTTAAGAAACGCTGCACCTACAACGTTATTTGCTAAATGGATGTTATTCATGTATTATTTGTTAAATGGATGTTATTTGTCAAATGGATGTTATTCATGTATTATGCCACACATACTGCATTTTTTCTAATATTTCAGTGTTTGTCTTTATTCGTTGCTTCAGGTTCCACCTCGAAAACGTAATCATATATAATTATGTAATATACTATAAACTTATAAACAGAACCTAATTACTACTGAGGTGTATGTCATCAAGTGTGAAAGTCACAGATTACGCATACCAGTCGTGGACGTCCTTAGCGACATACGCACACAGCCACATTACCGTTATGACACACCCACATCACATACTTACTGCACTCCCCCCACCCCCACCACATGTATTGTCACACACACACACACACACACACACACACACACACACACACACACACACACTGTATTTGACATTCTGTGTACTGAATGAAATCCTTTTATGAATTCTGTTGTTCCAAATGAAAATAAGCATAACGAGTTGTAACATTAATATCATGTTCATTAACACCACACTGTCAGGCTGACAGTACAGAAACAAACGGACCAGGGGGCGGATGCACTAACGCGTCCGCCGCCACGGTCCCCGTACGATGGTCTGTGTTTTGTTATGTACTAACATTTCTCCCACCATCGTACGGTGACCGTATGGCTAAGGGTGGGGGAAAACTCGCTGTGTTTGGGGGAATTTTTCCCCGCTCAGCTGATGGTCGCTTTGGCCAATCACAATGCAGGATGCTTCTCTTCCTAGAAGCTTCAGCCAATCATCGTGTTTGGTGACACTGACTCTCAGCTGAGAAGAACTCAAAAACAAAACAGAGGACAGGCTTGAACGAAATATGATGTGTGTTTGTCAGTTTGGGAAGTGCAGTGAGCAGAAAGCATTACTCACAGTATTACCAGCATACCTACTGCTGCATGTTGTGCAGCAGTACTGCACATTACTATTACACAATAATGTACGAGTACAATAAAATGCCTTCAGTATACTGTACAGACTAAATTCCTCTTATATTTAACATTTCAGCTGTACAACACTATTACGACATTAATGTGCGTTGTGCAAAACTGAACTGACACTGCTGTGCACTGTACAGAACTGTACCTGACATTTTATGTCGAACAAAAGCACCCTAGGAAAAGCACCCTTGGATAAAAGCTCCAGCAAAGAAAATAAAATTATGTAGTTTTTTATTTTTATTTTTTTTTGCTTAACAGTAACCTATCCTGACCTAACAACCTATAGTAACCTGACCTAAGGTAACTGAACAGCCTATGCTAAGCCAACCAGCCTAACCTAACCAAACCTAAATCAAACAACTTGACCTTACCTAACAACCTAACCTTAACTAACAACCTAACCATACCTAACTAAATAACCTAACCTAACAGAACTTAGCTGAACAAACATAAAAGCTACATAGAACAAGCTAACCTAAGCCAGCAAAAATAAAAATAATAATAATAATCTTAACCTGACCTAACAAGCTAAATTTATGTAACCTTAACCTTGGTCTGAGATTTACATATATACTGTTCTCAGTCAATCCTCACTTTTGCCAGACTATACTGAATAATTCCTTTCTAACTCCCAAGAGGGGATTCCATCCCTCCTTGGAAGTTTTGAATAAATATATACTCGAGTTAATCTTAAATTTTTATGGCATGGAATTTAGTGGTTTTAGGGAAATTTTTGGTATATTCGGTTTATATAACGATTTTGTACTTTTATGTGGGCATAACAGGTATGTGAGGATCCAAATGTTGTCCTTACTCTTAGAAGGCACAAAGCAAAAGCCAAAAACCATCAAATCTAACCACCCTAACAGGCTTTATGACCGTTTTGGCTTTTTTTTTTTTTTTAATTGCCCCCTTGAAATGTCAAAATTCTCCTTGCCCTCTTCACCCAACTATCATATGCTAACTCAACATAACCCTAAACTTAAATTAGCCTAGCCTAATAAATTATGCTAATTTTAACCCACCCCATTCCAGTAATAAACTACCCTAACTTAAATAACCTAAATTTAAAATAATCAAGTTTAAGCTAAAAGTAACCAAAGCTAAACCCAATTCTTAAACTAACGTAATCTCACCTAACCTTAAATTAGCCTAACCTAAGTTTAACATCGCTAACCTTATCATTACTCAATCCAAAAATAAACACATCTTACCTAACAAAAATAAACCTAATCTAACATTTAACCTAACCTAACCTAATTCTTAAATTAACATAACCTACTCCAGTACTACCCTAACCTTACATGAGCCAAAATTAAGCTAAGCTAACCTTACAATAATCCAATCCACAAATAAACAAACCTAACCTAAAGAAAAATAACCTAGTCAAAAATAACCTAACCTTGATTTTAAATTAACCTAACCTATCTTGAAACTATATTAGAAAAGGGATTTTGTTCTAGGGGCTTGACCTATTAGGCTCTTCTCCTAGAGGACCATGTCCTGACGGTGTACACTACTGCACAACAGAACATATTATACTACTCTACAGCACTACACCTTACACTATTTTACACTAACATTGCTGTACTCTAGAATACATTAAAGCACACTATAATTTTCTTCCAACCTAAAGCGTACGTTAATACTGTAAAACACTAATTTATAGTACTACACAACACTGATGAGCATATAATACAGTAGAACATTAATGAACACTAATACTGAAATCACTAATTTACACTAATGTACAATTCAGCGCACTGTATATTGTTGTACAGCACCTCTGTTAACTACCCAGTATAGTGAAATAATTCGTTTACACGAGAGAATGCTTAATTCAGTTTATTTTCTGGTGGCTGAAAGATACGGGAGACGTTAAGGTTAGTCGGGCCCACCCTTAGCGGCGATCGTAACTCCGGCTCCCGTAAGGTCTGCGAAAGTGTTTAGAGCATGCCAACATCAGACGCCGCTCCCTTTTCCCCCGGCCATAGCGAGTTACGGGACCGCAACTGCGTTAGTGCATCCGGCCCTTGGACTGGTGCGTGAGAGCTGCAACGCTCCCACAATATGCTCCATAATATATTTTGAAAGTTCATAATAGGCGGTTTGTATTTTTCAAAAGAAATGGTTGTCCATTAGTATATTAACTTTAATTGACATAACTGGAGGAACAGGAACCTCTACAGTGACACTATAACGCACCAGAGTAGCTATCGGGATTGGGGGTTTCAGTGGCCACCTCCCCTCTAACTGGTATCCGTCACTGAACACATGATTACCTAAAACATTTACGAAAACATCACTGTGGGTATGGCTACCCCATGACTATTACTGAAACGTAGGCTATGCACATGAGTATTGTTATCGGCTAACGTAATCCGCAAGGTGAGCTGGTAATGTATTGCACTTGTATTCTGACACAGTATTTAATTGTCGGTAAACATATTATATGCAACGTCACTGCTCATTAGCACAAACTGATAATGTGTGTGTCTACTGATAGGCAGCTGACGAGCTGAGAGAGAGAGAGAGTCGAGGTGGTGGAATAGGCTGCATGTTGTCCGTTAACGAGACGGGGTATCCTATGTCTGGTGATCCAGGATATCATTGACACCTTAATAAATATACTGTAATGGCAAAAAATGTATAACTGAGTAAACGACGTGACCCCACTTCATCCCCCTTCCCTTCACCAGCCAAGCTTTTGCTCACTCCCATACTTTCCCCTTCCCCTTACATCGCGCCATGTGTGGGTAAACTTGCTCACTGTTTCTGAACCACAACTCATCCTGTATCGTTTGTTCACGCTACAAGAGAAGACCCATTTTATATAACTCAAACTTTATAAATAGCATAGTGCACAGCTCATTATCCAAATTACACAATATATATTAGCCATATCACAGCAATGACCATATAATGATATAATACGGCACAGAGGATAAAGCTTGGCGATTCGAAAAATACTCGGGCATGTACACAGGAACGCACACACACGCGCGCTGATGCCACGTTAGCCATATCCCGCAACTGGGTGGTCCAGATGGAACTCTTGTCGAGTGTACATGCAAAAAAATTACATATATTTGAAAGCAGTGTTGAGTAGACGCTTGTATAATGGTGGTACTTTACAGATGTAGCTTTTTATGGTATCTGATATAACAATGAACAGAATCCTGTGTCACATTTGGGACAGAAGTAACTGGATCGTCATCACTTCCTTCACTTACAGTAAGAGTATCACTGTCACTATCTACTGATTCACTACACACATCATTGGCATCAATTTCTTCCTCAATAGCGCAATCATGGTCCTCTTTAAGCACCTCTAAAGAGTCAGAGACATCGAGAATTATTTCATCACTGGCAGCCAAGGTCAACACTGGATGGAGGCTGTCTTATTGCATTAGATCACACAAAACAGCACTGTCATCTCCATAACTGATATATTACCTGTGAAACACTCATTCATCTGTAGATATATATAATTATTTGTTATTTCACTTATAAACCTCCAAAATATGATGAGATCTAAAGGATATCACACAACCACTCACTCGGGTAAATATGGCGGACATACAGCTGTCTTCATCACGTAACGATAAGCTGTCATATGATTAGTTGGCTGCATCAGCTGGAGGAAACGATGAGCCAGTAGTAGAGCTCGACGTTTGACAGAAACAAACTTTAGTCTCGGGCCGGTGATGACCGGGAGATTTGACTTGGGCCAAAATTATGGCCTTACGGAGTCTGCCGGTCGGGCCATTATTTTGGCCCCACGGAGTATAAGGATTAATTTAAAAATCAAATTATTGTACATATCCATTGAATTATTGTACAAATTTCTGAATTGTCTTATTATCGTACAGGTGGTATTGTACAATGTACAAACGGTCAAATTATCGTATTTGTACAATAATTATCGTACGCCTGGCAACGCTGATATTCGGAAATAAACCCTGTATTTTGATTGGCTGCTGGAAGAAAAATGGAGGCATGGATGGGCCAATGAAAACTCAAGATCTGGCATGAGTGTCCCGAACACACACACTTTCCCACATTCGTATTTTTTTTTCTATTTTCCTTTGCGGTTCTCTCTCTCTCTCTCTCTCTCTCTCTCTCTCTCTCTCGACTTAGCACATAATTATGCATTAATTAAAATTCGCTGCAGCCACCCCCAATCTGGTATTCAGTTTTGTACTACTGCCGTGGTGGTAGGCACTAGAAATTCTGTTTTCCATTACTTATTCTTTTAGTTTGATCCTTACTGGCTCAAGCATCAGAGGTGGTGAGTACATGAAGACTGACCTAAGTAAATACATCTTGTGGGATTACCCTCTCTTAATCCTTGACTCAGGTGACCACTCGACCTGCCCCGATCAGCAGGGAATGATGTTCATATCACCTGAACTGTCCTGTACTGCATAGAAAGGATTTGTCCACTAAGGAAAAAAAAGAAAAACAGCGTAAAGCTATTCATCCTGAAAATTCTCACCTAGAAAAGTGGGGGGACAAAAGATACTCTGTCCCCCAGGCTCCAAAAAGTGGGGGAGGGGGGGGGGGCAGTCCCTCTGTCCCCCACTCAAACGAGGCCCCTGGCACACATATTTATGTCTGCTTACCGTCTAAAATGTAGTATGAGGTGATCAAAATGGATTCATGCAGTCTTCAAAAATTATGCTTGTTTCACCTGTTTGTTACAAGAATTGTGCTGTGTTTGTTTGCAACTGGCTACAGGGTGAGAGGATATGGCTGCAGGGTGAGAGGATGTGGATGATGGGACATCAAGGCCATTTTAACACCTCATCAGGATTCAAGTGCAAAACATCATTAGAGCTCTAATATTAACCACATAATCTAATGCGATAGGGGAAATTGTTAAGTTATAACTGGTCATTATTTCTCAAGGTTTTATATTTAGTCTAACACTCAGTTTCAAAGGAAATTATTCTCACATAAATATTTTTGGAAATAGATAATACTGTTTAATATACAAGTGGAAAAATTAGGAAAACTGTATTGTCATAAAAAGAACTATGCCAAAAATCCTTTTCAGCATTTCCCCAAAATTTTTCCAGGGAGGGCAAATTGCCCCCCCTGACCCCCAGTGGCTACATGTATGTCATTAAGGGGACATTCTTTCGAATTTTGACCCAAAAATGCATTTTAATTTTTTTGTTTTGTTTTCATCCATTGCTACCTAAACTCACATACAATCAGTAACAAAATCTGTTATGGCCATAATTGTTGTGAAAACGGGCTTTAAAACCCATTTAATGTCCTGCTCTTCAGTCCGATAAATAAAGTCACCTGACCTGCATGGGGTATACATGTTTTGTTGTAGACAGCTCCTGAAAGAATACGTTTGTTACCCCTTTCATTTTCTTTGTCTGCTGAAAAGGTTTAATGAAAACGTTTGTGTCTCTTGCCCAGACTGACTGAAAAGCAACACGTAGATACTTAGCACCTTGCTTTAGTGCAAGGCATGGCAACAGCCCCGAGTGATGACGGGATCACCTACACCACACTCAGACTCATCGCTAAAGTCTCTGGCAATCCCCTACTCTCACTGTTCAACCTGAGTCTTTCAGAAGGTAGTGTCCCTGTAGACTGGACCCGTAGCATCATCATCCCCATTCCTAAACCTAATTTCTCTGATTTCCATCCCATTTCTCTGACTTCCTGCATCTGCAAAGTCCTTGAGAGAATTCTTTTAGCAAGGCTCCACGATCTGCTTCAGGACCAGCTTTCTCCCCATCTATTTGGTTTCCTCCTAGGCCGAAATACATAACGTTGCCTTGCAGAATTACTTCACATCCTCCTCCTATACAGCCTTCATTGACCTCAATGCTGCATTCGACGTCGTAAACCGTGACATCATCCTTGACGAACTTGCCCACCTGGGTGTATCTGGCTACCTGTTCTGCTGGTTGGAAAGCTACGTGTCCCATTGTCACTCTCGGGTTCAGTTTTGTGGGTTGGTTAGTGAATATCGACCCTTCAATCTTGGCACACCTTTCTCTTCAATCTTCTCATGAATAGACTCCTCCGTCTTTTAGGTCCCATCCCTGATTTCTTTCTGATCCTAACCTTTGCTGATGATATATGCATCCATTCCTCTTCTCCTGTCACTCTCCAACGTCTTCTAGTTAAATTCGGCCAGGCTGCATCTGCTTGTGGGTTGATTGTCAACACTGACAAAACCAAACTGTTTACATGATCCCTCACTCATAGGCTTGCTTGTGCAACCCTCCTCAGCTCTCATCTTGAGGTAGTGCAGGATTATACATATCTCGGTATTCCCCTCTCTTCCCTCTTTAACTCCTCCCAGTATGTCACCACTATCTGGACCCGCCTTCACTGCAGACTTAAACTCCTTGGCACGCTCACTTGTAACTTGCATGGGGTTAGCATCCCCATCCTTCGATCATTTTACCTGTTATATATTCACTCCCTTCTTGATTATCATGTTATCCCTCTCTCCCATGTTCCCCCAGCACAGCTCTGACCACTTGAAGTGGTACAAAATCGTGCAATGCACCTCATTCTTCGCTGCTCCAGGTCTGACTGAGTAGTTAACATGCTCCAAGAACTCAATCTGTGTCCCATCACCGATTGCATTCATATGCTTGGAGTCTGCATTGCCACACAGTGTCTGACCAAATTTCCATCTCCTGCTTCATCCTTTTCCTCCCGACTGGTTGACGTTCTCTCAGATTCCACTCACCTAGATCAGATCCGGCATACTCTCATGCCATCTTGGCATCTGGCATCTTGGCTAAAATGAATTCGTTCAACACTCAACTCTCCTCTCCAGCTTTCTGGCCGTGATCCCATCAGCATCCATGCTGATCTTGTCACTCCCATCCCTGCTGACCCTTTGCCCCCTACCTGGACATGTACAACTCCTGCTGTGCACTACACACCTTCTGCCACTGCTTCTGACCGTTTACCAATCCCCTCACAGCTCTTCATCACTGAAACCCTTAACTCCATAGCCCACACCTACCCTTCCACATCTACACTGACGGCTCTGTCCTCACTAACGGCCGGGCGGGAGCTGCTTGGATTGCCTTTACTAACTCTGCTTCCCCTGTCTTCTCCACCTCCCACTGCCTTTCAAACTGGGCCAGCAGTACCCAGTGTGAACTATTTGTTATATGCTCTGCCCTTGGCTTCCTTCTCTCTCATCACCTACCAGGTCTAATCATCAGCGATTCCCAAGCTGCCCTTGCCTTACTTTGCAACCTTCCCCAACATCCCTCCCCTTTCTTTGCCTCCCTTTACTCTCGGCTCCATCAGGCTCATGCTCTTGGTCTCAGGGTTTCTTTTATTTGGATCCCAGCACATGTTGGTCACATCCACCATGACCAAGCAGATCACCTGGCCTGATCTGCCTGTAACCATTCCCTAGCTGCCATCTGCCTCCCTGTGTCCACGACTATTGTTTGGAGAATCCTTCTCGAGGAGTCCAGGGAGGACCTAGCCCTGTGAACCAATGCTGAACGTGCCACTAGTGTCACCATCCAGCACTATGACACCTACCGTGGCGTGAGACACACCTATGGCAAGCACCCCACCCACACCCACCGCGGTGATGTGGCCGTCACCCGCATTTGCCTGGGGTATCACTCCCTAGGGGAAATCACTGGATGACCGCCCGCACAGGCCAAGTAAACTCTGTCACAATCCTATGGATGAAGCATTATCCCATCATATCGTTAACTGCCCAGTTATTGCCCCCTTCAGACCTCCTGGACTCTTGGTTTCTGCTTTGTGTACCTACTTCATCACACATCTTGATGTACTCGAAAACATTCTCGCCCTTTACCCTGACTTCCTTTCATTGTAATGCCCTAGTACTTGAACGATGATCGAACATTTTGATGTGTGTGTGTGTGTGTGTGTGTGTGTGTGTGTGTGTGTGTGTGTGTGTGTTTTGTCCATGTACATGTATGCACGCACACACATCAGGTGCATGTGCATGTGTTGTCCTAGTGCTGGGATTTTGAATCAAGAGGTAATATTATTAATGCATATCATGTTTTTTTCTATCTACCTACATGTGTATGTGACTTGGTATATGTATTTACTTAGGGTATATATATATATATATATATATATATATATATATATATATATATATATATATATGTCACGGGGTTTTTAAAATAAATGCAGATATTATTTAAAATGATAATGTTCAATAATACTGAACAGCAGGAACAAAAATTGTCTTGCTACATCAAGCAATGATTACTTTACGCTGGCTTGCTTCGCACGATTCTCTAAGAACGAGAATTTATAAACTTTCTCAACAGTACACAGTAGAGACTAATTACTCAATTGCTGTTTATTAGTACTGTTAGCCTCTGGAGAAAGTTACTTCACCCCTGACAATAAATAACTAATACTATTAATAATATCGGGTTCTTCCTGATGCGTAACTCCTAGAAGGCACAACGGATTTTAAGCTTAATACAACAAGACTGGCCTAAGTACCAGTTATGAATGGCAAAACGTTTATGCAAGCTAGGAGCTATACGGGAAATAAGCTTAACTGTGGAGAAATGAAACACAGTTTACATTACATTAAGCTCAAGAAAAAGAACTGTTAAATTTATTGATTACAAAGAAATAAATTTAACGTTACATTTCAAATGAATTCAAATAAAGAGATCGTACTCACTCACTCACTCAAAAGCTAAATTCTTACGCCTAGGAAAAGCATCTTAACTAAACTCTTAAGTCTAGGAAAACGAAAAAGGAAATACTGGTCAGTGAATGTGGTGTATCACCAACGAAGGGTGGGAGCCTGGAGAACTGTAGTCTAGTGGAGTCTGGGTGCTAGCTGACCTCTCACTCTCTCACTGCTGGAGCACAGAACCTCACTCTGTCACGACAGACACTTGACTGACTATTCATATACGATGCGTGTGGTAGAACGCATAGGCCAGCCCAGAAAGTGAGGCCAACGGTTTAGGCAAGCAGGGGCGAACAATAAAGAAACAATAATATCGCTCAGTAGAGCACTTAATGACGTGCATTAGATCGGTCACTTTTGAAACAGTGACGAATGTTTTGAAAAGTATACCACCGAAATGGAGAGAGAAACGGTTAACTGACCGATACACAGTGAGTTTTCCACTAATAGTTTGTGGTTTCTCACAAAAGGAAAATGTCGCAAATTTGATTCGTGACATTACGCCCCTACAAAATTTATATTTTTCATATGTGAAAAAATTTGTGTGTATATATATATATATATATATATATATATATATATATATATATATATATATATATATACACATCCTAACTCAGTCACACAAGATTCACACTGTGGTGTGTGTGCTATCCTGCTACAGGAGAAAATCACTATCGCCAATAAAGCGTTAAAACCTCGTATTTACGTTAATAGAGGCAAGCTTGAGGGAAAAAACTCCGTGACGACGGTGAAAATTCTGTACTCAGGTCAAACTGAGCGAAAGTTCGCTACATTTACACTGACAACTAACTGTTGTGTAGCGTGGTGTATGTAATACACGGTGTAGGTGTGACAGTTGTAGTGTAACTGTACCTACGTGTAAAATGACACAGTAATATTAATAATATGGCGACGACGAAGGCAGAGGAGAAGAGGCGGCAGCGTGCGGCAGACGATCAGCTGGCCCGCACAACAAAACTGCTACACCCATTGCTGTACCTGCAAAATCAATTAAGGTGGAGCATCAAAAGTGTCAATGAGACAAAAATTCTAATTACATTACAATTACTCTCTCTGCCTAGCAATCAGTACATGCTACGAAAGGTACGCTCTAGCTGAAAAATATGAGTGACAGCCTAAGCTTCGTACATTCGAGGTCACCATTAATTTATTAGGTAGATTATTAACCAGGAAACGTAGTCCCTGGACGCCATTGTCTCGGGGACTCGTGTAGTTTACTGGTTAAACATAACTCTACACTTACGATTAGTGTCGGCAAGTTGAGAATCCTTATGCAAACTCGGGCTCACGTAGCCTTGAACTGCACGTGGGTCCTCAACCTGTGCCTTAACCTAGTGTCTATATTAACCCGTACAGCGTCGCGGTGGTATATATACCACCTGAGCTCCCAGTGACTAGAGCGTCGCGGTGGTATATATACCACCTCATATTCGCGCATTTGTAGTAAGTCTTTACATGTCGTGACAGTGTGAACGCGACCTTCTATGAACACCATTGTTTCATTCCACTGTCTCACTGTACAACCTGACCCCTCCAGGCCTCCCTTACCCCTTCCTTGGCCTACCTAGGCCATCACTCTGAGTTGAGCTTTTACGCTATCAAGATGTCTCAAGCTCGTCGTTCCGGTCTCTCCCAAGAAGAAATAGACAAAGCTCTAGACGATACTGTATCGTCTAAGATGAGTGAAAGTGTGGTATATGGTGATAGCGATGCATCATTAGTGGATAGTGATAGTGAGGATGAGTATTTACCTCCTAATAACGAAAGTGAAACATCAAGTTACGTTGTCATGTTTATCATTATTATTTATCACAATAAGTACATTTTTTGAATAGTATACTGTACTTCAAGCGTTTTGGTTGTTTATGTAAGCATTGAATACGAAAATGTAAGCCTAGAATTGTCATAACTGCATTTTTATTTTCCCCCACCAAATATACGTAAAATCTCTGAAGTCTGCGGGATGGGAATGAAAAGTAAGCACTCATATACGAAAAAAAAAAAGTATTTCCTTGTGGATTTGAGTGACGATCTGTGAAACTCATGTTTTTTTTTTTTTTTTACCTATTTATTTGTATTCCTTTTTTCCAAATACCTTACTTTTCTGTTACAGTAACTTTTCTCTAATTTCTATACCTTTCATCTGCATTATATGTTACATTTTTATGCCTACAATATATAATATATCAAGATATGTATATTTTGTGAATAGTTTAGTCTATTGTAAGTATTTTGGTATCTTAGACATGTGTAGTAAATGGATAAGGCTTACGAAAATCGTTGTTGACTAGCCGCGACCGAATTACGTAAGGGCTGTAAAACTCTATGGGGGGGGAAACGTAATTTTCGGCAATGCCCGACATGGGAAAAAAAAAACAATCTTCGAGTTGAAAACAAACGTTTTCATGAATGAAACTCATGTTTTTTCAACATTTCTGACCCATCTACCCAATAAAATTTTTTTTCCATAGTCCCGACGCTGGGCGTGTACATATAAGCCAAATCGGCCGACGCTGTACGGGTTAATTTCGGGGAGCTGAGAATCCTTGTGCAAACTTGGGCTCGTGTGTCCGCAGACACAGCCTCGAGTCGCCTCTGCGGGGTTCTCTTCGTTCCCCCTTAACCTACAGTACTTATATTAATATCGGGGAGCTGAGAATCCTTGTGCAAACTCGGGCTCACATAGCCTCGAGTCACCTCTGCGGAGTTGTCTCTCGAACTTCTCCCTTAACTTCGGACACGTGTATGTACAGGCCCTGGACATACTGTGTCCTGTGGGGCCAACAAGTGAGACATCAGGTCTAGACTTTTAACTGGGAACCAGGCTGGTCCTTGGATTACTCAAATCTCTGAGGCCGCCTATCTTACAGAACCCAGCATACAACAGTTGCTAGTTAGTAAGCAGTTAGTAGGTGAAACATCAGGTCTACACCCACATTGCCACTACCCTGTCTCTCAACTGACTCAGAGATTACGGGTGTGGTTACAAACGGCACAGGAAGGACATGTCCCTGATTAGTGGTGTTACTTTGACACACACTGCAGGAACGCACAAAACTATCTATGTCTCGTCCCATCCCTGGCCAGAAAAAGTCAGCTCGGATACGGCCCTGGGTCTTCCTTTTGCCCATGTGACCTCCTGAGGCTGAACAATGACCCCATTGTAACTGCTAGGCGGTACTTGGCGGGAACGACAAACTGCAGTCGAACCTCGTCCTCGGGTGTTCGTGACTCACGGTAGAGCCGTCCTTGTTTACGAAGGAACTTGGCTCGACCTCCCCATGAATACTTTATCACTCTACTCTTTTGTTTGTTTCGCACGGCAGCAAGTGTCGGGTCAGAATGTTGTTCTTGAACAACAAGTTGGCTACACATCAGATCTTGCGGCGATTCAATGGTCACTGGGGTAACACAGTCTGGAGCCGCAGCCATGGCTCGTGTTACCGCAGCAGCCGAAGTCTGAGTAGCGTCATGTTCGGTGCAACTATCCTTGACACCGGGAATGTTGCCTATAATAAGGTCAAATAAGGGTTCTGGCATGACAACTGCGAGTGTCGTACCAGTATAAAATGGAGATGCCACCTGGATACATGCCTCAGGGAACAATCTCACTGATCCATCAATAAGGTTTGCATGGATCTCTCGACCTGTATACTGCTCAGGCCGAACTAGACTCTGCTTGGCAGAGCAACCTGAGGAACCACTGTCTCTCAGGACCTTCACAGGGATGCCTCCCACAAACCCTGACTGAACAAGGAAGGTACTGTCACCTGTGGGAGGGCCTGTGGAGGATGCAGCTAGCCACTCATGAGGCTGCTGAATAATTGATGCGGCAAACATGGTGCCCTGAGAATTTGATACTTGAGGGGTTGTACTCACTGCCTGGGAAGATGGAACATTGGCCATCTGTGGAGGGGGGTTCACTGTCACTGTGGGACTAGTGAACTGTGGAGGAGTACCCATACTGGTATGGACGTGACCACCGTGCTGCTGCTGAGGAATGAAGGTTGCGTTTGCTTCCTGCCTCTTTTGAGCTGGTGGTGAAAAAGTTTGTCCCAACGGTCGGTTGCATGGCTGATACTGCTGCTGGTTAGGATACTTGCTGTACCTCTTCCACTCAGGTTTCTGAGTGTTTTGCCCCTGGTCCTTCCACTGCAGTTTTGGATCTTGGCCATTATTCTGAGAATGGCCTTGTTGCTGGGGTTCAATCTGAGACGGCTGCCCAGACTTGGCAGGATCTTTTCTGCTGTTCCAGGTGTTTTGCTTACGAGTTTGATACCCGTATGCAGTGAAGTACACGTCAGCCTTTTCAACCATTTGGCTGGTATCTTTCACCTGGCAGATCTTAAGCTGTGCTATGAGCTCAGCAGGGCACGACCTCTCTAGCTGTGTATGCAGCATAAGGTCAATTATCCCCTCACGCGTGGAAGGAGTTTCATCTTTCTCCATCCACTCATTTAAGTAAGCAGTGAGATGGTCGAGGAACTGAAGAGCTGTCTCCTTGTCTTGGAGACGAGCTCGCATGAACTGAACTTTGGCGTCATCTACTGTGAGACCATACACCTTAATGAGTGCAGCTTTCATCATCTCATACGTGAGATTGTCTCCACGAATTCTGTGGAAAATATCAAGGGCAGGGCCCTCAAATAAACTAAGAAATTGGAGCCGCTTAGCTGCCTCATCCAGTTGATACATGTCTGCCATGTTCTCAAAACGAGCTATGTACGGCTCGATTCGCTCGCCTTCCTTGTATGAAGGAAGCTTGATACGTGGGGTCGCCAGGACATGTGCAGGGAGAACACTCGTGGAGCTTGGACCAACTGCACCAGATGTGCCTGAAGCCAAGGAATCTCGCTTGAGCTTCAAAACCTCAAGCTCATGTTTTTCTCGTGCCTCACGTTCGGCACGTTCGTATTCACGTTGTTCCCGCTCGTATTCGCGCTCCTTTTCGCGTTCCTCACGCTGTTCTCGCTCGTATTCGCACTGAATCTTACGCTCTTCACAGGCATCATTCTCGCGCTGCTGGTCCATATTATGCCGTGAGAGTATGTACTCTTTAATTTCAGTTCGGTCTGTAAGACCCATATTTTTGGCTTCCTGTAAAAATATTGTGGTAGTCATGTCGCTAATTTACTGAGCAAGCCGAAACTGAGTACTGACTGCTGCTTCGCAAACGAATACTAATAAACACAAGTAAAGAATACAGACACAAGCTAGTGGTGACCAGTCTTATCTAGTTAACTGGCAAAGAATAAAGCAAAAATGCAAATAACTGGGAAGACTCAATAATTAACGCAATGGGTACGGCGGCTACCCAGGAGCGAATAAAATCGTCTGGCGTTACCAAAAATAAAGTACTAAATAGAGTTAAGTACTCTATGGATTAATAAAGCAAAAATTCACTTGCTAAACTAACGGTAAACACCAGTAAGCTTGTGCCTATAAACTTTTATGATAAATACCTAAATATGAACGAGTGAGTATTATCTCATGAATAGCTTTAGAGCTAGGAGTTAATATCCTGGAAGGAGGTTGCAATATCCTGGAATGAGGTCGCCAATTGTCACGGGTTTTTTTTTAAAATAAATGCATATATTATTTAAAATGATAATGTTCAATAATACTGAACAGCAGGAACAAAAATTGTCTTGCTACATCAAGCAATGATTACTTTACGCTGGCTTGCTTCGCACGTTTCTCTAAGAACGAGATTTTATAAAATTTCTCAACGGTACACAGCAGAGACTAATTACTCAATTGCTGTTTATTAGTATTTTTAGCCTCTGGAGAAAGTTACTTCACCCCTGACAATAAATAACTAATACTATTAATAATATCAGGTTCTTGCTGATGCATAACTCCTAGAAGGCACAACGGATTTTAAGCTTAATACAACAAGACTGGCCTAAGTACCAGTTATGAATGGCAAAACGTTTATGCAAGCTAGGAGCTATAAGGGAAATAAGCTTAACTGTGGAGAAATGAAACACGAGTTTACATTACATTAAGCTCAAGAAAAAGAACTGTTAAATTTATTGATTACAAAGAAATAAATTTAACGTTACATTTCAAATGAATTCAAATAAAGAGATCGTACTCACTCACTCACTCAAAAGCTAAATTCTTACGCCTAGGAAAAGCACCTTAACTAAACTCTTAAGTCCAGGAAAACGAAAAAGGAAATACTGGTCAATGAATGTGGTGTATCACCAACGAAGGGTGGGAGCCTGGAGAACTGTAGTCTAGTGGAGTCTGGGTGCTAGCTGACCTCTCACTCTCTCACTGCTGGAGCACAGAACCTCACTCTGTCACGACAGACACTTGACTGACCATTCAAATACGATGCGTGTGGTAGAACGCACAGGCCAGCCCAGAAAGCGTGGCCAACGGTTTAGGCAAGCAGGGGCGAACAATAAAGAAACAATAATATCGCTCAGTAGAGCACTTAATGACGTGCATTAGATCGGTCACTTTTGAAACAGTGACGAATGTTTTGAAAAGTATACCACCGATATGGAGAGAGAAACGGTTAACTGAGCGATACACAGTGTGTTTTCCACTAATAGTTCGAGGTTTCTCACAAAAGGAAAATGTTGCGAATTTGATTGTTGACAATATATATATCCCTGTCTATGTATATATGAATATATCATATATATGAATATATCATATATATGTGCTTGTTGCATTTGCTTATATATGCACGCCTGTACACATACCCATATCTTTATACAGTACATGCGTACCTATCCTGTATATGCAGTATGTTTATAGCTACATGTGCGTGAATATACAGTATACATATATGAATAGATATATATGCATATGTATGTGTGCATATGCGCCTCTCTCTGAATATGTGTGTACATACTTGTGTATCTATGTACCGCTTCACTCATTTCAAAACATGTAATAATAATTATTGTGACAACTTTGTACCATGTATGTATCATTGTATATGTTTGTTCATTGTTGTGCTTGTAATGATAATTACTTCTATACCTTCCATGCTCTATAATACTGATTTTGTTTTCCTCATGCACCCCTCTGTGCTTAACCTTCAGGGACAGTGTTTCCCAGAGTGTTGGGGCTTGTACTAAATGGTAAATAAAGAACCTAAAAAAAAAAAAAAAAAAAAAAATAGATACTTAGCTCGTATTCTTGTCAGGTATTTTGAAAACATTTTGTGTTTCTTAAGATTACAGGAGTTAGATATTTCATGTTTCTTAGGATTACTGGTGTTAGAAAGATGCCAGAGCGATCAAAAGCACATCAGACTGCTGTTGAGCCAATGAAAAATGATAGAGAAGCAAAACTTTCTGCAAAAGGAGCTGAAAATGGGCAAGTAAAGGCCTATACAGGTGACGGCAGGCAGCTACTTAAATTGTGTACTGTGACAATTCTTGGAATTTGAAATTCATATTTAATGAATATTAAATGGTGGAGACTGGTCAATAGATAGGAGAGCAGTTGTGTAAGTAGGCCCAATAATTTTAGTTACAAATGTTTTTCTGTCAATTTATTTTTGCATCAGTTTCCCTCAAATTATATTTCAAGCAGTACATCAAGAATGGAGGCCATTTTTTTTTTTTTTTTAGGGGGGGGGGGTGGCTTTACAAACTAAAGGGAGCAACTTATTCAGAAGTACAATACAAATTGGTTCAGTGTGAGAAATAATGGGATATGAGCAAAAGTATTTTTTGGAAAATATTTTACAAAAGCTATTCAATGTTCTTAGGGAAACGATATCATAATTTTTGTTTCTGGAGGTCACATATCTTTCACTGAGATAAATTAACTTGTTTTAATAATTGCAATAAAGGGAAATATCCTACTAAGAGAAAAGATTTAGAGATTCCACAATGCATTATGTTACAAGTATAAAATGCACACAAAGAATCTCCCCTTAATAAGCACAATCTTAAATATGATGATTGCAAGAATTAAATTAGTAACAGACAGAATGGTTTTCATCGCAAAAGACTCAGTGTTGATATTTTTCTTTAATTCAAGGAAGAAGGAACCAAAAGTCAGGAGCCCGCAAACTGTTCCTTCCGAGAGAAAGACAAAAACAATACAAAAGAGAATCCAATTCAAAATCCGTTCATTTCGAGAGGCCTGGACACACTGCATTTGAAAGACTGGAGATCATAGGAAGTAGGATATATAGACAGAGGGAGACAATTCTAGAGTTGACCTGATGCATAAATGAAGGACTGACTGTAATGGTTAACTCTTTCATTAGAGAGCTGGATAGAAATGGGATGAGAGCATGTTGCAAGACAGGTCTTACATGCCCGTCGTAAAAGTGGAGGGATACAAGCAGACAGTTCAGAGGAGCAGTGACCATTGAAGTAGCGATAGAAAAGAGATAAAGATGCAATAGAGTGGCGAAGAGACAGTGATTGAAGGGAGCCAGTAAGACGAGGAGAGTTCATGAGACAAAAAGCCTTTGACTCTACTTTGTTGAGAAAAGCTGTATGTGGGGAACCTCCCCACACATAAGAGTTGTACTCTACTCAGGGGCGAATAAAACCAGTGTATAAAGTCAACAACTGTGCAGAGGTATAGAAGGTACAGAGTCGGCTTAGCACACCTAATCTCTTGGAAGCAGACTTTACAAGAGATTTAATATGATCTTTCCATGATAAGCACAGACAGAATGAAACCCCATGTATGTTAAGGATGAAGCAGGATTGATGTGGATATTATTGAAGATTAGTGGGCACTGCTGAGGAAGATTTCGCCGGGTTGATAGGTGTAAGAACTGAGTCTCTGATGCATTAAAAACAAGATTATATTTACCCCTGTCAGAGATACAGGCCAAGTCAGACATTAGGTGTGCTATTCCTTGTTTGTAGAAGTAACTGCTGAGATGGACGTTGCAGGAACCGAATGCAAATGTGAAGGGTAGTATCATCAGTCTATGAGTGAATAGGGCTAGATGTACAGGTTAGGTCAATGATCAAGAAATGGAAGAGGGTTGGTGATAGTAGAGCCCTGAGGAACTACCACTGTTGATAGTTCTAGGGGAACAACGGTAGCCTTGTACTACAGCAGCTATAGAACGACCGGAAAAGAAGCTATAGATGAAGGCACAGATAGCAGGATAAAAACTGTAAGAGGGTAGTGTGAAAATTAAAGATATATGCCAGACTCGATCGAAAGCCTTTGAGATGTCAAGTGAGATGGCAAAGCTTTCACCAAAGTCCCAAAAAGAGGATGACCGGGAGTTTGAAAGGTATGTGAAACGATCGCCAGTGGAACGTCCCTGACGGATGCCATACTGACAATCACAAATAAGTTTATGATTGGAAAGTGTCTTAAAATGCTTCTATTTAGAACAGACTCGAATGCTTTTGAGACACAGGAAGTTAAAGCAGTTCGGGGATAGTTAGAGGGTTGGAAATGGTCACCCTTCTTTGCTGGCAGAATGAGAGCAAACTTCCAGCAAGAAGGGAAGGGATAAGCTGATAAACAAAGGTGAAAGTGTTCACCTAGGCAGGGTGAAAGAACAGAAGCATAGTTCTTGAGGACAAAAAGAAGGACCCCATCAGGCCCATATGCCTTGTTAGTATTGAGGTTGGTGACAACAGAAAATACATCAGTTGAAGAAATTTTAATGTCAGCCATGAGGGGGGAAGTGATGGGGGAACAGCACCGGAATCATCTAAGGTGGAATTGGAGGACAAAGTCTGAGTGAAGTGATCTGCTTTATCAATAGAAGAAATAGCTACAGAGTCATCAGAGTAGAAAAGAGGAGGGATGATGAGGTAAAGTTGTTAGGAATGTTTTTGACAAGGTGCCAGAAGGACCGGGAAGAATTTGGGTTGAAGAGTTGAGAGCATTTAGTACGGATGAAATTAATTTTAGCAGAGTGAAGAACAGACTTAGCACGATTCCAGGGCGAAACATAAACAATATATTATTCAGGGTTGGGTTGGCTCTGATACCATATATAGGCCTTCTCCTTGTTGTGAACAGCATTAGAATAAGCGTGATTAAACCAAGGCTTTCTTGAATTAGTCAAAGGATATGGGAAAGGAATGTATGCTTCCATGCCTGAGAAAACAACCTCCATTATGTGTGATGAACTGTCATACGGCTCCCGGCCGTGGAAACAATAATCATTGCAGGGAAAATAAAAGACATACTGCCTGAGGGCCTCCCAATCAGTAGCTCCAAAGTGCCACAACTGATGTTTCTTTAGAGGGTCCACAGACCATAATGGAGCGATAGGACAGGATAATGTAATAAGGTTGTGATCGGAGAAGCCCAACAGAGAGAAAAGATTAACATGGTAAAGCAGTAGGATTAGTGTGTATAGTTGTGAGTAAGAGATGCAAGAAGAACATAAGAGAGTATGGATCAGTTGGGTCAAGGATTGTGTGGGTAAGATTGAAAGTTGGAATACAAATGTGAATGATTGTGTGCGTGTATGTGCCAACGCAAGATCGTGCAAGCAGAGTGAGAGAAGAGTTCTGGACAAATGTGGAAGTGTGCATGAATAAGTTTGGAAGGAATGAGAGTGTTTTTAATCGGTGACTTGAATGGTAAAGTAGGGAATGTGAAGGTGGATGGAATAGTTGGTGAGTGGGGTGTGCCTGCTGAGATAGAAGAGAATGGCAGTGCGTTAGTGGACATTTGTACTGGGAGGGAGTTGGTGATTCTCTTCAGGCACAAAATGATCCACAGGTATACATGACGAGTGATGAGAAGGGTGGGTGGCAAACTGAATGAAAGGAAGGCAATGATTGGTTATGTTTGTGTGCGAAGATGTGTAATGGATGCAAGAGCTTATAGAGGTTGGGAAGTGGACTTTCTAACCACTATTTGGTGGTGGCCAGAATCAAGATACAAATAAGATGAAGAAATAGAAAAAGGGAAGGATGGGAAGAAGGAGTATTTGCAAGGAAAGTGGAAAGGTTACAAGAGGATGAGAAAAAAGTAGAATATAAGAGACCGGTGGAGGAACGATTGGGCAAATATGAATTGGAGCAGATGCGGGACGTGGAAGGTGTGTGCAGGATATTCACAGAAGAAATATGTTCAGCATGTGATGTGGTGTGTGGGATGAAGAGAAGACGGAGGGGGGTGCAAGGAACAGCGTAGTGGAATAAAGAGGTGAGACAGGCTGTGGCACAAAAGAACAAAACATACAATGAATGGATGAGAAATAGGGGCGTGGAAGAAGTTGAGAGGTGGAATAGAGAGTTATATGTAGAAAGAAAGAAAGAGGTGAAAAGATTAGTAAGAAAGAGTAAGAAGAGAGTGGATGAGGAATTTGGAAGGAATTTTAGTGTAAAGTGGAAGGACTCTAAGAAAATGTTCTGGAAAGAGGTGAGGACAGTAAGACAGAGTGGAAGTGAAGTTAGCAGGGGAGTGAAAGATAAAAATGGTATATTACTAGTGGAGAAGGGAGAAAAAGTGAGCAGACAGAGAGAACACTTTAAGGAATTGTTGAACATAGAGGATGGATGCACTGCGAGTATAAGTGGCTGGGAAATGGGTGGGAGAAGAAGGGAGGCGAGAAGACAGGAAGAAATCAGTAGGATAGAAGTTGTGGAAGCAATGAAGAAAGTTAAATTGGGGAAAGCCCCAAGAATTGATGGAATGTTTGGTGAAATGCTGAAGCATGGGGGAGAGATAGTAGTAGAATGGATGTGGAAGATGTGCAGATTGGCCTGGGAGGAAGTTAGAGTCCCGGAGGATTGGAAGTCAGGTATAATTATTCCCTTGTACAAAGGAAAAGGGGAAAAAGAAGTGTGTGGTAATCATAGGGGCATTTGTCTTCTTAGTATAATAGGAAAAGTGTATGGTAGGATACTTATTGACAGAGTTAGAGAAAAAACAGAGGAATTAGTTGGAGAAGAACAGGGAGGCTTTAGGAAGGGAAGAGGTTGTGTAGATCAGATATTCATTCTTAGATCTTTAGTGGAAAAGTTTCTAGTGAAGGGAAAGAAGTTGTATGCGGCTTTCATGGATTTGGAGAAAGCGTATGACAGGGTGGATAGGGATAGATTGTGGAAAGTATTAAGAATATATGGAGAAGATGGGAAGTTGCTGAATGCTGTGAAGAGTATGTATGATGGTGCTAAGGCTGTAGTTCGTGTGGATGGTGAACTGAGTGAATTTTTCTCTTTGAAGGTTGGGTTGAAACAGGGCTGTGTCATGTCTCCATTGTTGTTCAATCTGTACATGGATGGGGTAATAAAAGAGGTACAAGGTAGGGTAGTGGATGTTGGAGTGGCCCTGGTGAGAGAGGGTAGTGTTTGGAGATTTCCTC
Organism: Coenobita brevimanus; assembly: GCF_032717465.1. Taxonomy (NCBI): domain Eukaryota; kingdom Metazoa; phylum Arthropoda; class Malacostraca; order Decapoda; family Coenobitidae; genus Coenobita; species Coenobita brevimanus. The sequence goes on from NC_136984.1 coordinate 18,921,221, forward strand.
TACTGTTGTTTGCAGATGATACTGTGTTGTTGATTGAAGACGAAGGGGAGCTGCAAGGCTTGGTGGTTGAATTTGAGAGAGTGTGAAAGAAACGGAATCTAAAGGTGAATGTAGGGAAGAGTAAAGTGATGGTCTTTGAGAGATGTGAAGTCAGTGAATGTACAGCGAGGTATGATGGTGAGGAATTGGAAAATATGAGTATGTTTAAATACTTGGGTAGTGTGATGAGTAAGGATGGAGGTTTGGAGGGTGAAGTGCTTGAAAGGGTACAGCAGGGAAGAAAGGGCGCTGGTTCCTTGAAAGCAGTGATAAGAAACTGGGAAGTGAGCATGGAAGTGAAAAAGTTACTACATGACAGTATTGTGATACCAACTCAAAAGTATGGAAGCGAAGCTTGGATGTTGTTGGAAGGATACAAGTCAAGAGTGAGAGCAGTGGAAATTAGTTATTAAAGAGGAGTCTGTGGAGTCACATGGAGAGATGGGCTGACAAATGAGGATATAAAGGAGCATTTTGGTGTGGATGTGGATGTGATAGGAGCGTTAGGAGGAATACACAGAGGTGGTTTGGCCATGTGGAGAGGATGGAGGGTGAGAGACTGACGAAGAAAGTGTATGTGAGTGAGGTGGAGAGGGGGAGAGGGAGGGGGGAGGCCAAGGATGAGATGGAGGGGTGGGGTGGAGAGGTATATGAGAGGGGGGGATGTAAGTTGGGAGCAGGGCAGTGAAATGGCGGGGGACTACGACGTGGAGGCGATTTGTTTGTGGCCACCCCGAACGGGATTGAGGAGTCTGGCAATAGATAGACAGATTAGTTTTATGGAAGAGGTCAAGTATGTTGGAACCTTCTCGAAGGAGGTCATGGATAGGGGTAGGGTGCTGTACAAACTGCACTCGATCATTAACCCCTTAACCGCGGGGCGTCACTTTCGTGACGCTTGGGAGCAAGGGATCATACCGCGGGGAGTTGCTTTTGTGATTCTGTGTTATTTTGAATTCACCCGGGCTTCCAAGTGGGGGCTTGTATCATCTATCAGTACTGCCAATGTCCAACACTAGTCAGCACTCCTAATCTCATCTGTACTCCCATCCATTGTTGACAATTTAGCCATTTCTCCCCGTTCTTGACTCCCCTTCCTACCCCCCCTCCATTGCCCTATCCTCTCGCCTGCCCGGCCGTGCTACGCTAAGTAAATCTTCCCTGGAATTTTTCACCGATTTCATCCATTGAAATAAGCCCTATGTCCTATTCTTATACCAAATAATATATACAAGAAAGAAATAAGGTAAGTGAGAGTGCCATACACCTGGAATTGGCTAATTATCACCTGACAACACCTCACGTGCACTTGTTCGCTATTTTTCGCCGTTTTTTTTCCCCTTGAAATATGCCGTATAATCTATTTTCGTAATAAATATACATGTAAGAAGGGAAGGGAGAAGCCTAAGTGATATTTACATTCACCTGGAACTACCTAATTTATAATGTATTGTCTAGATTTCCTGCCAATCATATCAGTGCTAGACAAAGCTGTTTCAAGATATAACATTGGTAGCTCTGAATATATATCTCCTAAGTAGGCCTCTAATCTATTTTCGTAATTAATATACATGTAAGGAGGGAAGGGAGAAGCCTAAGTGATATTTACATTCACCTGGAACTACCAAATTTATAATGTATTGTCTAGATTTCCTGCCAATCATATCAGTGCTAGACTTAGCTGTTTCAAGAAGTAATATTGGTAACTCTGAATAACCCCTAGCAGGCCTCCACGCTGGTCCTCCGTTATCAGTTCACTCTCATCTTCCGAAGTGAGAGTACGTATGTTTCTTCTTGCTGACTTCAAGGCCTTTTTTCACCCCCATGCAAATGGCCCTGTGACCTTTACCCCCTACTAAACCTCGTGTGGAAAGAGGTAAAGGGCTGACAATTGATAAAAGAGTGACTACGATCTTTCTATTGAGTAAAACAGTGCAAGTGGAATTGTAAATAATGTGTAAATAATGTGTAAACAGCAAGTGAAAGTAATGAATGTAAATATACGTGAACAATGGAAAATAGTTTTATAAGTTATTTCAAGTGACAGTGCACAACACAGTGTAAATAAAATAGAAATGTAAATAACGTAAATAAAATAGAGAACGTAAATAGAAATGTAAATGAGTAGTATTATAAGAATACGAGTACATACCCTAGGAGTAATGAAAGTGAAAGTTTCACTCTAGCATGTCTGAATGCTATGAGTTATGAGAGTGAAGATAAAAGTGACATTCACTCTCAATGCCAGTATACAGGACGAGAAAGTGAATGCTACATATTTTACTGAAAGAAAATGAATCCCTACAGTGACAATAAACTAATACTACTGAAGGAAATTTATGGATAAAGACTGTAGATATAGATAAGTGTTATATAGTAATAGAAATATAAAGTGTGAGGGGTTTTATGAATAATAAATGACAGACTACCAAGAGCGAACTAGTGCCAGTGCGACGATCAGACGCGCTCGTAATTTCCATTGCTTTCACAGTGTTTTTTTTTTTTAGTATGGATCCCAAACTACTTGAAAATTGTAGAATAGTGTTTATAGCGTTTGTATCTGGCTGTGGTAATCATATTACGGGTTGTCGGGAAGTGTAAAGTGGAGACTTCGTTACCCTACTTCAGAGGTCTCCACAAGTCCTACGGTAACCGACGAAGGCTCAACAATCATTCCAGGAGAAAGCTGAAGGTATGTGCCATAAGCATATGTAATTTTATTATTCTAGGACTAATAACTGATTTTTGGCAAATATTTTTTGAGAGTCTGTCGGAGCCCAAATAACCCCGCGGCACACGCAAGTCATTGGTAAACAAGCCCGTGGTGTAGGGGTTAAAGATAGAAAAGTTGTAGGTTTGTTCACCAGGAGGATCAGTAAAAATAGAGGAGACGAAAGGTGGTGGTGAATCTTGAAATCTCATAGAATGGAGATTTCAGAGAAAGGAGAAACGGACAGGATGTGTTCCATCATAGAAGTAAGATAGTCAATGAATTTTTCATAGTCAGTAGAAATAGGGGATAAGTAAATAGCACAGATATATTAAGTCAGAGAATGACAGGAAAGCCGAAGCCAGAGAGAGAGAACTCAGAAGAATTAAGTTCAGGAACACGAGAGCAAAATGTGCTGTTGCGTACACATACACAACAGGCACATTTGGCCCTGAAACGAGTATAGAGAAAGAAGGATACAGAAAAGGTTTATCAGTTGCCTCAGACAGCTGAGTCTCAGTTAAAAAAAGAAGGCGAGGTTTAGAGGAGGAGAGGTATTGCTGAACTGAGAGAAAGTTAGAGGAAAGGCCGCAAATGTTGCAGAAATGAAGAAGTGAGTCAGTGGTTCCAGGCAGTTTGTTGTCACTGGGAAAGGGGGGGATATGCTCAATCTCTTACTTAAACCATTCATTAGTCAGTTGACCAGCATGGAGAAACCCATGCAGTAGTCCTTTGTAATTGTAGAACTTTTGACAAAGTGTGGCACCATTCCCTATTATCCAAACCCTTGTTACTGCCTGTCATCTTCTGTCCCTTTTATTTCTTCATAACTCAGCAAAAGAAAGATTACAGTAGAGGGAGATGATGCATATTCCAATTTCCACTCAAATAATTCAGGCATACCACAAGGAGTAGCCCTGGTTCCAGCCGTGTTCCTCATTTATATTAATGATCTATCCCAGTTACCCATTATCCTTTTCACCCAAATGCAGATAATGCTTTAAGTACCTTTACACTTAGCCACCCATTTACAAAGTTTGATATTTCTAACTCCCGACTCAGTACAGCAGTCTCCATAAAGCAAGATTCAAGATCAACAAATGGGAACATAACATCGTCATTTTTAATGCTAGGAAAACCAATTATTTCCAATACTATTATTTCTCCAATATTCTATCTATCTATTTTATTATGTCTAAAAATAATGATATTCCCTGTCTTTCACTTAACAGTACCCTCGGTTGGACCATTCATGTTAGGTCACTAATTACAACCGCCCCAAAGAAACTTGTATTACTGTACATAAAAAGTAATTTCTTCACTGATGAGCAGATAACTATAATTTACAAGAGTCATGTGTGCTCTCATCTCAAACAATGCTCACTCTTGTGGAGTGGATGTGGAAAGATTGCAATAAAACTACTGGACAAATTTCAGAAAGTTATAAGAATAATTAATAACCCTGAAGCTGCATTTGAACTACCTTCTCTACAGCTAAGGTGGAATGTTCCGTTCCGTGCATTATTTGAAATATACTTTTATGGCAGATGTTCAGACGAAGTTGACTCCATTGTGTCACCTCTTCACACATTCCCTCGCACTACATGGACATCTGGTAGCTCTCATGACTTGACTAACACACTGCCATTTTGCAGAATTTCTGCCCATCAGAATTCCTTTATTCTCCGAACAGTTTCTCTCTGAAAGCTGCCTCCCCAAATTAGTTCCCCCAAACATCAACCTACAGCAGTTCATGTCTAAAGGTTTGCAGATTTTTAATAAACGGCGGACACGTATTATTAGGCGTATGCTTTTCCTTCCTCTGTTCATCCTCTGAAAAAAAAAAAAAAAAAAAAAAAAAAAAAAAGTATGTCATTGTAAGTGGAGTATGTGAGGCAAGTGTGTGTCAGGATATATGTAGGGATATGTGATGCAGGTGTGTGTAAAGATGGAAAGCTGGGTGTGTGAGACTTGTGTGTATAAGGTTGGAAGGTAGGGTGTGTGAGACAGGTAAGTGTAAGAATGGAAGGTAGGGCGTGTGAGACAGGTAAGTATAAGAATGGAAGGCAGGGTGTGTGAGACAGGTAAGTGTAAGAATGGAAGGTAGGGTGTGTGAGACAGGTAAGTGTAAGAATGGAAGGTAGGGTGTGTGAGACAGGTAAGTGTAAGAATGGAAGGCAAGGTGTGTGAGGCAGGTATGTGTAAGGGTAGAAGGGGGGGAGGATGATGTGTTTTTATCATGTGCGTAATGAAGCGGAAAACCTAATGACGACAATGATGTCTTCCACAGGTGAATCTGATCAGCAAGCTACCTGGCCCCAAAGGCACCCCCATCCTCGGCAATGCTCTACAGATGCATGTTCATAATTACGGTAAGGTTCACACTGTGGATTGTTGTGTGTAGGGGGTTAAATTTAAGGCATCGGATAAATATTCTGTTTCCGAGGTTCAACAGTATTCCTAGGTGCTATAGATTGTGCTACACAACTTTGCATGCCACATTTTAGGCACTATAACCCACCAATCATACTGGATATAAACATGCTACAGTTGTTTCATTCCGAATTGGTGTGAAATTATTACCGAGGGTGTTTTTGCGACATGGATCTCGTGAAAGAGCATTTAAGACTAAAAGTTTTAACTAAATTCAGATTCACAAAGTGAATCCTGGGATTGATTCGACTTTTCGGACGGCAGTGCAAAACTTCTCCCTTAAGTACCACAAGGTTCTTTTTATTTAACCCTTGCTGTCTGCGGACGATTTCATGCTACAAAAAGTCTTTTCGAACTGAAGGAATCAGATATTATCTTCAATAATGCATTCATAATACCAGGGAACTCTGGTGAGGAAAAGGTGAGCCCCTCATTCCAGCGACGTGAGATTATTCTTGCTTTATTTATTCAGGCTGCCTGCAGACGATTATATTCGGGTGGGGGAGGGGAAGGGGGGCTCATGCAGTGAAGGAGTAATTTGAAGGCTATATTTAACCTATCCAAGATTTTCTCTGAAGTTGAAAAAAAAATGCCCATTGGTATCAAGAATAAATTGAAAAACATGGCATTAATTAAAGTGGATCATGGGGAATTGCTAGTACCTTCACCAGCAGGGTTTCTGTGCAAATCACTAATATCGTATAGCGAAGGAAGAACATAATAAGGCGTCATTGTGGAGACGGCATTAATACATGGTTAATGAATTCTTGCTGACCGCAAATGACTTGATTCCACTTCTTGGAGTCTGAAGGCACACGTGTTTTACTCTCATCTGACAGGACACTGTTGCCCCTCCATATCGAATACTGGGCTGTTGCAGGATCTGGGTAACAAAATATTTTGTCAGCTATGCAAACATGTTAAGGAAATGTGTGGATGTATTATGATCTTATTCCGCCATTAAATTAAAGGTACTCGGCAAAAGGGGAGCTCAGATCTGTCAGATATGATCATATTAACTACATTAAGAAAAAAACTAAGGAATTTCGTCACCTGATACTATAGTTAACCGTCCCATTAGTGATTCATGTTTTAGTATGTTCTTGTGTCTACAAACTACTTTTGTTACATAAGTTAGGGAACACCTCTTGTTGCCCTAGGGTTAACCCCTTCAGTCCCGTGATATAATTCCTGTTTAATTCCTGTTTTCTTCTTGCCATCACTAAATGATTTTATTTGATTTATTTACGTGAGTTGGCTATAACCTTCATTAACCCTTTGTCTACCAAGGGCTTTACTAAATCAATCAAATCAGCAAGGAGTACAAAACTACGTCACTGGGTTGAAGGGGATAATGAAGGCTGTATCTCACCCCTTCAGATCAAAAAGTCTCTCCAGAGCTGCATGATAGCGTCTGAAGAGAACACGAATAAAAATATCAATCCTGTCATTGTGGAGTGAATCCCTCACAGGCCGGTGACGTCTTTGTGGTCCACGTTGGCTGCCTCCAGACACTGTTATTCACCTTGACAGAGACCTGTACAACTGGAGAAGTAAGATTAGCACCCGAATTCTCGTCAGTTAAGGGAGCTCCCTAATACCTTCCTTAGCGTTTTTTTGTTTTGTTTTGTTTTGTTTGTATGGCTAGTTAATATCCTTTAGTACGTTGTTTATGCAGAGTATGGTGATACTGGAAGGATATATGTAATGGAGAATAGGGTAGGCAGGTGTAATAAAATAATTCACTTAGGAAAAGTTGTCAGGGAGTTTCCACAACTAACAAGAATAACGATCCTAGTATATGTCCCCGTTTACCCCCCTAACTACAAAACGTCTCTCCTAATACAACAATTGAACTAGTTGAAGCAAAATGATTATAAGACAGCGTCATCATATTGAAGCGGTTAATATTCTGCACGTATATTTATTTACAGCGGATAAACTCCAATTTTATAGACAAATGAAATATAAATTATAATTGTGACAAACCAAACACTAGAAACGACGTACAACCGCCAGCGCTGATAGCAGTTACAGTGGCTGGCTCGTTTTGCTAGATGTGGCACCGTTGTTTTTCGCATCGTACTTCAGAGTATGAATGGACTGGCAAACTCTATTATTACCATCAGGTCATTGTGTTCGAGATTCCCCTTCCACATAAGGAAAATTGGTTGGTATACAAAATATATCTGCAGTCTGCATCCATACGAAATATAGTTGCACTACTCCTGTATATATTTAGATGGGTATTATTCACTGAATAAGTGTGTCAGATGTGGTTCAGGCTGGGTGAAACTGAGTGCAATAAAGAATTCAGATCAGAAGGCGTATTGTTAAAGCTAATGTGCACACAACAGAACAAAAATTGGTAATCAGTTTGTTACATATAATACTATTTTACCATAATAGTCATGTATAAATATCAGGCATCGACAAAGAGGGAGGTAGAACGGTACGGACGAATCCACCTTTCCCGATAAAGGTCGCTTCGTTCATGTAAATGTTTATATCCAGACGCGTTCGTGCATTATAGATGTAGGATGGTATTATGATGACTGAATTGACCGTGACTCTAGTGCTCATGTTATAGAAATGCCCTTTCATTCACTTTGACACATTCCCCATTCTTTCTCCTGTAAATGGTAGAGCATGTGTAAGAGTGGGAAATACTGTGAGTGATTACTTTCCCGTGAGAGTGGGGCTGCAACAGAGATGTGTGATCTCTCCTTGGTTGTTTAATATTTGCATGGATGGTGCCGTAAGGGAGGTGAATGCAAGAGTGTTAGGTGGAGGTCTGAGTCTGGTGAATGTTGATGGTAGAGAGTGGAATCTGAACCCGCTGCTGTTTGCAGATGATACTGCTCTGGTGGCTGATTTAGAGGAGAGATTGAGACAGTTGGTAGAGGAGTTTGGAAGGGTGTGTGAAAGGAGGAAACTGAAAGTAAATGAGAATAAGAATAAAGTGATGAAGTGTTCGAGGTTGGTAGATGGTAGGAGGATGAATATAGTTTTGAATGGTGAGTAGCTTGAGGAGGAAGAATGTTTTAAGTATCTAGGGATGGAAGAATAGATGCAGAAGTGAAGTTTGGAATGACTGAAGTAGGAAAGATGCTGGGAGGAATGAAAAAAGTGTTTAGATGTCGTTCGCTTAGAATGGATGTAAAGAGAAGGCTGTATGAAGGTGTTATGGTACCGACTGCATTATATGGGGCTGAAACATGGAAAGTGGGTGCAGCAGAGAGGAAAAGTTTGAATGTAATGGAGGTGTGGAGATGAGGTGTCTGAGGTGTATGTGTGGAGTGGAGCGTGTGGATCGAATGAGAAATGATGAAGTGCAAAGAAGAACTGGAGTTATGTAGGAGATGGCTGATAGAGTTGAGCAGAGGGTGTTGTGATAGTTTGGGCATATGGAGAGAATGGATAATGAGCAATTGGTGAAAAAGATCATTAGATCTGATGTGAGAGGTGTAAGGCTGAGAGAAGGACCATGAATGTGATGGATGGACAGTGTGAAGAGAGCGTTGGATGCGAGAGGGATGTTTGCTGAGCAAAGAAGAGTGGCTTTGAATGACAGAAATGACTGGAGAGAAATTATAAATGAATAAATGATGACGTAGCCGTGAGGGGATATTCTCCCACATTTGGTCTGATCAGCTGATCAGGTCAGGTGCGGATAAGGGGATGGGTCAATTATGATTTGGCAGGGGTAAACCAGCTCTGCTCTCTGGCCCTGCTTCGGATGTCACTGATTGCATTGCGCAGATGACCCTCGTGTGGTGTGGTGCGGTGGGGATCTGTCCCTTCTACCCTTGGGGCTAAGATGCAAATGAATGTGTTTGAGTGGATGAGTAAATGGGGAGTGTGTCGTCCTGTGTCGGCTACCTCCCTTTCCTTGGGGGAAGCAGCCTAGATATATAGATAGATTAATCGTGGGCTATGTTTACTGTTTACACGTGGTTGGCATGTGTAACACTGTTTTTCTGGCATTAAGACAAACAGTTGATAGATGGTGTGCGTTCTCTGCATTCTCACCATTATGCGTCTGAGCATGTGTATCTGTTTCATGTAATCGGGTAAGTGCTGGTAAACGTTAACTGAAAAGATCACCCTCGATGTAGAAATATGGCACAACTTACATATAATCATGAAGAGATACCACATGTAACATATCCTGTAATACTGTAATGTCATTAGGAACAGCTGTCACATAAAATGTCTTCAACACTTATGATATGTGTTTATATGTAATATGTGATATATTTTCATATGTAACCTCTTGGCTGATATCATCTGTTATAAGTCAGTTGGCTGATAACATCTATTATGAGTCAGTGTTACAAAGTGCAGGATTCATGGTTTAACTTGGGGTCCGCCATTGAAGCAGAGTTGTCAGTTGTTATGTTTGCTGGCTGCTGAAACAGCCTCATCTCCATCTTCATACTATTACCACTTGTTCACATAGAGACAGTAAACTACTCCCTTAGATATACTCTACATAAATATCACTCCACACTACATGATAAGAGCACCCTGTTCAGGTATCAAGGACAAGACAGTGACTGTATAAATGATGTAATACGAGGTGCTACCCATAAGTTCCAGTAATTTGAATATTGTAGGAAAATAGGTTACCTTACCTCCTAGTTCTCACTGTCTCCCTCGAAGTAGTCCCCTTGGGCATATATACAGTGGTCCCCGCATTTTTTCCATGGGTCCATGCATCCCTAGAAGGCTTCAGGCATGATGGGCCTGAGCAACTCTTGCGATTCCATCTGGATCTCCTCAATCGAGTGAAATTGACGTCCTTTCAGTCGTTATTTCAGCTTGGGAAACAAGAAAAAGTCGCAGGGGGCAAGGTCAGGCGAATAGGGTGGGTGGGGAATGACTAACATGTTAGTGGAAGCCAGGAACTGCCGGACAACAACTGATGTGTGGGTGGAGGCATTGTCATGATGCAGGACCCAGTCCTTGCTCTTCCACTGTTCTGGACGTTTGCGGCGGATGTTCTCCCTCAGATGCTGCAAAACTTCACAGTAAAACCTACTAACAGATTGACCGGATGGGACGAATTCCTTGTGTGCAATCCCTTGGATATCAAAGAAAACGATCAACATCGACTTGACATTGCTGCGAACTTGACGTGCTTTTTTTTTGGCCTCGGTGAATTGGGAGACTTCCATTGCGATGACTGTTGCTTTGTCTCCGGGTCATAACCATAAACCCATGATTCATCACCAGTTGTGACCTTTGAGATGAAGGTGGGATCATCTCTGACCTGATTCTTGAGCTCCCTGCAAACTGCAATGCGATGTGCCTCTGCTCATTACTCAGCAGTCTTGGCACAAATTTTGCAGTGATGTGTCTCATGCCCAACATGTCCGACAAAATGTGTTGCACGCTCCTGAACGACAGTCCAGCGATATCACAGACATTATGGATAGTTCGTCTGCGATCTGCAAGGATAGCCTGACGAATATTTCCAACATTTTCTTGTGTTCTTGCTGTTGACCATCGTCCAGAATGGCCATCATCTTCAATGGATGTTCGTCCTTCCTTGAACTTCTTGTATCAGAAAAATGTTCTGCTTTGGGACACGGTATTGCCACCAAAGGCTTGCTGAAGTAACCGATGAGTTTCTGCAGCCGTCTTGTTGATCTTGAAGCAGAACTTGATGCAGGTTCTTTGTTCCATGAGGTCTGCCATTGCAAAACCGCCAAACCACCTACACACCACGTTACAATAGTAAGCGTAGCTCAACAACACGACCGCTTACAGACACGGCAGGGGCCCACACTGACGCACAAGGGGTGCTGCTGACTCCTCCTCGTGGCAAAAGGCAAAACTGCAAATGGTTGCTTACCTGTGTTCAATTACTGGAACTTTTGGGTAGCACTTCGTACATAGACTTACGATTATAACATATTTTTGCATCCTGAGCTTATACACTGGAAATTAAGGGGACTTCAGGACTGGTGAGCCATCCATTCATTAGCAATTCCTTGAAAATAGGTCTTGAAAGTGGTCTAGCAACCCATCTGTTTGCGTACACTCCTTTTTCAGCCCTTCTTCTGATGCCGCTCAGGTTCTGGCACAGTCCCACTATTTCTCCCTCACTGATTTTCTGTGGCTCATGGGAGAGTTTGGCCACCACAACCAGCACTTCACCTGCACCTATTTCCACCAAAGTTCTCCCCACTATCATTCTGGCTTTCACCTTGCATCGTACATCAGGCTTCACTGCCCCTACACAGCTGTCAATAGAGCACTCACTTTGCATCAGAGCTATAGTTCCGATTTTGGGGATATAAGTGTAATGCGGAGCACTTTCACCTCACCATCAGAACTGGTACGTCTCTCAGCCTTGACAAGACCCGACTTTCCTCGAACCAACAGTTTCATGGAACAGAAGTCCAGGTCATATCCCATGGACATCAGGTAATCCAGACCAAGAAGGCAAGGATCTTCCATCTCAGCTACATAGACTCGAAGCATGGCCTTTTGCCCTGCCACATCAATCTGGACATCCAAGCGTCCCCTCAGTTCTGCGCAGTCCCCAGTTACGCCACACAACTGTCCTGATGACCCAGGCAGATACAGGTGATGTAACACATCAGGACTCATTAAAGTCTGCTCTGAGGCCGAATCAGTCACCAGAGAACACCTCTTTCTGTCTATTCTTCCATCTATTTGCACATTGTCCATTGCAGTACACATGCATTTTCTAGGTGATGGGGCTACTTGGGAAAAGCTTGCTGGTGGTTGCCCCTTAACACCGGCCTCCACTAGTTTCCTGCTTCTTTCTGGTCTTCTGCGGCCCTCTTCTTATCCTCCTTTTTCTTCTTTGGACACTCAGAATTGAAGTGTCTCCACCTCACTACATGACCAACACACTTCTGTTACAATTGAAGATTGCCTTGCACTACCTTCTTCTTGCTCCTTTATCCATTTGTAACAATCGTCCTTCTTGTGTCCCGGCTTCCAGCAGAACCAGCAACTTCCTCCTGTCTTCTCCTGTTCCCTCTTCCACTTGTAGCAGTCCTCTTTTCCACGTCGTGGCCTTTCACAGTGTCAGGACCTTCCTTCAGATTTTTCCACTTCATGTGCCTGCCCCTTTCTTGCCTTGAATCCTGCACTACAACTGGCTTGAAAAGTGGATGTACTGGACCTGACGTGAGATTCAGATTCTAGAACCCTGGCTAGTGCTTCTTGCATGCTTCTGGGTTCTGCCAGCTTCACTTGCACTTTGAACTCTGCACTATCAAGAGCATCGATAAACTGATCCCTCAGACGAATAGCCATCAGGTTAGGTGCTGGTCCAGGGTACGCCTTGTATGCCATATGCTCCAGGTCATGAGCAAGCTGCTGTAGGGTTTTGCCTCGAGTCCTCATGCGGCTCCGGAATCTTGCTCTGTAAATCTCAGTCTGGCACACAGTCCCATATCTGCACTCCAGCACTTCTACTAGTGACTGATAACTGTTCCTATCCTCCACTGACATTTGGCCAAGAATCTCCATTGCAGCACCCTTGACGCTTGTAGCAAGCTGCACTGGCTTTTGCCTATTGTCCCTACCATTCTGATCTGCAAGCAACTCAGATGTTAACGATAAGTATCCCCAGATACTTTGCCATCAAATTCCTGAGGTTTCTTTTTAATTGGAACCCGATTATAGCCGTGCACTTCGCTGGTTTGGGGCCTAAAAACTGTGGCATCATAATTAAGCCCAGGACTTAAAAACGTCTGCATATACCTGTTCAGTCCCGTGATGCTACCTATAGATGCTTGGGATCAATGGTGGATCTTTCGTGGTGAAAACCATACTATCACTAAATTAAGTTGCTGGATTCAATATGTTTAACCATGTGCTTATCGATTACAATTTAAAATACATTACCAAAAGAAGACGTGATTGCTATTGTTCTGTAATCAGAGGGGTCAGAGGGAGTTCCTTTCTTCAGAACTGGGTGGATATTGGCTTCTTCCCAAGAATTAGGGAATGAAAAAGTATGCATGCATAGTCTGAATAATTTAGCTAGAACAGAAGCAAGTTCTGGGGAGCACTTTTTCAAAACAATTGGAGGAATTCTGTCTAGGCCTGGCACTTCGTTGGTTGGCAAATTGTCCAGGATGGGTTTTATGTACGCAGTCTCTATTTTAAGTGGAACAATTTTGGGAGAGTCAAGTTCTAGTGCTGAGATGTTCTAGCTGACTTTATCTAAAGTAGAATGTCTGACAGATGTTCTAGCAAGGATATTTGCTTTACCAAGCGGGTTATTTGTAATGTTACCATCTGAAGATTTTAGTTAAGAAATGGGTGATGACCTGTTAAAATTATTGAAAGCATTGAGAGATGACAAAAATATTCCATTGTCATTAGGACTGTTTAGCAGTTTGGATGCTTAGTTGTGAAGAAAGTTTGATTTAGCAAGATTTGTTACTGCATTTGCATGGTTTCTTGCAATTCCAAATTGATGGAGTGATTCAGATGTTTTTTATTTTAAGTAAGAGTTATATGCTAATGACTTTTGGGCCGTTGGTCTGGCACAGTTGCTATCAAACCATTTTGGCTTGTATTAAGTCATTATTATGGGACTGGGTCGAATTAGTATCACTAGAGACGAAAGATTCCCATGAAATGTCAGAAAGAAAATATTTAAATCCATCCAACCCTGACAGGTTCTGAATGGAGATGTACTGGGGAGCTGATTATCCCGCCGCGTGCCACTGCCATTTTAAAATATCTGACATAATTCTGCGGCCAGTGCTAGCGCCGTTTTAAAATGGTCTAAAATAAAAAACTTCACTGTGACCGCACTTTTGAAGATTTGCGGGTAAAAATTGGCAGGCATGTAAGGTAACTGTTCCTCTACCATCCTGCAGGCTGTCAAGGCCATACACTCACCCGCTTCCCCCCTCACACTAGCTCTGCCTCACTCTGCCTGTGTGCCTCACCCAGTGATGTACATAGTGAGGGCATTTTGTAAATATTTTCATGTAAGTGTAAGTTGTAAATATTTTCTTGTAAGTGTAAGGACTATATAGTGAAGTCAAGTTGTAAATACCTTCTTGTAAGTGCCACGTTGTACCTATCTTCAAGTAAGTGTAAGATAATGCATTCACAGTGAGAAAGACATGCAAATTGTGATAAATGCTGAAGTAATAAGTAATCAGAAAAGTGCACTGAACATTGCTATAGCCTACCTTCCCAGCATAAATACCTGAGTATACCTTACATAGAAAACAGCTTTCTCTCACATACGTGGTGAGCGTGAGAGAGCAGCTATACCTGTACACGAGTATGGAGGACTCAGTAAAGCTCATTTCCAAGTCTCGGTGAACATTTGAATGGGGAAAGTCGTTGTGTCCACATCAAACTCTATCATTTTAGCCCCCAGAAAAAAGGTTGAAAAATGGCAGGCAGTGGGGTGACCCATAGGGCTAAAAATAGCCAGAACGTGGCGGGTTAAGAGGCTTCGATAAGATTGTGGTTGGAGGATCCAAGTGCTTACAGTACTTCTATCCTGTACTGATTTGGATTATTTGTCAGAAAAATATCCAAGAGATAAGTGTTATGGTCAGGATTATCTCGTATTCAGGGTGGTTGCATTACCAGCTACATGAAACTAAACGATTCTGCAAACAGCTCGCATTCTTGACCAGCATCATCAGACCTTGCACATAGCGATAACTATTCTACATTGTGAACGTTAATATCACCTAAAACGGTAATTTCAGGGGTTAGGATGAGAACTGTGTGGATATGGAGTCAAATACACTGTGTTCTGAAGAAGCATTGGGGGAACGATAGACTTCACAGAAATATTTGGCAATATGTAAATAATGTAGTTATCCAGTGAATAATCAAAGTTAGGTAAAGTTCAAAGCAGTGTCAATTGAAAATTCAAATTTGATATAACAATAGGTGCCACCCTTTTTATGGAAGTCTGCGAGGAGATGGTAACCATGAAAACAAAATGGGGATATTTCAGTAGAGGGAGAGATTTTGGTTTCTGTGAGGAACAGGGCTCGAGAGAATACTTACTGAAGAAAAAAGTGAACTGAATTAAAATTGGTACTAAGACCACGACTGGTGAAGTACAGGGCCAAACCTGCGCTTCTTCACTGACGAGCATGAACTTTACTTGCAATTGTCACTGTCGGCACAGTCACTTGACAGAGATCGGGAGGACCCTGTGCTGCTAGACCTACCCTGCAGGTGGTGGCAATCCGAGCTACCACCGCGTTTGCTGATGTAAATGCAGTGGCCACTGCTGGGGAAGAATGGCAATAGAATGTGTGATATCTAATATGCATGTAGTGTGGTGTAGACAGTTGAAGGTAGAGGTATTATAACAGCATGCTGGCCTACGCTCTCCGTAAGTAAAAATACTGAAAATGTTCAGTAAAGGGAGATGGTCAGGACTTGGTCCTGAGGGCTTGTGAAACCGGAACTCCAGCTCTCCCTGTCGGCAGCCTGCCGTCCAGGTCAGGAGTACCGCCCTGTTCGACTGGTGTTACAGTCTACTCGACAGATAGAACTGTCTCTTCAGCAGAATTTGCAAGAGGTCTGCTGGTCGCAGCCTGATTTAGAGATGGGTCAGCGCAAAACATCTGGTTGCTTTCTCTTACACACACACACACACACACACACACACACACACACACAGGGATTCAATCTAGACGGACGTGTGACACCAGCGCTCCGTACCAAATCATCACAGCCAGTGGCATTACCTAAATAGTATCTTTGTATGAGTCAAGCTCAGTACCAGGTTAGACTAAATGATTGTTCATTATTAAAAGGAAAAAAAAAAATTAGTTTAAACAAGACTTGTACAAACAGGAAATAGAACCAAGACGAAAGAATACGCTGAGTCATCTCTGAGGTTTGTTTAGACTACAACAACACGGAGATTGTAAGTAAATGCTTTGCACTTTAAGTATTGCAAAATGGATACATACTTCAGTAAAACAAATTTGGAAAAGAAAAGGGATAAAGGTAAAAAGCAAAATGATGATTTCTACGAAGAACTGGTTGAAGTAGAGACCCACAATAGACTAGTTGAACGTGTAAACAAACTAGAAAAGGCTTTCAAAAATGAAATTGATGAAATAAAGAAGCAGATGCACTTGCAAAAAGAAGAAATAGAAAAACTAGGAAGGGAGGCCAATAAGAAAGACACAACCATCAGTGAACTAACAGTGGAATTGGGTACACTTAGGAAGAAAATGAGTGAAATGGCAAGTACAGTAATCAAGCACGAGAGTGTTATGGAAGAGTTCAAAAATAACACAGAGACAATTAGGCAAGTTAGCAGTCTTATTGACCAGAGCAGTGATATTGAGGAGAAGATAACACAAGTGAATGAAGCTGTGCAAAGCTACAAAAATGATGTAGAAATCACGTATGCTGAAATGGTGAAAGTAAAGAAAGACTTAGAAACAAGGGTGGAGGAAAAAAGCATTAAAAAGGAGGTGAAAAGAATAATCCAAAACAATCCAAAGTTAGTCAGAGATTCAGTAGAGATAAACAAATCAATAGTAATCACTGGTATAGAAGAGGAAGAAGTTAAAAACAAGATCACAAGAGACAAAAAGAAGATGGCAAATGTAATGAGCTTACTGAAAGAAGTATCAGAGGAAATCTGTAGTAAAGACATAGAGGAACACAAAAGGTTAGGGAAATACGAGAAAAGCAAGACAAGACCTCTAAAGGTGACTTTCCAGAGTGTAAACACAGTGGAAGAGATACTAAAAAATGCAAAGAATCTTAAGGAAAAAGAGGAGTTTAAAAATGTATGGATGAAAAGATGCCTAACACAAGAGGAACTGGAATTACTGAAAGAGAAAAGGGAGGAAGCAAAAACAAAAAATGAGGGAAGATCAGATGAGGAGAAGAAGAAATTTTTTTTTACAAAGTAATAGGATTGCAGGTACGAAAGTGGTACACAAACAGGATGGAATAAAATGGAGGAAGGTAGTAGAACCATGTCATGACAAGTATATAAACAAGATGATAAAACTGATGTACTCAAATGTGGATGGAATGGTATCTAAATTACTAGAGATGAATGATTATGTCAGAGAAAATGAACACAAATAATATGCCTAACTGAAACAAAATTAATACCAAGGATGTCAAATGACATACTAAACTTAGAGGAATACAATATATGGAGAAGAGACAGATATTTAAAAAAAAGGAGGAGGAATTATAATATTAACTAAGAAAAATCTAAAAGTTAAGGAAATTAAACTAGATATACCATCACAAGTAGAACTGATTGCAGTAGAGATCGACACATCTGAAGGTAAAGTAATTGTAGCCAATTTGTACATGCCACCCAGATCAAACACATGGGAAAGAGATGAATATGAGGACCTGGCAGAGAGTACAATTCAGAGTGTAAGATCATTGCTACATAAAATGGAAGAGAAATCGGAAAGAATTATACTATCTGGGGACTTCAATACAAATATAAATTGGAATACTCTAGATATAAATAGCCAAGAAAGCTGTTGGGACCAAAAGCTCCTGGATCTCGTGCAGGAGTTTTTCTTAACGCAACATGTAAGGGAAACCACCAGAAAAAGAGGACTTGATGTACCTTCAGTGCTAGATCTAATATTTACAAGGCAAGAAAATGATATTGACAGTTTAATATATCACCCTCCACTCGGCAAAAGCGATCATGCAGTACTAAATTATAACTTCAGGATAGCATATGACATAGTAAACAGCAATGATAGATACAAATAGAGCCTAAACTATAAAAAGGGAAATTATCAAGACCTACAGAAGTATTTCTTAGAAGTTGATTGGGAAAATGAGCTTAGAGGAAAAGATTCAAATGCTGTATATAAAAAATTTTGTGAATTTTATGAAATAGGAGTCCAGACGTACATCCCACAGCACAAAGAAGCAGATAAGAAAATACATAAATGGTTCAATACAGAATGTAAAAAATCAAAAAAAGAAGAGATTTGTTGTGGAATAGATACAGAAGACACAATAGTGAAAGGGCGTATAATAATTACAAACAGGCAAGAAACAACTATACAAGAATAAGGAGGGAAGCCCAAAAACAGTTTGAGGAGGATATAATAAATAAAAGTAGTGATCAACCAAAGCTGTTTTACAACGATATCAGAAGCAAAACTAAAGTAAAAGATATAATACAATCCATTACGGACGTAGGAATCACTTATACACATGAGAAAGATATTTGTGAAGCACTAAATAAGAATTTCCAATTAGTTTTTACAGAAGAAAAAAAATTTGAGGGGGACTATGTGGAACACGCATGTCCACACATACTACCAGATATACAAATAGCAGAAAAAGTAATACATGAGGAGTTAAGTAGATTAGACAGAGGAAAAGCAAGTGGTCCTGATGAAATTTCATGTTGGGTATTACGAGAATGTGCAAAGGAGTTAAGTAAACCATTATTTTTAATTTTCAAGAAATCCTTGAGTCAAGGTAAACTACCTGATATTTGGAAAAAAGCAAATATTGTCCCCTTATTCAAGAAAGGAAATAGACAAAATCCACTCAACTACCGACCAGTATCACTGACCAGTGTTGTAAGCAAGGTATTAGAAAAACTTATAAGAAAAGCTTGGGTAAATCATCTAGAACACAGTATGCTAACAGAAAGACAGTTTGGTTTCAGAAAAGGAAAATCATGTGTTACTAATCTGTTGAGCTACTATGACAGAGTAACAAATACAATACAGGAAAGGGAAGGATGGGTGGACAGTATCTATTTAGATTTCAAGAAAGCTTTTGACACAGTACCACACCAAAGACTTTTATGGAAACTGTACCATCAAGGAGGAATTCGAGTCAAACTGTTTTGTTGGATGCAAGACTTTCTCATAAAAAGAGAAATGAGGACAGTACTAAGAGGAAACTACTCATCATGGAAAGAAGTAACTAGTGGAGTACCACAGGGTTCAGTGCTGGCACCAATCATGTTTTTAGTATATATAAATGATATAAACAGTAACACTGGAAATGAGAGCTATCTGAATATGTTTGCAGATGATGCAAAAATACAAAGGAGAATTACTAACACAGACTCTTGTAAAGAGCTACAAGAAGAATTAAATAAACTTCATGACTGGAGTAGTACATGGCAAATGGAATTCAATGTGGACAAGTGTCATATAATCAAGTTTGGTAAAAGTGGAAAAAGACCAGATTGGGATTATAAGTTAGGAAATAAAACCCTTTACACATCAGAAAGAGAGAAAGACCTAGGTGTGATTATCAATAACAGACTATCTCCAGCTGACCAAATCAGCGAGAAGGTGCGGAACATGTATACACTGCTTGCAAATATGAGAATAGCATTCACATACATAAATGAAGACATGCTAAGAAGAATAACATCATTCATTAGACCAACCCTGGAATATGCATCAGTAGTCTGGAGTCCTCATCTCAAAAAGCATATAGACAAGATTGAAAAAGTTCAAAGGGCCGCTACAAGATGGATACCAAGCTTAAGGGACCTAAGCTTCGAAGAAAGACTAAATAAACTGAATCTACCAACACTACAGGAGAGAAGGAAAAGAGGTGACATGATAATGCTATATAAATGCATATCAGGAAAGGAGAAAATAGACATAAATGATTACTTAACATATGGAGAAACATCAGCAAGAGGACACTGCAAAAAACTGCATAAGAAGAGAGGTGATAAAGACGTAAGGAAATTCAGTTTCCCAAACAGAGCAATTGATCAATGGAATGCACTACCGAATGAAATAGTGTGTGCCAAAACAATTCACAAATTTAAGGATATGTGCGATGAATATGGTTTAAGACACGGGACAGTACGAGCTTGACTCATTCCTGTAAAGATACAATTAGGTAAGAACAATTAGGTAAGGGCACACACGCTGGAAATGGGAGATACAACTGCCAGCATTCATAACTGTTACAGTGGCTGGCGCATTTTGGTAGATGTGGCACCGCTGTGTTTGTTTACATCGTAGCTTCTGGCAAACCACATTATTACCATTAGATCACGGCGTTCGAGATTCCTCTTCCACATAAGTTAAGGTAGTTGGTATACAAAATTATTTGCATTTTGCATCCATACAAAATATAGTTGCACAACACATAATGCATATATTTAGATGTGTATTATTCCATGGATAAGTGTGTCAGATGTGGTTCAGGCTGAGTGAAACTAAGTGCAATAAAGAACTCTGATCAGGCGTATTGTTTTGCCACCAAGTTAAAGCTAATGTGCACACAACAGAACAAAAATTGATATTCAGTTTCTTACATTTAATAATATTTTAGCATAATAGTCACGTGTAAATATCAGGCATGGAGACAGAGGGAGTTAGAACAGTTTGAAAGAATCCACCTTTCCCGATGAAGGTCGTCTCGGATGATCGTTAATGTAAATATTGATTTCCAGAAGCATTTGTGCATTATACTCGTAGATGTAGGATGATAATATGAATACTGAAATGAGTGTGAAACTTGTGCTCATGTTATAGAAATGCCTTTTCATTCACTCTGACACATACTCCCCATACTTTCTTCTTCCTCTTGCACACCTTCTACTAGACTCCTCTCTCTCTCTCTCTCTCTCTCTCTCTCTCTCTCTCTCAGCAAACACATCCACAATGTATTACGAGCACATCCAAAGAAGAGTATGAAAAGTTTCATCTATTGTACAACTTAGATACGTGTCCAATTAATATAAGAATTATACTGGACTGATTTTGGCAACGTATTCTACATGTATTATGCTAGATTCGGTATTAGACTGTCAGTATAACACAATGTGTTGGTTGATAGGAATGTTTAGGTTAATGATCTTAGCATATCACCTGCAAGCTGCTGCAGTAAAGTTTAATAAACGACAGGATATAATCATAGCAACAACTGAGTGTATCATGTGTGCGGTGATGTTTGCCTGGTTGCCCATAGCTGATACATCCCATTAATGGTTCGTAATAATGAAGTTTCTTAATACTAACCAGGTATATAAATATATGGTCCTGTGTTTTTTGTTCAGTCAAATTCCCTCTCCCATTGTAACACTTCCTCATGGGTTAAGCAGCATGTGTAACATTATCTCTATCTCTCATCTATATGATGTCATGAGTTCCATTACACTGTGATAATGACAAACGTCACATAAGCAATACTGATGGTTATCAGGTAATAGCACACTGCGGTGCTTTTTAACGGCATCATGACAGTAGCCAGTCCCAGAGTATCTAACGGTTCGCCGACAGCCAGTCATGGACCAACCTAAGTGATTTCAGAACACCACTGTTTGCCAGAGCACACCGTGTTAGAAGAGACAGCCAAGTGGCACTGTGAGTCCAGATGGTCGTGTTCAGAGGAAGCTGCTACAGTATTCGGGCCAGTGCCAACCACATAAGCATATCACCTATGACTGTTCCCAAGTGGATCAGACGATGGGAGGAAAGTCAAGATCTTCCAAACATGGGGTATGTAAAAAATAACTTGCTGCTGTTGGATCATTATGCAATACTGGTGTGGACATGTTTAAGTGTTTCGTATTTTGTCACTGCAACCGTTAACTCAGAATTTTACAAAGTTTCCGCCTTGAATTTCACTCGTGACTTAACTACTGCTACAGCGTCATTATTTGTGATTCTTTAAGCCACAATAGACCAAAGTAGTTACTGAACAGTATGAGTGTATTCACTGTATTTACAGGTATTGCGTGTAAATAACATCACTGTGTTAAGTTCCAGTAATGCAAAGAAGGAACATGAATATGCCTATGTCTGAAATACTGCTTCATACTCCGTCCTCGGGTAAATGACAAGTCAGGATGATGAGATGATAGTACAAGCAGGACAGGAACACCCACAAAGGACTCCAACAGCACACCGGGAGCATCTACATTTACAGGTGTCGGTAGATACTGTCCGGGGGTTCCCGCCAAAAAGGAGAGGCTCACAGATGCACACCGTGCTGGCCGGTTTGAATTCACCTCCCAGTGTGTCAACCAAGGACGAGACTTCTGGTCCAGGGTGTTTTTCTCTCATGAGAAAAAGTTCAGATCATCTGATCATAGACAGAAACATGTGTGGAGGATAAATAACGCCAGGTAATGTGGCATCAATCTCTTGCCCATCACTACACTGATTAACAGAACTGTAAAGGATATGGCAGAAAGAGTCATTTACCTTCACCTGTATAACAGGAATTATACCACATGTAATAACAGATGAGTGGTAAGAGAGCAACCTTTCACATACTAATATAAAATTCTGCCTCATATAACTACTTGTGCAGCTACAATAACAGAGAATACGACATACTAATAATCCTGTTGTTAATGCCTGGCTGATATTATTTCTTTTTTGTGAGAAGTAATTTTCAACAAGACCGGAAATGTCAGCCAGGAGAGACTCTCATCCCAGGGTTTCTACACTAACCATAGGATTTGCTTTGAAATAAGCTCAATGTGTTTCCCAGATAAAACAACCTTGAAAGAGTTATTATAACCTACTTTTAACCTATCCCGTCCCGAAGCAGGTGATGGCAAATTACTCCTGCAGAAATGAAAAACAATAAATAAATAAAATACTGGGCGGTGGGAGGACGATGACACGTGAGATGGTTAATGACCGATGTAGCCTCCTGATGTCTGGCCATAATCAGGCAAACGATATAAAATACTGCTGCGGAACACTGAAACAGTTGCTTGGTCTGGTAAACTATCACAGAAACATTTTACTTATACTATTGTAAAACTTAATATCCAGTTGCTGGGTTTGGTAAACTATCACGGAAACATTTTAGTTATACTATTTTAGTACTTAATATCCAGTCATTATAACTGTCATGTTGGGTTCAAAATGTCAAATCATCCAACTTGTAAGGGAAGTAGACTAAACAAATCATCTCTCATTATAGCAGCTTTGCCCATCCACGACAATGATGGACGTCAGTGCATGTAAGCAACTGATTGAAACATATATATACAGTAATCCCTTTAATATCTGGACGCCCAATAACCGTACACCCCACTACCTGGTTATTTTGGGCCCGGGACTACGGAATCCAAAAATGGCCAAAAATCGAAAAAAAAAAAAAAAAATAAAATCCGGATTTTTTCTCACCTGTAACTTAAACTTGGCGCGCAGAGCTGAAAAGCTGTGTTTACGTGTGGCCGCCGGCCCCCTGCTGTTCCTCCCCTCACCAGTTGTTGCCTAACTGAGTTGATTCTCATCGCAATGGATACCGCATGTGCTTGTTTTTGTGAATAAACTGCAATACCTCACCACTAGACCACATGGGAATTTACAGTGTTGTGGAGTGCTGAGAAATTAGAATTAAGAGTGCAGAGGATTAAATGTGGAGTGCAAATTGGTGGTTGAAACTGGCGGTTGAAACTGGTGTGGTGCATTTAAGAACAGGATGTGCAGTGTTAAACAATTATAACTCACAGTGCAAAGAATTAAGTGCGGCACAGCGCTGGATTACTATACATGCATCAAGAGCATTTTCACCACTGCCAGAGCTTTAGAGGAGGTGGCCACAGACGTGCTTAAGTACCCTGTACACTGCAAAATATTTTCCAAACTCATTTATAATTCTTCATTCTCTGGCTCCTTTTCATTTATTTCATGCTCTGTGTTCCTTATTTGTGTGAACAGGGTCTTAAATAGGTGCTATGCTTGTCCAACAGGGAATTATTTAGGTGGCTTTAAAAGTTAGGCTGGGTAAGAGTTCTCAAAGAGAACGGAAGAAAAACAGGCACGCTGGCTTAGGAAGCTGGACCAGCACAAGAGTGAAATGCAGCACCATCCTGGGCGGGTACATGACAATGATGATAGGCTGTCATCAGCCTTGTGACCCAGAGTGCCGGCAGTGCAGTAAAAACTGAGCTCATAGCAAAAAAATGCAGCTGTACAGTGGTGACAGGGACAGTGTCAGCTGAAGAAAACCTGAAAAGGATGCAGATTTACAACCAGTGCTAGAGGGGCTGCAGCAGAGTAGAATGCGACCATCTTGGGAAGAGGTTTCCAGAGTCAGCCCAGTGACTAAGAACTATTGGTGTCAGTGGAACCTTTATCTTTTAAACAATGAACTATTGGAGTGTCCGTGGGAGATGCACCATGGCCTCAGCAAGTATTGGCAACTGATGGTTCTGAAGAAAATGAGGTCTGAGATCTTGGATGAGTCTCATAACCAGATCAGTAGTGGGCACATGGGAGTGAAGAAAACTCTAAGCTGTCTGCGACAGATATTCGACTGGTCTGGCATGTGTCAGGATGCTGAAGAGTGGTGTCAGGCCTGTGATGTATGCTGTGCCAAGAAGGGACCCAAGTAACGTGGTTGTGCCCATCTCTGGCTATACGAAGTGGGTGCACTGATGGAAAGAGTTGCAGTGGACATTGCTGGACCTCTGCCACTCACTGAAAGAGGAAACTAGTATATATGAGTCACCATGGACTACTTCACAATTTGGCCAGAAGAATATGCCATCCCCGAGCAAGAGGCCGTGACTCTTGCCCAAGTGTTGGTGGAGTTTTTCTGTTGTTTGTGGATGCTACAAGATCTACAAGCAGACCAGGGTAGAAACTTCGAGTCTGCTGTGTTCCGTGAGTGCTGCAAGTTACTGGGGATCAAGAAGACAAGGACGACCCCATTTATGCCACAGTCAGATGGAATGGTGGAGAAATTCAACTGGACCCTGGGACAAGAACTGGCCAAGTACAGTGAAGAGGGACAACTGGAATGGGACCAGAAACTCCCTGCATTGTTGATGTTATATAAGTCTGTATCCCATGAGTATACTGGCTACACCCCTGCAAAACTGATGCTGGGTCACGAGTTATGCATACCGGCTGACTTGTTAATGGGAAGACTACCTAGTGAAGGGCTGCCAACAGACACTTACAGCTATGCAAAGCATCTCCAGGAAAGGCTGGCTGAGGTACATCATCAAGTGCAAGGAGACCTTAGGTTTTCAGGAAAGGTGATGAACTGCAAGTATGATCCTAAGGCAAGTGAGGTGAACTTCAAGGATGGTGACCAAGTTCGGTTATACAATCCTCAGCGAAAGAAGGGGCAGTTACCGAAGCTGCAGAGCCCGTTGGACGGGCCTTACACACTGTTGGACCGCCTATCAGACATAATGTATAAAATTCGGGGAGGCAGGAGGTCTAGCCCAAAGGTGGTACATGTGAGTCGTCTGTGGCAGTACCATGGGCCAGGGCAGTACAGCTGGGACATCTCCAAGGAGTCGAGCTCTCCCGCAGTTGAGGATGACCAAGAAACTTAAGTACAAGAGGAAGGTGACAGTTGCCCAAGGGAAGAAGTGAATCAGGAAGAGGAACAAGACATCCCTGGAGAAGTGGACTGTGTTGGGGGAGCAAGGACGTCGTTGGAAGCAGCACAGGGGAAGACCTGATAAGCAGAAGGATTTTGTGTATAGTTAGATGTATGTTTAGGAATAAGGCTTATGTTTGTATTAATTGTGTAGTTTTGTTGGGACAACAAAGGACTAGGGAGAGGGTAGTGTTAAGAAGCTGAATTTCTGGTTGGGTGGTCTGGAGAGTTCTCCATGCTTCTCATAATTTTCTTGTGGCATGTCGCAGTTGCAAGTTGGCCTGTTGTTTGTAAGCGTATTTATTTTCTAAATTGTACATTAATTTTTGTGCTCTTTTTCTCTATAATGTTTTATTTATGTGATTGTTTGTTAAATCGTCTACTTTCATTGCAGTTTCTATGCTAAAGAATTTAGAGTGTTATGCAATGTAAGTAAACTCTGGATGTGTCGGTTGATTGACTGATTGATTGAAAATAATTAAAATCTGGCGACACAACTGCCAGGGTCATATGCCGCCAAACAACGAGGTAAAAGATCCAGCAAAATAAAAAGTGAATATTAAAAAATGAAGTTACTATCTGTTAGTAGGAATAAAACACTGAAAGTAATAAAAGAATATTTTATAAAATATCAATTACATATAAAAGTGGAGGAGGCCCGCCTCCTGAAGAAAACTAAAAACATCAGTAAAATCGCTAGAGGCTTCACCAAGCATCGGTGACAAACAGTAGGCACCATCTGCCCCCTTATGCCTATGGAGGAATTTCTGATGTAGGTCCCCCAGACTCGGACAGACGGACACTCGGCCAGCGCGTGACGAACAGTAAGGGGAACAAGGCTGTTATCACAGTACGGTTGAGTCTCACCACTCATGAGGAACCCATGTGTAAGACAGGAGTGCCCAATGCGAAGCCTAGCAAGAGCCACCTCCAATCGCTGAGACATGGAGGAAAGAACTCTTGGCACAACTACTCTCTGAAAGATTTTTTTAGTTTATTATGAGAAACAACATCCCAGTGTCTCTGCCAACACGCACGAATTGTGTACCACAAGTAAGGTGTTACATCAGAAGCAGGAAGTGAGTAGTCGGTTGATGGCTGTTGAGAAGACACAGCTTTAGCTGAAGTATCTGCCCTCTCATTACCCACCACATCAACATGTGCAGGAACCCAACAGATGTCTACATGGCGGCCACGATGGCGAAGAAGAAAAAGCCACTCTAAAATTTATAAAACCAATGGATGGGATGCACTAAAAGAGTCCAGTGCAGACAGAGCACTATGCGAGCCACAAAAAATCACAAAAACGGATTGGGGGTGTGTAAAAATGATTTTAAGAGCATAAAAAATTGCAGTCACTTCCGCCGTATACACTGAAGTAATGCCAGGAAGGGTACTGCCCCTACTAGAGGAAGGGAAAACAACACCAAATCCTACTCCAGTATCAGTCTTAGACCCGTCAGTATAGACGGGGACAGAACCCTCATGAATGGAAGCATGTTCTAAAAATAGAGAGAGGGATACCTGAGAGTGAAGTGAGCCCTTATTATCAACAACGGACCTAAGAGGAGAAGACTGTAGTGTCAGGACTCTAAAATGTCTTAATACATAATACCTAGCAACATCCATATATAGTCTACAGGTTAGGTCAATGTCAAATCTAGGGGCCATAAGGAAATGACGTTAGAACCTCTCCAAAATGCCTCTCACAAGCAAAATAGCCTATGAACAGCGCCTCGTGACCATACACATACTGTACATACACACATACAGGCTTCTAGAACATTTCAACAACAGTATAGTACACATGACACGGCCCCTGCTGTACGAGAATGTAGGAATCTGGTCCAGTGCCCTTGGCACTTGGGTGGTGCAATTCTTAGGAACATCTTTGGATTGGCTACAGAGGTAGACCTTCAAAAAATAAACAGCAAATTTAATAAAATAGCTCAGGTACTAACATACCAAGATAATTTCATCGCAGGACATAACTCAGCAATGAAGACAATCGTTAAAATCTGAAAAGGGCGGAAAACATAGCTCTCGAAATTGTAGATAAAATAAATGACATGGAAGGTAACATAACACTTGTCCAACACTTCTCCATCATCACGGAACACATTGACACAATTCTACTCCAATTAAACAACACTAGAGTTCGTTACAGGGCACTTTTGCAAGGAATTTCAAATGCTGGTGATGGCAAGATCACGATTGACTTACTTCCAGTTCATGAGCTACGTCAGATAATTAGTCAAGGCATACTTAAACATAAATTGAAACCTTTGTTCCGAAGTAGGGAATTCATGCAATATTATCCATATTAGAAGCAACACTAACACCAACATCAGTAGTAGTTCATGTACCATTCATAACTGACGACCTGTTCACAGTATAGAAATACACCCCTTCCCTTCTGAGAATAATAACACTTTGGTCATCATCAACATCAACACAGACACCGAACTCATCATGGTCTCCAAGAGACGGAACACTGTCACTTTCGCAAGTGAATCAACGATTGAACGAAAGTGCCGCACATCCTTACATGCTGTTCACGTTTGTCCTGCGTACATTTTCATGTTTCAGCCTACTGATACAGTTCTTTGTGAAATGGATATCATAAGAAATCATAACATTGATAATCACTGAAACTTGACTTTTGCTCCAGATAAGCTTGTACACCATCAATGCATCGGACACTCACATTTTTTTTTTTTTTTCACTCATAACAAACCAGTTTACATAGTCTGTCCAGATATACCACCATCTCATACTTCAGCCTCAGGATTATACATAGCACCAGACTACTGTGCGGTATTTACACCATCCATGTCCACTTTATCCACCATCAATCACTACGCCATCCTCAATCATACACACAAACATTTCCACCCACTGCCTAATATGGACTTAAACATGAGCACAAGTATTAAGTTGACTTCACCTAAGTTTGAAACTATGCAACTGATCAATGAAACAATGAAGCCCTGGGAAGATTTGAGTTTGAGTATGTTCAACCCATATTATGTGTATAGCCCAGCACCTACTGTCTTTATAATCTTCTGTATTGTATTTGCAGTAGTGCTGTTCGCAATGCACAGAATGCATGCAAGAATTGCAAATTTGGAGTCAGTATTTAGTGGGGGTAGAGTATGAATCCAAGTTAACCCCCCTGAATGAAGTGTACATATTTTGTACATACAGTTGTATTAATAAAAAAAAAAGACGAAGAATGACACACGATATAGAAGTATACCAGTATCATTATCTCTATATGAAATATTAATAGCTCTTACCATAATCTTGACTCTGAACTATATTTTTTGAATATATGCATTTTACTATTATACATACACATCTTACTAAATGTCATACAATAACTAATTTAACCATATTGCATTTATTCAATTATGCATACAGCTTGTTTAAAATGTAATATTACTGGATCATTGCAATATTACCATGAACGTTATATCTGTACAATATTATAATCAATATTATGTATTAAGAGTGAAGAAGAAGAATATTATGTATTAATAGATTAGCATATATGTCAATGATGATTGCTTTCGGAGGATCGCCAGCTGCGTGACCGAGTGATGTCAGGAGTCTAAAATGTCTTAATACATACGAGCTAGCAACATACATATGTAGTGTCTAGAGTTTAGGTCAATGTCAAACCTAGGGGCCAAAAGGAAATGACGTTAGCACCTCTCCAGAATGCCTCTCACCAACAAAATAGCCCACGAACAGCGCCTCGTGACCATACACACACACACACAGGCTTCTAGAACATTTCAACAACAGTATAGCACACGTGACACGGCCCCTGGTATACGAGAATGTAGGAATCTGAGCTCAGAAGGAGACTGGTCATAGAACCTGCAGGTAATGGAGAGACCGGATAAGAAGAGGGGTCCAACTAGATTTAGCATATTACGTCTCTGTATAATACATACTCTGCTCAACTTAGACTTTCTCTGAAGATAATAAATCAAGATCAACTCCCTATATTCATCTTTAACTCCTCCTGCTCTTCAATTACCAAAATAACTTTAACCAAAACTCAAGACTCACCTATTACAATAATTAAGTTACATATATATATAAATGTTGGCTACGAAGCTCCAACAGTAGCATCAGTCGAGGAAGGCAGTACCCCCAAGGTGGATGGAAAGCTGATGACATGGAGGGTTGGAGCTCCTGTTTCATCAGCCCTCGAACCAGCATGCTCTTCAGTACAAGTTTCTCTATCAACACTTAAACTACATGCACAGTACACACTACACTACCTTTTCCAAGATTTATATAATAATTATGGCTTCGAAATATATAGCCTCGGAGTCCCCGGGGGGGGGGGGACCATAAATACCCCCATTTTCCACCTATCTCCAGGTGACGACTCGAGCTCCCTGGAACCACTGTCTGACTCACTTCTTCATTTCTGCAAAATTCGTGGCCTTTCCTCCAACTTTCACTCTGTTGAGCACCACCTCTCCTTCTCTAAACTTCACCTTCTTTTCCTAACTGTAACTCAGGTGTCTGAGGCAACTGACAGCAAACCCTTTTCTGTATCCTCCTACTTTCTCTTTACTCATTTCAAAGCCAAAGGTGCCTCTGGTGTATATATATGCAACAACTTATCTTGCTCTCGTGTTCCTAAACTTGATTCTTATGAATTCTCTACACTCTGACTTCGGCTTTCCTGTCATTCTCTGACTAATATATGTGCTGATTACTTATCCCCTAATTCTACTATCAAAAACTCTTCGAGTATCTTACTTATATGATGGAACACATCCTATCCATTTCTCTTTTCTCTGATATCTCCATTCTAGGAGATTTCAATGTTCACCACCACCTTTGGCTCTCCTCTCCTTTCATTGATCCACCTGGGGAACAAGCCTACACCTTTTCTATCCTTAATGACCTAGTGCAGCATGTACAGCACCCTACCTGCATCCTTGACTGCCTTGGAGAGAGCTCCAACATACTTGACCTCTTCCTTACTACTAATCCTTCTGCTTACACTGTTAATATTTTCTCTCCACTGGGCTCCTTCGATCACAACTTTATCATCTTACTCAGTCCTGACGCTCTGGTACGGCCTGTGGACCCTCCAAAGAAATGTCGTCTGTGGCATTTTGGAGCTGCGGATTGGGAGGCCCTCATGCAGTACTTCTTTGATTTTCCCTGGAATGATTATTGCTTCCATGGCTGGGAGCCGTCTGAGTGTGCCTTGCTCATTACGGAGGTTATTCTCTGGGGCATTGAAGCATACATTCCTTTCTCATATCCTTTGACTAATGCCTTGGTGTAATCACACTTGTTCTAATGCTGTCCGCAACAAGGAGAGGGCCTATAAAAAGTACCGGAGCCTACCCACCCGTGAATCACATTTTGTACGTTTCTCCCCGGAATCGTGCTAAGTCTGTTCTTCGCTCTGCTAAAAATAATTTCATCCATACTAAAAGCTCTCAACTCTCCAACTCAAATTCTTCCCGCTCCTTCTGGCACCTTGCCAAAAACCTTTCTAACAACTTTACCTTATCATCCTTCCCTCCTCTTCTCTACTCTGATGGCTCTGTAGCTATTTCTTCTACTGATAAAGGAGATCTCTTCACTCAGATTTTCTCCTCCAATTTGACCTTAGATGATTCCGTTGCTGTTCCTCTATCACTTCCTCCTCTGACTTTCTCATGGCTGACATTAAATTTTCTTCAGGTGTTGAATTTTCTGCCATCACTGGCCTCAATACTAACAAGGCATATGGGCCTGATGGAGTCCCTCCTGTTGTTCTCCAGAACTGTGTTTCCGTGCTTACCGCCTGCCTAGGTAATCTCGTTCGCCTTTGATTATCAATTTGTAACTTTCCTTCTTGCTGGAAGTTTGCTCTCACTCATCCAGTCCCAAGAAGGGTAACCATTCTCAACCCTGTAACTATCGTCCAATTGCTTTAACATCCTGTATCTCAAAAGTTTTCGAGTCAATTCTTAATAGAAAAATTTTAAAGCATCTTTCCTATCACAACCTTCTTTCTGATCGTCAGTATGGGTTCCATCAGGGACGCTCCACTGGCAATCTTCTCGCTTACCTTTCAGACTCTTGGTCATCCTCCTTTCGGGACTTTGGGAAAAGCTTTGCCATTGCATTTGACCTCTCAAAGGCTTTCGATCGAGTCTGGCATAAATCTTCACTTTCCAAACTGCCCTCTTACGGTTTCTATCCTTCTATCTGTGCCTTCATCTCTAGCTCCCTTTCTGGTCATTCTTTAGCTGCTGTTGTAGACAGCCATCGTTCTTCTCCTAGATCTATCAACAGTGGTGTTCCTCAGGGCTCTGTCTTATCACCAACTCTCTTCCTTTTATTAATCAATGACCTAAGCTGCACATCTAACCCTATCCATTCATACGCTGGTGACTTCACCCTTCACCTTTCTATTCGGTTCCCACAATGCCCATCTCAGCAGTTACTTCAACAAACAAGGGATGAGGCTATG
The DNA here is from genome assembly GCF_032717465.1 of Coenobita brevimanus. NCBI lineage: Eukaryota > Metazoa > Arthropoda > Malacostraca > Decapoda > Coenobitidae > Coenobita > Coenobita brevimanus. The sequence continues at coordinate 18,953,254 of NC_136984.1, forward strand.
GCACACCTAATGTCTGACTTGGCTTGTATCTCTGACTGGGGTAAAAATAATCTTGTTGTTTTGAATGCATCAAAGACTCAGTTCTTACACCTATCAATCCAACAAAATCTTCCACAGGTGTACCCACTAATGTTTAATAATATTCAGCTTAATACTGCATCATCTTTGAACATGCTTGGGGTTTCATCTAATCGGGACTTGTCTTGGAAAGATCATATTGCATATCTTGTAAAATTTGCTTCCAAGAGATTAGTTGTGCTAAGCCGACTTCGTTTCTTCTTTGCCCCTGTGCAATTGTTGACTCTATGCACGGGTTTTATCCGCCCCTGTGCGGAGTACAACTCTCATGTGTGGGGAGGTTCCCCAGATACAGCTCTTCTCAACAGGGTGGAGTCAAAGGCTTTTCGTCTCATTAAGTATTTTCCTCTTACTGACTCCCTTCAACCTCTGTCTCCTCACCACACTGTTGCATCTATATCTCTTTCCTATTTCTACTTCAATGGTCACTGCTCCTCTGAACTGTCTCCATGCATTCCTCCACCTCTGCGACGGGCGTGTAACACCTGTCTTCCAGCAACCTCTCATCCTTTTCTGTCCAACTCTCTAATGCAAGAGTTAAATGTTAAGCCCAGTCCTTCATTTATGCAACAGCTCAGTTCTGGAACTTTCACCCTCTGTCTGCATTTCCTGCTTCCTCTCATCTCCAGTCTTTCAAACGTAGTGTCTCCAGGCATCTCAAAATGATCGGACCTTGAATTTGACTCTCTCTTGTATTTTTTTGTTCTTTTTTAAGGAACAGTTATTGCATGCTCGTGGCCTTTGGTACCTTCTTCCTCACATTAAAAAAAAAAAGTCACACGAGGTAGTAGCCAAGAACCCACCCTTCGGATCCAATGTGGACAAATTGCCAGTCTCGGAACAGAGAGGGCTAACATAGCAGACCGGACCCTGTAACCAAGTGAGTGTGGGAAATTAGGACGGGTGTCATAAACAGAGGATTAGGAATCCTGGGAGATGATGGCACAAGAAATGTATTCTGGAATGTTGTGAAGACAATACCAACACCTCAACATTAGCAACTGGCATCACAAATCCAAGGGGAGTACACCAGCATCCACCAACAAACCTGAAGTTGGGGATGATCTAAATGCCCTGGTTGCCAGACGTACACCAGCATGATGCACATAATTTAACAACCAGAGATGGGCATCTGTTGCAGAGGAGTAGACCTCACATCCATATTCAAGTTTAGGAAGAATAAGAGACCTATGCAAGAGGAGCAGGGTCTGACGGTCAGCACCCCAAGCGGTATGAGCCAAAACCCTCAAAAGACTCGAAGCATTTAGACATGCCACCTTAACAGAACGAATATGAGGAACCCAAGTTAGTCATCTATGAAACAGAAGACCTAGAAACCATGTCTCTCCCACAGGATATTATGGGTTTGGATGATCCCGTCGAAGACGACAAAAATGCATAGCCACTGTCTTCGTTAAACAAAATTGGAAACCACAAGACTCTGGACAAACAGAAATCCTACTGAGATCCAGCTGCAACTTCCTTCCTATCAGAGACATGCTAGTTGCGGTGAAGGAAATTGAGAGATAATGACTGCAAACTGTATGCTGCTGACGTAAAAATATCTGAACAGTGACATCCTGCAGGGAAGTAGAGATGTCCAGATGACTGTGCGGAATATCCTGGTGAAGGAGAATAGCAGCACCTCCATGATGACCTTGGCCCAGCACAGGTTCAGAATAAAAGGCATGGTAGCTGGTAGGACCGGAAGGAACAGCACCACCTACAATGCACGTAGGAGTAAATTGAGAAACAAGATGACACAGTTCCTCATAGTTAGCACATAAACCCCGACAATTCCACTGGATGATAGAACCCATAATGGAGGAATGATTAAGTGTGGGACTGTACACCTGAGAAATGAGCGGGTTTAGACTGATGCTTATGAAGGCCTTTCACAGGAGCCTACCCAGCACCAGAAACATGCAACCTCTGTCAAACATCAGTGGGCAAACGAGAGGATGAGGAAGTATGTTTTGCAACACTCCTTCTTGGAGTTGGCATATTAGTTTGTTTCGAAGGTGGCCTGAGGGCTGCCTTTGGAGGTGTAGGATGGCCAGTGTCCCCACCAGAAGCCCCAGAAGTGAAAGTAGAGTCCACAGGACTCGAATCATTTGAGGAGGACATCCTATGCTTTAGATCAGGAGCAACAACAAGTTGTCCAACAACATCCCCAGGTTGGGACCAGACCAGAGGCGAACCATCAGCTTCAGTTGTCACTTGGCTAGATTCCTCAGCCTGCAGGGCAGAGGGAACAGGAGAGGGGTCGACACAAGGATCGACAATAGAGACCTAACAGTAGGTGGCCGATCTTCAGGCTCAGAGGACTCTGATGAACAACGGTGACGTTTGCCAGGTACAGATGGAGCTTCGGTCATACTGGGTTAGACAGGAGAAGGAGTCCGGTTAACGTGGATGTCTGCAACCACCACAGAATGTGCAAGACATCAGCCACAGATGTGGGGGCGAAAAGAGTCTGATTAGTGGTAAGGCAAACAACATTCTTGTAATCAGTACTAACCTTGGGGAGAGCATCCTGCAAATCATGAGTTGAAGGAGTGGGTACTGAAATGGTTCGAGGATTCCTCTGAGAGATCAGGGTGATCCACCGATGTTCCAGAAAGGACAGATGCATAAGTAACTCCGGGCTGAAAGAAGAAAGTCTGGGCTCTCCTTTTTGCTTCAGGAAATGAAACCCTCTCATGTGTACATAATGGACAAAATCTCCCTTTCCAGGCAGCATCTTGGACAATTTTTAGAAGACAGCATAAGGACCTCCACAGTGATTGCATTTAGGGGGACTGTACAGTCACTGGTATGGCTTGATCCACCACAGGAGACACAGACACGAGGAAGACCCTCCTGTGCACGAAAGCAAAATCAGCTAACTTGCCCATACCCCTGGCAGTGGAAGCAGCGCTTTGGGGATGGCACATATGGCTTCACAGGAAGTGACAGCTAAACCAGTTTCACTAATGTAGGCAATGTTAATTTGTCAAATGTCAAAAACAAGGTCGCAGTCGGGGTCAAAATTCCATCGATTTTCTTGTGAAGGTGCTCAACCTTCACCACACCAGATGACCGTAATTCCTCCAGCAGCCGCGCCTCTGAGTATCGAAGGAGGTCATGGGAAAATATGATACCTCTACATTGGTTGAAACTGCTATTAGGGACACATGTACAGCAATGGCTGCATCGGAGACAGAGGTCGGATTTAGTAAACGGGAGCTCTCTTCAGAGGGGGACATTTCAATAAGTATGCTCCCATCGCCCTGGGAAGAGGTCTCAGGCACCCTTCCACAACCTGACACTATAGCACAGTGTAGTTCAAGAATATCCATTTCTAGCATTGACCCTTCCACGGAGGGCTTCAGGACTAGATATTTGGCATAATGTGCCAGCACCGTTTCATCTCTGAATTCGGAAGTTGCACCAACTCAACAGGAATACCTCCAAGTCCTAGCTGAATGCTGCAGCAAAGGAGGATACTCAACAGGGGCCTGGTAAGGCTCCAGAGTTGCAATACAAGAGTGGCCAGGGACGGTGTCAGAGTCGTCAACTAAAGATTTTCGTAAATTTCTCATAAAACTGCTAAGTCAAACTTCATTCTCCCATCCCTCCACCCACCACTGAGCCCAACAAGGGAAGGTCTTATGCCAGGGCCAACACCACTGGCGACCCCAGAGGTAGCAGGAGAGTATATGCAGGTAACCACCGGGGGACCTGGGCAAGAGTGACCCCAGGATGATAGGAGCCACCAGGCACCCCAGTGCCCACTTGACCCTAGCCAACGCATGACCAGCCGATTGACCTGGTCGGGCCCATCCAGGTCACCCGTCTAGCCAAAGTAAGAGACCAAAAAGGTGTACTGCTAGCTGCAGGGCACATCGTGCAGCACCACTTAACCCCCAGGACTCCCGTCTCCCAGCATTACGAGACACCATGCACGGCAAACACGTGTGGAGGCAACAGTCCCACCCTAGATGGCAATGGGCAGGGACTAACATCACCATCAGGCGTCCTCCACCAGTGATGCAAGGGGTGTTTTTTTTTTTTTTATGTGAGGAAGAAGGAACCAAAGGCAATGAGCCCGCAAAACTGTTCCTTCCAAGAGAAAAACAAAATACAAGAGAGAGCCAAATTCAAGATCCATTCATTTCGAGATGCCTGGACACACTGCGTTTGATAGACTGGAGATCATAGGAAGCAGGTTATACAGACAGAGGGAGACAGTTCCAGAGTTGACCTGTTGCATAAATGAAGGACTGGGAGTAATGGTTAACTCTTGGATTAGAGAGTTGGACAGAAAAGGGGTGAGAGTTTGCTGCTAGACGGGTGCTACCCGCCCATTGTACAAGTGGAGGAATGCATGCAGAGAGTTCAGAGGAACAGTGACCATTAAAGTAGCGATAGAAAAGAGATAAAGATGCAACACTGCAGCGAAGAGACAGAGGTTGAACAGAGTCTGTAAGAGGGGGAGAGTTAATGAGATGCCTTTGACTCCACCCTATTGAGAAGAGCTGTATGTGGGGAGCCTCCCCACACATGAAAGTTGTACTCCACACAGGGGCGGATAAAACCCCTGTATAGAGTCAACAATTGTGCAGGGGCAAAGAAGGAACGGAGTTGGCTTAGCACACCCAATCGCTTGGAAGCAGATTTTACAAGAGATGTAATATGATCTTTCCAAGACAAGTCCCGAGCAAATGAAACCCCAAGCATGTTCAAGGATGATGCAGGATTAAGTTGAGTATTATTAAATTTAAGTGGGTATACCTGTGGATGATTTTGTCAGGTTGATAGGTGCAAAAACTGAGTCTTTGATGCATTAAAAACAAGCAGATTATTTTTATCCTAGTCAGAGATACGAGCCAAGTCAGACATTAGGTGTGCCATAGCCTCATCCCTTGCCTGTTGAAGTAACTGCTGAGATGGACGTTGTGGGAATCAAACGGAAAGGTGAAGAGTGGAGTCATCAGCGTATGAGTGGATAGGGTTAGATGTACAGCTTAGAAGGTCACTGATGAATAAAAGGAAGAGAGTTGGTGATAGGACAGAGCCCTGAGGAACACCACTGTTAATACATCTAGAAGAACGATAGCCGTCTCCAACAGCAGGTATAGAATGACCAGAAAGGAAGCTAGAGATGAAGGCACAGATAGAAGGATAGAAACTGTAAGAGGGCAGTTTGGAAATTAAAGATTTATGCCAGACTCAATCGAAAGTCTTTGAGATGTCAAGTGCAATGGCATAGTTTTCGCCAAAGTCTCGAAAGGAGGATGACCAGGAGTCTGAAAGGTAGGTGGGAAGATCGCCTGTGGAGCGTCCCTGACGGAACCCATACTGACGATCAGAAAGAAGGTTGTAATAGGAAAGAAGCTTTAAAAATTTTCTATTAAGAATAGACTCAAAAACTTTTGACATACAGGATGTTAAACCCGTCACGTCCCGAGGTTTTCCGCACCTCCTACATCCCCCAGTCCCGAGGTATTTTCAAAAAAAATTTTTTTGGCTAAAACCTTCGCTTTTGGTGAGAAACATCGAAAATTCATAGAGAAATCGCTCACCTGAGGTTTAAAATACCCAATCCAGGTAGGAGTTCCTCCTTACCTGGCTGGGTTTTCTAACACACTGGCACCAAAGAAAACGAGTTCTATGGGAGGGTAACTATTTTATCCACTCATAAACGGTATTTATTTATTTACTTGGTACGAATGTATATGTAGTATGAGAGTATATTGGTTTTCAAGCAGTAATAAAGGCATTATGAGCATTGTTTCACTCACTAACTAATCACCATACTTGACCTTTTTTTGCCACATTACCTGATCATTATTTCTGGCTGTTTCTTCTTCTAATGCTATGTAAACATTGTCCTCCACATTGTCATCGATTGGGGAATCACTCTGGCCCTGAATATCTTTACTAGCCAGGTCACTGGTAACAGGTCCTTTGCCAAGTCAGTGGCGTGAGGGGGGTAGGGGGGAGGTTATGCGGTGTAAGGCATTGTCCCTGCTTGGCATCTTGAAGAGGAATAGAGGAAGGTGTCCCGTGTATACTGTACATACGAAAAATCACGCACGAAAATTGAAAATTGTGCAAATTAGGGACCTTGCAATTGCACGACATACTGGTACATCGCCGGGACTGGCAAATGCAAATCGTTGGAACGTACCCATATGTCGACGGGATGGGGCGGATTAAAGCAATTGGACGATAGTTAGAGGGTTGGGAATGGTCACCCTTCTTTGGGACTGGCTGAATGAGAGCAAACTTCCAGCAAGAAGGAAAGGTACAAGTTGACAGACAAAGGTGAAAGAGTTTGCCTAGGCAGGGTGTAAGCACAGAAGCACAGTTCTTGAGAACAACAGGAGGGACCCCATCATGCCCATATGCCCTATTAGTACTGAGTCCAGTAATGGCAGAAAATACATCAGCTGAAGAAATTTTAATGTTAGCCATATGGAAGTCAGAGGGGGGAAGTGATGGAGGAACAGCACCGGAATCGTCTAAGGTGGAATTGGAGGAGAAAGTCTGAGCGAAGAGATCTGCTTTATCAGTAGAAGAAATAGCTACAGAGCCATCAGAGTAGAAAAGAGGAGGGAAGGATGATGAAGTAAAGTTGTTAGAAAGGTTTTTGACAAGGTGCCAGAAGGAGCGGGAAGAGTTCGAGTTAGAGAGTTGAGAACATTTAGTACGGATGAAATTATTTTTAACAGAGCAAAGACTTAGCACGATTCCGGGCAGAAATGTATAAAAGATGTGATTCAGGGGTGGGTTGGCTCCGGTACCTTTTATAGGTGTTGCACACAGCATTAGAACAAGCGTGATTAAACCAAGGCTTTCATGCATTAGTCAAAGGATATGAGAAAGGAATGTATGCTTCTATGCCCAAGAGAATAACCTCCGTAATGCGCAAGGCACACCCAGATGGCTCCAGGCCAAGGATGTAATAATCATTCCAGGGAAAATCAAAGAAGTTCTGCCTGAGGGCCTCCTAATCCGCAGCTCCAAAGTATCAGAGTCGACATTTTTTTGGAGGGTCTGCAGGCCGTACGGGAGCGATAGGACAGGTTAAGGTGATGAGGTTATGATCGGAGGAGCCCAACGGAGAGAAAAGATTAACAGTGTAAGCAGAAGGATTAGTTGTAAGGAAGAGATTAAGTACGTTGGAGCTCTCTCGAAGGCGGTCAGGGATAAGGGTAGGGTGCTATACAAGCTGCTCTAGGTCATTAAGGATAGAAAAGGTGTAGGCTTGTTCACCAAGTGGATCAGTGAAAGGAGAGGAGAGGCAAAGGTGGTGGTGAACATTGAAATCTCCCAGAATGGAGATTTGAGAGAAAGGAGAAATGGATAGAATGCGTTCCATCTTAGAAGTAAGATAGTCAAAGAATTTTTGATAGTCAGTAGAATTAGGAGATAAGTAAACAGCACAGATATATTTAGTTAGAGAATGACAGGAAAGCCGAAGCCAGAGTGTAGAGAATTCAGAAGAATCGAGTTCAGGAACACGAGAGCAAGATAAGTTGTTGCATATATATACACAACAGCCACCTTTGGCTTTGAAATGAGTATAGAGAAAGTAGGAGGATACAGAAAAGGGTTTACTGTCAGTTGCCTCAGACAGCTGAGTCTCAGTTAGGAAAAGAAGGTGAGGTTAAGAGGAGAGGTGGTGTTCAACAGAGCGAAAGTTAGAGGAAAGGCCACGAATTTTGCAGAAATGAAGAAGAAGAGAGTCAGACAGTGGTTACAGCCGCCTTGAGTCGTCACCGGGAGAGGGGCTGAAAGTGGGGTCATTTATGGTCTCCCCCCCTGGGGACTCCGAGGCTATGTTATTCGACGCCATTTTTTGAAAATTTTGAAACGGAAGTGTGGTGTGTACTGTGCATGTAGTTTGGTGTTGATAGTTGGAGAAACTTGTATTGGAGAGCATGCTGGTCTACTCTCTGTGTTACTGAGACACTGAAGAAGTTCAGCAAAGGGGGATGGTCGCGACCTAGTCCCGAGGGCTGATGAAACGGGAGCTCCAGCTTGGTCCACGTGGCTGACAAATCCCGAACCTTACAAAGGTAGGCATGCCTGCAAAGCCAACCATGCTTCAAGCCCCGCCATCACGTCAAGGTGACCCCCTACAGCTGGTGGATGTGTCGGATGTCTCCAAGTTGGTAACTGTTGTATCTGTTGCCTCGTAGAGTGTACTAGAAGCTTCAAGATTAATGTAAGGCTATGTAAGGATGGGAAAGAGACTAGAACAGTTTCAGTTGGTTTTCAGTTCAGTCTGAGTGTAGGTAAGTGTCAGTGCATTTAGTGATGTTTGCCTATCTTCGGTACTTGTGAAAACAGTAAAGTGATGCTGGGAAGCATTAAGTGTCAGAGCAGCTAGTGAAGCTTGTATATCTTCGGTAATTGTGAAAATCGTGAAGTTGGCAAGCATTAGTTGTAATTATTTGGAGAATATAGACAGTGAACTTAAGAAGCCAGTGTTTGTTTACGATGCCTTATGTTATTTTGTGTACTGTACACTGAAAGGCTGCCTCTAGGAAGAATGACTCATTGGACAACGTCCTTCCTATACTGTATTACTGCTGTTGGAATCTATGGCAGTGTGGGATGGGGACGGAAAAATAGTATACTAAAACTTTCTTGCTTACGTACTCAGTCAGTGAGACAAAAATTTTAAGATATTTGTCAGTATCCAAAGATGTACTATTCCTTAACAATTCTTAGAATACCTCCAAATAGTACTGTACATAAGCTATTCTTCACCTCACTTTTCTGCTTTCTCTCTCTTTGTTCATGATCTTACCTAGGCCCATCATTACGTAATAGTTAGGGTCATGATGATGGTGGAGGTGGTGGTGGTAAACTCTCAAGGTAGCTAATGTCCTTGCCCTCTTGCAGAATTATTCCAGCTGCTGCTGTCCTACTGTGATTACGGTGAAGTGATGAAAGTGTGGATGGGACCTAAGCCAGTGGTCATTCTTAGTGGCCCAAGAGCGGCTCAGGTGAGTACATCTTATGTGCATCAAAATAGATTTTTTTCCTATGAAGATTTCATAACACCCTTTATAAAGCAATTCAGTTTGATGATAAAATTTTAGGTTCCCCTATTACTATTATTAACGCAAACTATAGCAGTGCTGTAACGATTCAGATTGACTGTATGAGTGTAATAGCATCTTCAGATTCAAAATTGAACATGCTGCATGCTTATACTTCATTTGACGGAATCCCGTTCCACCTAGGAAACCCACGTTTTTAAAATGCAGGAAAGAAAGAGCCAAAGGGTGACAACCTCGAAAGAAAAGTTGTTATAACAACGATTTTTTTTTTTTTTTTTAAATGTGAGGAAGAAGGAACCAAAGGCTAGGATCCTGGAAACCATTCCTTCCAAGCAAAAGACAAAAACAATACAAAAGAGAGCCAAATTCAAGATCCGTTCATTTTGAATACAAAAGAGAGAAAAATTCAAGATCCGTTCATTTCGAGATGCCTGGAAACACTGCGTTCGAAAGACTGGAGGTCATAGGATGTAGGAAACACAGACAGAGGGAGACAGCTCCATAGTTGACCTGTTGCATAAATGAAGGACTGGGAGTAATCGTTAACTCCTGCATTAGAGAGTTGGACAGAAAAGGGATGAGAGTTTGTCTACGCATTCGTCTTAGAGGTGGAGGGATGCAAGCAGACAGTTCAGAGGAGCAGTGACCATTGCAGTAGCGATAAAAAAGAGATAAAGATGCAACAGCGCGGCGATAAGACGGAGGTTGAAGGGAGCCAGTAAGAGGATGAGAGTTAAAGAGACGAAGAGCCTTTGACTCCACCCTATTGAGAAGAGCTGTATGTGCGGAGCTATCCCACACATGAGACTTGTACTCTACAGGGGCGAATAAAACCCATGTATAAAGTCAACAACCATGCAGGGGTAAAAAAGGTACGGAGTTGGCTTAGAATACCTAATCTTTTGGAAGCAGATTTTACAAGAGATGCAATATGATCTTTCCAAGATAAGTCTCCAGTGAATGAATCCCCAAGCATGTTCAAAGATGATGCAGGATGGAGGTGGATATGATTAAACATTAGTGGGTACTCCTGTAGAAGATTCTGTCGGGTTGATAGGTGTAAAAACTGAGTCTTTGATGGATTAAAAACAACGAGATTATTTTTACCCTAGTCAGAGATACGAGCCAGGTCAGACATTAGGTGTGCCATAGCCTCATCCCTTGTTTGTTGAAGTAACTGCTAAGGTGGACGTTGCGGGAACTGAATGGAAAGGTGAAGGGTGGAATCATCAGTGAACGAGTGGATAGGGTTAGATGTACAGCTTAGAAGGTCATTGATGAATAAAAGGAAGAGAGTTGGTGATAGGACAGAGCTCTGAGGAACACGACTGTTGATAAATCTAGGAGAAGAACGATGGCTGTTTACAACAGGGGCTATAGAACCAGAAAGGAAGCTAGAGATGAAAGCACGATAGAAGGATAAAAACCATAGGAGGGCAGTTTGGAAATTAAAGGTATATGCCAGACTCGATCGAAAGCCTTTGAGATGTCAAGTGCAATGGCAAAGCTTTCGCCAAAGTCCCGAAGGGAGGATGACCAGGAGTCTGAGAGGTAGGTGAGGAGATTGGCAGTGGAGCGTCCCTGACGGAACCCATACTGACGATCAGAAAGAAGGTTGTGATAGGAAAGATGCTTTAAAATTATTCTGTTAAGATTAGAGTAAAAAACTTTTGAGACAGAGGATGTTAAAACAATTGGACGATAGTTAGAGGGTTGGGAATGGTCACCCTTCTTTGGGACTGGCTGAATGAGAACAAACTTCCAGCAAAAAGGAAAGGTACAAGATGAAAGACAAAGGCGAAAGAGTTTACCTGGGCAGGGGGTAAGTGCAGCAGCACAGTTCTTGAAGAAAATAGGAGGGACCCCATCAGGCCCATATGCCCTGTTAGTATTGAGGCCAGTGATGGCAGAAAATATATCAGCTGAAGAAATTTTAATATCAGCCATGAGGAAGTCAGAGAGGAAGTGATGGAGGAACAGCACCGGAATCGTCTAAGGTGGAATTGGAGGAGAAAGTCTGAGTGAGGAGATCTGCTTTATTAGTAGAAGATATAGCTACAGAACCATCATAGTGGATAAGAAGAGGAAAGGATGATAAAGTAAAGTTGTTAGAAAGGTTCTTGACAAGGTGACAGAAGGAGAGGGAAGAATTCGAGTTGTAGAGTTAAGAGCACTTAGTTGGATGAAATTATTTTTAGCAGAGCGATGAACAGGCTTAGCATGATTCCGGGCAGAAACATAAAAGATGTGATTCAGGGGTGGATTGGCTCTGGTACCTTTTATAGGCCCTCTCCGTGTTGCAGACAGCATTAGAACAAACGTGATCAAACCAAAGCTTCCTTGAATTAGTCAAAGGAAATGAGAAAGGAATGTGTGCTTCCATGCCCGAGAGAATAACCTCTGTAATGCGCAAGGCACACTCACATGGCTCCCGGCCATTGAAGCAATAATCATTGCAGGGAAAAAAAAAAAAAAAAGCAACAAAAACCTGACCCGTTTAATTGGAGATTCCAGGACGAGTCCTTTATTTATTTATTTTTTTTTTTTTTCCTGGCACAGTCATCCAGTCATATTGGCAACGTCCGTACGAGTTCAGCAAATAATTATTCAGCAACCTCACACCTTCGCTTCGATCAGTTGTTAAAATGTAAGGACGATTAGCATCTCGTGTTATAGTATTAATTACGTGCCTGTGATGTAAATGTGCCTGATCTAAATCGCTGGGCGTTAATCAGAATTTATAATAAATCAAAAGTCGTCACCGACACTCATGGTAAAAATAAGGCTTGAATTGTGTTATTTGGAGGAGGTCCGTGTCATTACTCATTGACTGTAACTGCATTATGTATGTAATGCCTTCAAGTCGCCTAGCCTAAACTAACCAAACCAAAACTTATCTACTCTTATCTAATATAACCAAACTTAACCTTACCCAGCCTAACCTGATATAAGCATATCTATTCTAAATTTATCCAATATAACCAAACCTAACCCTACCTAAGCTTATCTGTTCTAATCTTACCTATTACAACCAACCTAACCCTAACCTAATCTTATAAATAGATCTGCAGTTCCAGTGACACAACAGATTGAATATGGAATCTTGGTTTTTCTTTTGTATTTTGGCATTTGTACCAACTTTTCTATCTACCCCTTTAGTCGCAAATATTTCGTTTTTCAGATATCCAGTCTTCCTCCTCCCCCTCTCTCAGTAAATACATCAGTTTTAACGGAAATGGATAAAACAGTTGGGCTAATCAAACCAAAAAATCGTCAGAAAAGCTATGTTTGACATTAATCCAACCTATACCTAACCAGCTACCTAATGGTAAAGTACCATAACACCTTCTGGCTCTCAGATATTGTAGAGTGCACAAATTTATGACCAAAATTAATAACTAGACTGAGGCCTGCTTGTATGAGCTACTTTATAAATAAACAAATTTACGGCGATTTAATAACAAGACGGGGGTCTGTAGCCTACGCCTATTTTTTTTTTTTTTCATAAATAACAGAACGGAGGAAGGAAAAACAAATGAGTAAAAAAAAAAAACAATGCATACACCAGATTACTGGCGTCCTCCGTTCAAAAAATATCTGTAACAGTTAGACTTGAACAGATGTGGGTTGAAATTTGGAGGGTAACAACTCTGGGGAAGCGAATTCCAGGGAGATGCAGTTAATATATAAATAAAATGACTGTTTGATGTAGGTAATGAAATATTTGTGTATCGTGCCGATACCCTCTCCTCTCTCTTTGTCTTTGTTGCCGAGTTTTTTCTCGAGGCACTCGATCCAAAAATATGACAGGATGAAAAAGTATACCCGCCTCCCCCCAAAATAACAATGTTGGCGCAAATAAAAAGTGACGAAGACAGTTCTGGGTTTGACTAGGTGTAGGTATAAAAGACTGAAAATATCGGTTAACTCTTGTACTGGACTTATGGACAGAAGAGGTTAAGAGATTGCACTGCTAAACAGGTGCTACGTACCTGCTGCGTCAGAGAGGGATGTAAGCAGATAATTCAGACGAGCAGCAGCCATTGCAACAGCAACAACACGGGGAAATGAACACACACACACACACACACACACAGGGATTCAATCTAGGCGGACGTGTGACACTGGCGCTCCGTACCAAATCATCACGGCCAGTGGCATTACCTAAATAGTATCTTTGTATGAGTCAAGCTCAGTACCAGGTTATACTAAGTGATTGTTCATTATTAAAAGGAAAAAAATAATAAGTTTAAACAAGACTTGTACAAACAGGAAATAGAACCAAGACGAAAGAATACACTGAGTCATCTCTGAGGTTTGTTTAGACTACAACAACACGGAGATTGTAAGTACATGCTTTGCACTTTAAGTATTGCAAAATGGATACATACTTCAGTAAAACAAATTTGGAAAAGAAAAGGGATAAAGGTAAAAAGCAAAATGATTTCTACCAAGAACTGGTTGAAGTAGAGACCCACAATAGACTGGTTGAACGTGTAAACAAACTAGAAACGGCTTTCAAAAATGAAATTGATGAAATAAAGAAGCAGATGCACTTGCAAAAGGAAGAAATAGAAAAACTAGGAAGGGAGGCCAATAAGAAAGACACAACCATCAGTGAACTAACAGTGGAATTGAGTACACTTAGGAAGAAAATGAGTGAAATGGCAAGTACAGTAGTCAATCACGAAAGTGTTATGGAAGAGTTCAAAAATGACACAGAGACAATTAGGCAAGTTAGCAGTCTTATTGACCAGAGCAGTGATATTGAGGAGAAGATAACACAAGTGAATGAAGCTGTGCAAAGCTACAAAAATGATGTAGAAACCACGTATGCTGAAATGGTGAAAGTAAAGAAAGACTTAGAAACAAGGGTGGAAGAAAAAGCATTAAAAAGGAGGTGAAAAGAATAATCCAAAACAATCCAAAGTTAGTCAGAGATTCAGTAGAGATAAACAAATCAATAGTAATCACTGGTATAGAAGAGGAAGAAGTTAAAAACAAGATCACAAGAGACAAAAAGGAGATGGCAAATGTAATGAGCTTACTGAATGAAGTATCAGAGGAAATCTGTAGTAAAGACATAGAGGAACACAAAAGGTTAGGGAAATACGAGAAAAGCAAGACAAGACCTCTAAAGGTGACTTTCCAGAGTGTAAACACTGTGGAAGAGATACTGAAAAATGCAAAGAATCTTAAGGAAAAAGAGGAGTTCAAAAATGTATGGATAAAAAGATGCCTAACACAAGAGGAACTGGAATTACTGAAAGAGAAAAGGGAGGAAGCAAAAACAAAAAAAATGAGGGAAGATCAGAAGAGGAGAAGAAGAATTTTTTTTTACAAAGTAATAGCATTGCAGGTACGAAAGTGGTACACAAACAGGATGGAAGAAAAAGGAGGAAGGTAGTAGAACCATATCATGAGAAGTATATAAACAATATGATAAAGTTGATGTACTCAAATGTGGATGGAATGGTATCTAAATTACTAGAGATGAATGATTATGTCAGAGAAAATGAACCACAAATAATATGCCTAACTGAAACAAAATTAATACCAAGGATATCAAATGACATACTAAACTTAGAGGAATACAATATATGGAGAAGAGACAGATATTTAAAAAAAGGAGGAGGAATTATAATATTAACTAAGAAAAATCTAAAAGTCAAGGAAATAAAACTAGATATACCATCACAAGTAGAACTGATTGCAGTAGAGATCGACACATGTGAAGGTAAAGTAATGGTAGCTAATTTGTACATGCCACCCAGATCAAACACATGGGAAAGAGACGAATATGAGGACCTGGCAGAGAGTACAGTTCAGAGTGTAAGATCATTGCTACATAAAATGGAAGAGAAATCGGAAAGAATTATACTAACTGGGGACTTCAATACAAATATAAATTGGAATACTCTAGATATAAATAGCCAAGAAAGCTGTTGGGACCAAAAGCTCCTGGATCTCGTACAAGAGTTTTTCTTAACGCAACATGTGAGGGAAACCACCAGAAAAAGAGGACTTGATGTACCTTCAGTGCTAGATCTAATATTTACAAGGCAAGAAAATGATATTGACAGTTTAATATATCACCCTCCACTCGGCAAAAGCGATCATGCAGTACTAAATTATAACTTCAGGATAGCATATGACATAGTAAACAGCAATGATAGTTACAAAAATAGCCTAAATTATAAAAAGGGAAATTATCAAGACCTAAAGAAGTATTTCTTAGAAGTTGATTGGGAAAATGAGCTTAGAGGACAAGATTTAAATGCTGTATATAAAAATTTTTGTGAATTTTATGAAATAGGAGTCAAGAAGTACATCCCACAGCACAAAGAAGCAGATAAGAAAATACAGAAATGGTTCAGTACAGAATGTAATAAATGAAAAGAAAGAAGAGATTTGTTGTGGAATAGATACAGAAGACACAATAGTGAAAGGGCGTATAGTAATTACAAACAGGCAAGAAACGACTATACAAGAATAAGGAGGGAAGCCCAAAAACAGTTTGAGGAGGATATAATAAATAAAAGTAGTGATCAACCAAAGCTGATTTACAGCTATATCAGAAGCAAAACTAAAGTAAAAGATATAATACAATCCATTACGGATGAGGGAATCATTTATACACAAGAGAAAGATATTTGTGAAGCACTAAATAAGAATTTCCAATTAGTTTTTACAGAAGAAAAAAATTTTGAGAGGGACTATGTGGAACACGCATGTCCACACATACTACCAGATATACAAGTAGCAGAAAAAGTAATACAGGAGGAGTTAAGTAGATTAGACAGAGGAAAAGCAAGTGGTCCTGATGGAATTTCATGTTGGGTATTACGAGAATGTGCAAAGGAGTTAAGTAAACCATTATTTTCAATTTTCAAGAAATCCTTGAGTCAAGGTAAACTACCTGATATTTGGAAAAAAGCAAATATTGTCCCCTTATTCAAGAAAGGAAATAGACAAAATCCACTCAACTACCGACTAGTATCACTGACCAGTGTTGTAAGCAAGGTATTAGAAAAACTTATAAGAAAAGCTTGGGTAAATCATCTAGAAGAACACAGTATGATAACAGAAAGACAGTTTGGTTTCAGAAAAGGAAAATCATGTGTTACTAATCTGTTGAGCTACTATGACAGAGTAACAAACACAGTACAGGAAAGGGAAGGATGGGTGGACAGTATCTATTTAGATTTCAAGAAAGCTTTTGACACAGTACCACACCAAAGACTTTTATGGAAACTGTACCATCAAGGAGGAATTCGAGGCAAACTGTTTTGTTGGATGCAAGACTTTCTCATAAAAAGAGAAATGAGGACAGTACTAAGAGGAAACTACTCATCATGGAAAGAAGTGACTAGTGGAGTACCACAGGGTTCAGTGCTGGCACCAATCATGTTTTTAGTGTATATAAATGATATAAACAGTAACACTGGAAATGAGAGCTATTTGAATATGTTTGCAGATGATGCAAAAATACAAAGGAGAATTACTAACACAGACTCTTGTAAAGAGCTACAAGAAGAATTAAATAAACTTCATGAATGGAGTAGTACATGGCAAATGGAATTCAATGTGGACAAGTGTCATGTAATCAAGTTTGGTAAAAGTGGAAAAAGACCTGATTGGGATTATAAGTTAGGAAATAAAACCCTATACACATCAGAAAGAGAGAAAGACCTAGGTGTGATTATCAATAACAGACTATCTCCGGCTGACCACATCAGCGAGAAGGTACGGAACATGTATACACTGCTTGCAAATATGAGAATAGCATTCACATACATAAATGAAGACATGCTAAGAAGGATAATAACATCATTCATTAGACCAACCCTGGAATATGCATCAGTAGTCTGGAGTCCTCATCTCAAAAAGCACATAGACAAGATTGAAAAAGTTCAAAGGGCCGCTACAAGATGGATACCAAGCTTAAGGGACCTAAGCTACGAAGAAAGACTAAATAAACTGAATCTACCAACACCACAGGAGAGAAGGAAAAGAGGTGACATGATAATGCTATATAAATGCATATCAGGAAAGGAGAAAATAGACATAAATGATTACTAAACATATGGAGAAGCATCAGCAAGAGGACACTGCAAAAAATTGCATAAGAAGAGAGGTGATAAAGACGTGAGGAAATTCAGTTTCCCAAACAAAGCAATTGATCAATGGAATGCACTACCGAATAAAATAGTGTGTGCCAAAACAATTCACAAATTTAAGGATATGTACGATAAATATGGTTTAAGACACGGGACAGTACGAGCTTGACTCATTCCTGTAAAGATACAATTAGGTAAGAACAATTAGGTAAGAACACACACACACACACACACACGCATCATTCATTAGACCAACTCTGGAATATGCATCAGTAGTCTGGAGTCCTCATCTCAAAAAGCATATAGACAAGATTGAAAAAGTTCAAAGGGCCGCTACAAGATGGATACCAAGCTTAAGGGACCTATGCTACGAAGAAAGACTAAATAAACTGAATCTACCAACACTACAGGAGAGAAGGAAAAGAGGTGACATGATAATGCTATATAAGTGCATATCAACAAAGGAGAAAATAGATATAAATGATTACTTAACATATGGAGAAGCATCAGCAAGAGGACACTGCAAAAAACTGCATAAGAAGAGAGGTGATAAAGACGTAAGGAAATTCAGTTTCCCAAACAGAGCAATAGATCAATGGCATGCACTACCGATTGAAATAGTGTGTGCCAAAACAATTCACAAATTTAAGGATATGTACGATAAATATGGTTTAAGACACGGGACAGTACGAGCTTGACTCATTCCTGTAAAGATACAATTAGGTAAGAACAATTAGGTAAGAACAAACCCACACACACATTAGAAGGAGGGAAGACAGTCTGTATATATAAAAGATGTTTGTCTGTCCTTCAGTCATGTCCAAATCAAGGACCAGAGACCGCAAGACCCATATACATTCTGAATTAGGGCGACCCAAGGATGGTTTTAGGGGGATCAAAATTCAGATCTGGGTCATTTAAGGTCACCGATAGTGTTCGCCATTTTTGGGCCGGACAACCCCAGGTACCCCTGCAGCCCAATTTTTGACACGGAGAATCACATGACGTCCAGTTCGGACATAGGCTATGTGAGGTTGACCTACGAGATTATTTCAGGTCACCAGTCAGAGGTCATTTGAAGTCACTAGTAATAGTTAACAAGTGTACACAAATTCTGTGCGTTAGTCTGCGAAAGCTGAAATAGAATGATCCTGGACCTCTTATAATCCCTACTCAGAATCGTAAGAGGTACATAGTCTTTCTGGAGTAGAAAGACTGAACTAGAACAAATAGGATTAGAGTTTTCACCTTTTTTTTGGCCCAGGCAACGAGGAGTTGTAATCGATGAGACTCACTTCCCCCAGACACCACCACACACAAGCACACATTAGAGCAGCACTCCACACAGCAGAGAAGAAGGCCCCTGTACAGTCAGCAACTTCCCAGGATGGGGACTGTACATTACACCCAGTCTCTGAGAAGCTAATTTGCTTTATCCATAATAGGTTCTGGGAGAAAAATACCCCAGGATATTAAGAAACAATGTGCTGAGGTGTGTACTCCTGTATATTAAAGAAGATGCTTGTAAAAGACTTTTGTGGGTTGCAAGAAAAAGAAACTGAGTTTTTGATGCATTAATAACACCAAGATTTCTTATACGACAATCATAAGTAATTGGCGAGTCAGAAACAGTGTGATCTGTAACCAAATATCGTAATTGCTGAAGTAACTGCTTTGATAGATGTTGTGATAAATGGGTGGATAAGTAATGGAAGGATTCATCTGCATATGAATGGATAGGGGTAGAAGGTCAGTGCAGAGGATAATTATCGTTCAATAAGAAGGAGATAATACATGAAAAAACTAAACTCTCAGGAACACCACCGTTAATATAATAGCTTTAGATGTAAAACAATGAGGGTTTATAACAGCAGATTTAAAGCAACTAGAAAAGAAGCTAGAGATGAGGGGTACAGACATAGGGAAAGAAACAGTATGGGGACAGTTGGGAAATTTAACCAAAAATTTGCCAAGGTCCAATCGAAAGCCTTAGAGATGCCACGGGCAATGGCAAAGGTTGCTCCAAAGAACTAAGAACTGATAGGGAGGATGACCAAGAATCTGAAAGGTAATGTGTGGAGATCACCAGTGGAGTGTTCCAGACAGAGCCTATGTGATGGGGTCAGAAAGAAGATTATGAGCAGAAAGATCATTCACAATCTTTCTAGTGGGGATAAATACAAAACAGTTTCAATAGGAGATCAAAACAGCAGCACAGTACTTAGAAATCTTGGAATCGTAACTCTTCTTAGGTATGACCTGAGTGAGAGCAAACTTTTAGCTACCTGGGAGGGTTAAAGTTGATAGTCAGTGACGAAAGAGTGCCTGAGCATGATATCAGCGATTCCATGAGGACTTTACAAGTTTCTAGTTAAAGAATGCAGAAAGTAAATCTTTAACCTGAGGTGTCCCGTCAACGTATGGGTACATCACAATGTTTTGTCACAGCTAGACCCGTCAACGAACCTTTATGTCGCGCAATTGCAAGATTCATAATTTGCAGAATTTCCAGTTCTCGTGCATGATTTTTAGTACGTATACACGGGACATCTTCCTCTACAAGATGCCAGGCAGGGACAATGCCTTACCCCGCATGACCTCCCCCCCCCTCACGCCATTGTTTCGGCAATTCACCTGTTACCAGTGACCTGGCCAATAAACATATTCAGGGCCAGAGTGATTTCCCAATCTTTGACAATGTGCAGGACAAAGTTTATGTAACATTAGAGGAAGAAACAGCAGAAATGATGATCAGGTAATGTTGCCAAAAAAGGTCAGGTATGTTGATGTGTTAGTGAGTGAAACAATGCTTTTATTGCGTATATTACTATTTGAAAACGGATAGACCCTCGTACCACATACAAATTCGTACCAAATAAATAAATAAATACCATTTATGAGTGGTGTGGAATTGTTACCCTCCCATAGAACTCGTTTTCTTTGGAGCCAGCCTGATAGAAAACCCAGTAAGGTAAGGAGTACTTTTACCTGTATCGAGTATTTTAAACCTCAGGTGAGTAATTTCTCTATGAATTTTCGATGTTTCTCACCAAAAGCAGAGGTTTAATCTAATTTCTTTTTTCCAAAATTGGTTGGGACTGGGGGGAGTCTGTGGTGGAAAATTGGTCGGGACGGGGCGGTTTAAAAAAAATAGGCACAAGGATATCAGAAAGACGAAGAGATGTGGAGCAACACCGGAATAAATCTGTGTCAGAGGTGTGTTCAGCATTCATTAGAGGACGAGGCAGCAACAGAGCCGCCAAATTGGATGAAGGGAGTGAAAGAGGAACTAGTAAAGTTATGAAAGAAGTTTTTAGCAATATGCCAGAAGAAACGAGAGGAATTGAGAAAAGTTTATTATTTTTGGAGCAAATTTAATTAAGTTTAGCTTGTGGAAGAACATAATTTGCATTATACTAACTAGAAACATAGGTACCCAATTCATGGATAAGTTGCTCTCGGCAGCCATCAAAAGTCACCTTTTGTTTTCAACAGCATTAGAACAGCCATAATTAAAATATTTTCAAAACTAACTAGTGGACAAAAATAAGGAAAGTCCAATCTTTCCATACCCGAAGATATAACCTCCATTTTCCTAAGAGCACGCTTGGATGGCCTTCTGCAGTGGAAGCAATAATCATTCCAGGGAAGATCAAACAAGTACTTCCAGAAGGCATCACAACCAGCAGCAATGTAGTTCCACTGATGAGGGATCACGTGCCTTACTGAAGTGAAAGGGCAGGTCTCAGAAACAAGACAATATATAGAGGAGCCCATAAGAGGAAACAGTAGGAAATTAGTTTTCAGACAGAGACCAAGTAAGTTAGGGCTTTCTTCAAGACGTTTAGAGATCATAAAGTGTGTTTTAACCCCTTAACCATGGGGCATCACTTTTGTGGTGCTCAGGCACAATGGATCATACCATGGGGCGTCACTTTTGTGATTCTGTGTTATTTTGAATTTGAGAGGGCTTTAAAGTGGTAACTTGTATCATTTATCAGTACTGCCAGTGTCCAACAATAGTCAGCACTGCTAATGTCATGTGTACTCCCATCCATTGTTGACACTTTAGCCATTTTTCCCCGTTCTTGATTCCCCTCCCTACCTCCCCTCCATTACTCTCTCCTCTCGCCTGCCCAGCCGCACCACGTTACGCAAATCTTGCCAAGATTTTTCCACTGATTTCATCCAATGAAGTGATCCCTATGCCCTATTCTTATACAAAATAATATATATAAAAAAGAAAAAAAAGGTAATTGATAGTGCCATACACCTGGAATTGGCTATTTATCACCTGGCAATGCCCAGGTGCACTCGTTCGCTAATTTTCCCTGTTTATTTCCCATTGAAATATGCCGTATGACCTATTTTCGTAATAATAATATGTATTCTATAAGAAAGGGAGAATCCTAAGTGATATTTACATTCACCTGGATCTACCTAATTTATTATATATTGTCTGTATTTCCTGCCAATCATTTCATAGCATAGAAATTAGCAGCTGTCACCACACTGACATTGTCAACCCTTGCCTGCCCATATATGTCACGTCATTCAGTTTAGTGTCCTCTTTCGAGGTGAAACCATGTCGGATTCATTCTCCTTCATTTTCGCCGCTTCTGTGCCCACTGCAAAGGGCCCTGTGACCTCTACCCCTACTAAACCTCATGTGGGAAGGGGTAAAGGACTAAGTGACTCTGCTGTGGAACGTGAACTGGCTGATTTATCGATGATAATGATAGATAGTGACTTTGATCTTTCAGGTGAATCATGTGATGAGCCTGGGGAGGAAATGGTGACAGAAACTGCCAGTACGAGTGCTTCAGTGTCCCAAGTTCGTCCTGGCTCCAAGGGATAGGGGCCCTTAGTGCAGCAAGGGAAGGAATTTGGGAAGGGAGTGAAGAGGAGGTGGGTTAGCCCCGGAACAATCGCCCCATGTGACCCAACCCACCATGAGTCCCGAGGTGAATCACCTCCCCGCTCTCCCAGTCCCACTTCATTAATATCGTCCACCTCTTTAGCCGAAATTTCTCCTGAGTCTTCGTCCTTAGAGTCTTCAGCACCTACAGTGAAGGACGAAGTAAATCCGTTACTCATTGTAAAAGTAAATTAGCTTCTAGAATACGGGCTGCTAGTGGTACACGGCAACCTAGAGTCAGTCGGAGTGACCTTGAAACGGCCCAGTCTGCCTCACAGCCACCTTCATCCACCCTCACCCAGCCTACACCGCCACGAGAGGGAACCCTGGACACTTTCGTGTAGACAGAAGGTTCCGATTTCATCCTGGAACAACTTCATTTTGACGAGAGTTCTTCAGGAATACAGCCTGCACTACCTTTTGGCCTTCCTTGATGATGAAGTCATGCAGCACATATGTGATGAGCCCAACAGGTACGAGTCACAACGTGCTGCACGTGGTGCAGGTGCACCGAAAATGTAACAATGGACCGTGCTTGCAGTCCAGGAACTGTATGTGTTCTTCGCCCTCATGCTTCTCATGTCCCATTCAAAGAAGCACGAGTTAGAAGATTATTGGTCCATGGACCCATTACTACCCTCGCCCATCTTCAATATGTACAGTCGTGGCCATAAATAATCACCTATACTCCCGTACCCCGTGTCTCAGGCAGGCTCCTTTGCGCGCGGCAAGTCACACTGGGGTAAGAGGGGCTGAGAGGGAGGGGCCAGGGAGAGAAGGGCAGGTGGGTGGGGGGACGAGCGATGTTGCAAGGTGGAGTGAGGGAGGGGAGGGATGGGAGGAAGGGGAGGGAGAATGAAATGCGAAGTTGTGGCCACATAATTTGTCTATTTTCTTTCATTCAGGGCATCATATAAAGGAGTTACTATTCCGTAGATAAAGCTGCATAACACCTTGTATAGCGGCGTCACGTAACAAGCTTTAGATAGATGATGATATCAAGGACTGGCTCGTAAGACAAGTATACTGACGTGACAGATCAATTATTAGTGCAGAGCCATCGAGATTGTGTGGGCCCAGATTGTAAACACTTGGATAAGGCGACCGGAGTCCCGCCTTTAGGCGGGACAGTCTCGCTTTCTTTCTTTCTTTCTTTCTTTATTCTTTTTTTTTTTGCATCTGTCCCGCTTTTATAATTGTGAATAAAATGTCATGCTTTTTGTGCAAATTATCTAAAATATCCCGCTTTTAGAAAATTATTGTTACATTAGATATAATATGACCGTTTTTATGAAATTATGATGAATTGGTAAAATCATGGCTAATCGAAACCAAATAAAATACCGAATTGTTAATATAAAATCTGTAATACTAACTGGTAACTTTGGTCGGCCCATTCACCGTACCGTACTGTATGTTGGTCATTGGAGTTCGTTTGAGACATTAGTGTTTAATTAGCAGCCTCAGGGTGAGGTGCTGCGTAGCAGCCGTCGCTGTCACTCGCATTTAAATCTCTCTCTCTCTCTCTCTCTCTCTCTCTCTATATATATATATATACTGAGAGAGAGAGAGAGATACACTGATTTATATAATGTATATATATATATATATATATATATATATATATATATATATATATATATATATATATATAGATAGATAGATATATAACACACGTGACAATGTCCCGCTTTTAGCTCCAATAAATCTGGTCACCTTACGCGTGGAAGCCAGAGAACGAGAGGACACGGGCACGCCTTCTCCAGCACAACAAAGACGAGTGGGAGCTGTTCAGACGAAACCAGCAAACCATGAACAACATTGTTTCCCCGGTGCCGCGAAGCCTGCATGAGGCTTTTAAGGCAGGAGGCCACTGGACTACTTACTAAGGCTTTCCTGGTTGCTTTGGCTTGACCAGTGTCGGTAAACATTGACATAGATATATTTTGGGAGTTTGGGTAGGAGTTTGTTTCATTTTCCCTCTAACAGGTAATGAGAGATACCGTTACTATATCCAGCCATGAGCACGGACATCAAATTTATTTACCTTTCATGCACAGTTATTTTAAATAGCCTTTTCATATAGAGATGTCATTAAATAATTATTGAATTTACATGACGGTGACTGTACAGAGGGAGTGTATACCGCGAGGGTGATCATATTTACTGTGGACACAGCCATGTCAAAGGTTGCATATAATATTTAGTTCCAAAAATTAATTACATGTATTGGTAGAGGACATTTCTTACACAAACATTACGGAACTCAAAGTCATCCAGATTCCATTCTGCGTCTGAAGTCAAAATACACGGATGAACAGAAATATCTGGCTCCGCACAAATGATTAATGTCACGGCAGTATATTTCTCTCACGAGCCAGTCCTTGATATCATCACCTATCTAAAGCTTGTTATCTGACGCCGCTATACAAGGTGTTATGCAGCATTATCTACGGAATAGTAACTCCTTTATATGATGCCCTGAATGAAAGAAAATAGACAAATTATGTGGCCACAACTTCGCATTTCATTCTCCCTCCCCTACCTCCCATCCCTCCCCTCCCTCACTCCACCCCAGCACCATCGCTCGTCCCCCCACCCACCTGCCCTTCTCTCTCTGGCCCCTCCCCCTCAGCCCCTCTTACTCCAGTGTGACTTGCCGCGCATAAAGGAGCCACTCTGAGGCACGGGGTACAGAAGGATAGGTGATTATTTATGGCCACGACTGTACATGGCCAGAGATCGCTTCCGTAACATCATGGGAAACCTGCACTTCACCAACAACGATGTACCTTCCCAGACTGACCCACTCTGGAGGATCCGCGAGATCCTGAACAGAATGAAGGATAAATTTATGTCATTCTTCCACCCATTTCAGAAGGTTGTTATAGATGAATCCTTGGTTCTGTTCAGAGGGCATCTGATGTTTGTACAGTACATTCCAAGCAAACGTCATCGGTTTGGAATCAAGTTCTTTGTACTGTGGGACTGTAATACGGGGTACATCCTTGACTTCGTCATCTATTCAGCCAGCACTGTCGATCTGGACAAAATACATCCCCTTGGTTTCTCAGGCTGTGTAGTGAAAGTGGGAATCATTTGCAGTATACTGACAACTATTATACAGCACCGAAACCTGCTAAATACCTTTCAGAGCATGGCATCGGCTCCTGCAGCACTGTCAAGAGTAATCGTGCCCATTCCCCAAATTCTCCGAGGCAGGAAATTCGCAGCGAGGAGACATGCACCTACACAAGTACGAGAAGATGCTGGCAATACGGTGGCATGACAAGAGGGTCGTGCACATGCTCACCACCATACACAAAGGGGAACTCCAAGACAGTGAGAAGGTTGACCATAGGACAGGTGAACTTGTTATGAAACCTGATGCTGTCATCGACTACAATATCATCATGTGGCTGGCGGACAAGTCCGACATGATGATTGGAGAGATCGACTGCCTCAGGAAGAATACTAGGTAGTACAGGAAAGTGTTTCTGCATCTCATTGACATGACGATGCTGAACGCCTTCATCCAGTACAAGATGAAAGTAAAGCCACCCAAGTCCTTCTCCCTGAGGTTGTTCGCCAGGACTTGTGTTCAGCAGCTTCTTGAGAGGTATGGTAGGGTGACACCAACAGCTCCAAGGCACCATTCTGTTAGACTTCCTGACAGACTTGAGCAGAGGGCGTACATAGATCGGCACAGACTGGAGCAAATACCTGCCACAACGATGAGGAAGGCTGCGATACGCAGGTGCCAGGTGTGTGCACATACCACCAGGCGCACACGTGAGCACAAACGCACCTCTTGGCAGTCCTCTGAGTGCCAGGTTCCCCTTTGTGTAACCTGCTTTTTTTTTTTTTATTACTACAGCCTGAAGCATTTCTAAAACAGTGCAAGTGGAAATGTAAATAATGTGCAAATAATGCGTAAATTGCAAGTGAAAGCAATGGATGTAAATATGACTGAAGAGTGGAAAATAGTTTTATAAGTTGCTGCAAGTGACAGTGCATAACATAGTGTAAATAAAATAGAAATATAAGTAATGTAAATACAATAGAAAATGTAAATAGAAATGTAAATAATTAGTAATATATGAATATGAGTATAAATACTTAGAGTAATGGCTGTGAAAGTGAAAGCTTCGCCCTCTACGCTAGGTTACTAAAGAAGAAAGTGAATGCCTGGAGTGAAAATAAACTACTCTTACTGAAGCAAACTTGTGGATAAATACTGTAGATATATATAAGTGTAATAAAGTGCTAGGAATATAAATTGTGAGTGTGTTTATGAGTAATGAATGACAGAATACGAGCGGGGAAAGAGAGAGGGTGGGAAGCTCGTGCGTGCTTGTAATTTACCTTGCTTTCACAGTGTGTGTTTTTTTTTAATACGGATTCCAAACTACTTGAAATTCATAGAATAGTATTTCTAGTGATAATATCAGGCTGTGGTAATCATATTACAGGTGTCGGGAAGTGTAAAGTGGAGACTTCGTTACCCAACTTCAGAAGTCTCAGCAAGTCCTACGGTAGTCGACGAAGGCTCACCAAACATCCTAGCAGAAAGCTGAAGATGTGTGCCATAGGCATATTTAATTATAATATTCTAGGGCTAATAACTGATTTTTGGCAAATATTTTTTAAAAAGTCAGTCGGAACGCGATTATCCACGCGTGACGTGCAGGGACCGCTTCCGACATCCCCACGGTTAAGGGGTTAATATTGCTTGAGGTTATTCAGAACAGAAAGATGACATTGCCTAAAATGTTGATTTCTGAGAAACAGGAGAGAGAAAACGGGTGTTCTGTTTTAGGAGTAGACTTACGTGATAGGTATACCTATATCTATCTATCCATGTCTATATCTATTTATCTATATCTGTATTTATCTATCGATCTGTCAATATATCTATATCTATATCTATCTATCGATCTGTCAATATATCTATATCTATATCTATCTATCTATCCATATCTATATCTATCTATCTATCTATCTATCTATCTATATATATATATATATATATATATATATATATATATATATATATATAAAATCCTCCGGACTTCCTTTCCCACCCGAGAGGAGTAGCAATGTCCAGACAGCCCAAGTTTGCCCACTCAACCATCTCTCTCTCTCTCTGTCCCATAAATCTACTCCTAAAACAGAATACCCGTCTCCTCTCTTCTCTTTCTCAGAAATCAACATTTTAGGCAATGTCACCTTCCTGTTCTGAATGACCTCAATGCTTCCCTCAACCTTCTCCATGAATTTCTTAACTCAACCAATCTTTGCCACGTTTTCCCTGCAAATTTCACAATCTCATCTCTCCGCCTCCTGTCTGGCCTTGTTCTGCTACGCTTGCAATCTTTTGGCGTCCACTCAGTCACCACCTCGCTCCATCGGTTATCCCTTATTCTTGATACATGGCCTGCCCACCTCCATTTTTATTCTTTTATAACTTCTATATCTTTGACTATAATCTGCTCTCTCACCCATGTTGATCTTTTCTTGTCTCTTGAAGATATTTCCAACATAGACCATTCTATTGCTCTCTGAGAATGGAATAATTTATTTTCCATCGATTTTGTCAGTTTTCAGGTCTCACATGCATACGTCATAACTGGAGTTATACATTCGTTATATACTTGCCGTTGCATACAAACTGGGAAGCATACTTTCATAAAGTCTCTATGTTTACCAAAAGCTTTGCATGCAACTGTAATACATCTTTTTATTTCGCTGTCATGAACTTTCGTTAATTTTAGCATTTGCCTCAAGTAATTGTACTCCTCGACTTCAAGAACTTCTTTGCTTATTCTGATGACGCTCTTTGGGGTTTGTGGATTAAACATTAGTTTTACTTCGGTTAATCTTTAGCCCTACTTTGAGACTTTCTCTGTTCAAGTCATTTAACATTTCTTGCAATGTCTCTGGGATAAGGACATTGTCATCTGCAAATCTTAATGGTTTAGCTTTTCTCCATGTTCACTGCTTTGTTTCCCAGTTTAGATTTCTGAAAATGCTTTTCTAGGCATGCTGTAAATAATTTTAGGGAAATTGTAGGCCAATCTTCCTGATGCATGCCCTTCTCAATCTAAAATTTTTCCGAGTCCTTATGTAATTCAACTGTAGCAGTTCCCTCTTTATATATGTTTTTGAGCAGTTTTACAATGTTCTCATTCACTCCTTGTTCTTGCAATGAATTTATAATTGCTATGTGCTCCAGTGAGTGTAAAGCCTTTTCGTAATCAACAAAATATAAGCACAACTGGTTTATATATTCTGTAATTTTCTCAATTAGTTGGTTCATTGTGTGTAGATGATCAGTAGTAGAATACCCGCTACGGAATCCTTCCTGTTCACGAGGTTGATTTTCCTCCAAATTTGTTGTTATTCTGTTCGTAAGGACTTTAGTGATGAGCTTGTAGATGATTGACAATAAGGTAATGTGTCGGTAGTTACCAAGATCTTTTGAGTCAGTTTTTTTTTTTTTTTTTTTTTTTTTTTTAAGTATAATAAGTATTACATTACAGTATGTTTTGGGAATTATCTTCATTTTTTATACTGAGTAAATAAGTGAATAAGCCTGTTTTGTACTTGTACTCCTGCATCCAACAGTAAATCTGTTAGTATTTCATATATATATATATATATATATATATATATATATATATATATATATATATATATATATATATATATATATATATATATATATATATCTATGCCATGACATGTGTGACCTCATATCAGGATCATGTGTGGTTGACTGGCTTCCCAGCTGACGTGATATAGGAAAATCGTCTCCCATTTTGGGCAGAAGTCCTGCGGCAGTATTTCAAGTTACACCAATGCGAAAATTCGGAAGTAAATAGTCCAGCTACTCAAGTTGTTCGGGAAACAGTGTGCATCTGCAGAAGGCGCGAAATCCAATTGCCTTCTCTAAGTTGGAAAAGAAGATGAAACAGTATTGGTCTATCATTAAGGGAAAAACTCGATGTTCTACACAATAGATAGAGAGGATGAGTTTAAAGCAAGTCTCATGATTTATTTGATATCGCCCTCGTTAAGACTATTCAGCTGACTAAAGTTCCAGAGGACCAGCAATCCTCAGAGTGCAACAGGAGCTAAGGAGTGGGCTTTATAGTCGGCGTCAACAAAGTCCTTTCAGACAAAGAGGAGCGGTGTCTTCAACGTAACCAGTGGATGAGAAAAAGAATGAAGGAAGAAAAAAAGGAACGAACAATGGGAAACAAGGCTGTCGAGTTGACATAGTCGCCGAACAGCTGCCACAGCAGCAGTGATGAACCCAGTGACACCGAGAATGGTGGCACTCCTTCCACAAGGATGTGCTGTGCAAAGTACATTGTTTCACCGATGCTTACTGTAGTAATTGACGGTGCTAAAGTCAGTGACAGAATGGCAGTTCATATACTATCTGCAGCAGCTTCTGCCTTGGGTCATGAATGCTCAGAGCTGGCAATCAATCAGTCGTTGTTCGGGTAATCTAGGTGAACCCAATAGAAGGTGATCACGGAGAAGATCCAGGAATCTTGTATTAGCAACAGGAGCCTAATCATCCACTGGGATGCGGAAATCCTTTAATATGACTGAAAGGAGAAGGTTGTTCGGTTTCCTGTCATTGTTGCCGACAGAAGAGCAACTGCAAAGCTTCTTGATGCACCAAACATTTCTACAGGAACTGGACAAGGAACGGCTAATGCTGTAAGGCTATGTCTCAAGAACGAGGTGTTATCAGAGAAGTATGACCTTTAATACGACAACTAGTATCACTAGACCAGCATTTTGTGCATGCACACTTCTGCAGCAACATTTGGAATGTCCACTATTTCATTTCGCATGCTGTCATCACATCTTGGATTTGGCTGCTGGAGCAGTTTTCACAATGTAAAATGTCCCTCTTCTGGTCCGGATGTATCCATATTCAAGCGTTTCCAGTCAAGTTGGAAAACCCTTAGTCAAGAGAAGTTTTTTTTTCTTTATGTGTGGAAGAAGGAATCAAAGGCCGCAAGCCCGCAAAATTGTTCTTTCCAAGAGAAAAACAAAATATAAGAGAGAGCAAAATACAAGAGAGTTTGAGTCATTGATGCCCGTTGATCTGAATCCTGCAGTGGCCAGCCCATTTTACAGTTTCAAAGAACAAGTTGTGTCATTTTACATCCAAGATCTCGAAACTGCTCAACCAAGAGATGTTTACAGTCAACTTCTTGAGCTAGTCACCTTTCTTTTTGGTAGGCGTCCACCAGGGGCATCTTTCAACTTCCTCCGGCCAGGTGCCCTTCACTGTACAAGGTGGATGGCCCACCTGATTTACGGAATCAAGCTGTGTCTGTTCCTTGCTCAGTTTCAAATGACTGCTGCTAAGCTCACTGGCCTGAGATGATTTGTGACATTCAATGGTGTATTGTATATCAAAGCCTGGTCCGATGCTCCATCAGCCACTGCTGCTTCAGCTGGAGATCTAGTGTTCTTGAAATGACTGCTCTTCTCGCCAGTCATCTGTCGTACCTGAGTGAAGAGGTAGCCAGATAGACAGACAGGTAACAAAACAGGCTATCAATTGGAAATAACGAACAGATTTCAGGCTCTAAGTTATGCTGAGAGTGACATTGATCAGATGAAATGTGCTAAGACAATCACAGCAGATAGTGGGGAGAGCTAATACAACCAAGGCCAAAAAGTATTCAAAAATGACCCTGAAGCTCATGAAAAAACGAGAGGAGATGAAAGTAAAGACAAAGAAGAATGTCAACAAGAGACGTAGAAGAAAAAACAAACATGGATCAGCTCGAAGAAACCATCAAATAATGAAAATGTCTAAAACAGGTCCGAAGCAAAATGGAGTTCGTAAAGCAATAAATTATATCACTGAAAGACAAAAATGGTGACGTCAGTAATGCATAGATAGGATAGTGAAGAGAGCTTTAGAATTTTACAAAAAAAATTATCCATTAAATAATAGCAACAACAGCTAACTTTTCAGTTGACACACTAGAATAAACTGAGGTAACACCAGACGAAGTAAAGATTTCTTGTAAACATATGAAAAGCGGGGACACTACAGGGGAAGATGGAATAGTAGCAGATTTACTGTATGATGTAGGAGCAGAAGTACAAAACAGGTTCACCCATTTGTTGGCTCAGTGTATAAAGAAGAAAATACCCAAATCATGGTAAAATGCAACAGATATTTTGCATTAATAAAAAGGCGACTCAACAGATCTTAGTAACTATGGACTCATTAACTTATTACCAGTTATTTACAAACTCATTACAAAAGTCCTTACGGACAGAATAACAATTTTGGAAGAAAACCAAATTCATGAACAGGCAGGATTCCGGACCGGGTATTCAACTACTGATCATCTACACAATGGATCAACTAATTGAGAAACCTATAGAATATAATAAACAACTGTGCTTAGGTTTTGTTGATAACGAAAAGGCTTTCGACTCAGTGGGGCACATAAAAATTATAATTTCAATGGGGGAACAAGGAGTAAATGAGAGCATTGTAAAACTCCTCTTAAACCCATATTAAGAGGGAAGTGCTACAGTTAAATTACACAGACTCGGAAAAAAGTTAGATTGAGAAGAGTGTGCATCAGGAAGATATAATTTCACCAAAGTTATTTACAGTATGCCTAGAGAGTATTTTTTTAAAACTTGACTGAGAAAACAAAGAAGTAAAGATAAATGGAGAAAGCCTAAACTACTTAAGATTTAATATTAATGTTGTCCCAATCTCAGTAACTGCAAATACATTGCAAGAAATGTTCAATGACCTAATCAAAGAAATTGTCAAAGCGAGGCTAAAGATGAGCCGGAGTAAAACCATACGTTTCATCTAAATACACCAAAGACCATCATCAGAAAAAGCGAAGAAATTCTTGAAGAAGTCTAGGAGTACAATTACTTGGAGCAAATACTAAAACTGATGGAAGACCATGAGAGCGAAATAAAAGCATTACAATTGAGTTGAAAGCCTTCAGTAAACAAAAAGACATCATGAAAAGTAGATTGATAGCATGTATGAAAGGAAAAGTATATAACAAATATAAAATCCCAGCAATGATGTATGGTTGTGAGACATGGAAACTGATATAACCGAAGGAAAATTAAGATGCAATGGAATGGTCAATGTTTGGAATAT
>NC_136984.1:18985714-19110714 GCF_032717465.1 Coenobita brevimanus
TGAGGACATCCTATGCTTTAGATCTGGAGCAACAACAAGTTGTCGAACAACATCCCCAGGTTGGGACCAGACCAAAGGCAAACCATCAGCTTCAATTGTCACCTGGCTAGATTCCTCAGCCTGCAGGGCAGAGGGAACAGGAGAGGGGTCGACACAAGGATCGACAATAGAGAC
Source organism: Coenobita brevimanus (assembly GCF_032717465.1). NCBI lineage: Eukaryota > Metazoa > Arthropoda > Malacostraca > Decapoda > Coenobitidae > Coenobita > Coenobita brevimanus. The sequence continues at coordinate 18,985,889 of NC_136984.1, forward strand.
CTTACAGTAGGTGGCCGATCTGCAGGCTCAGAGGACTCTGACGAACAATGGTGACGTTTGCCAGGTACAGATGGAGCTTCGATCATACTGGGTTAGACAGGAGAAGGAGTCCGGTCAACGTGGATGTCTGCAACCACCACAGAAGTGTGCAAGCCATCAGCCACGGAAGTGGGGGAGAAAACAGTCAGAGTAGTGGTAAGGCAAACAACATTCTTATAATCAGTATTAACCTTGGGGAGAGCATCCTGCTAATCACGAGTTGAAGGAGTGGGTATTGAAATGGTTCGAGGATTCCTCTGAGAGATCAGGGTGATGCACCGATGTTCCAGAAAGGACAGATGCATAAGTAACTCCGGGCTGAAAGAAGGGTCTGGCTCTCCTTTTTGCATCAGGAAATGAAACCCTCTCACGTGTACAAATGGACAAAATCTCCTTTTCCAGGTAGCATCTTGGACAGTTTTTAGAAGACAGCATGAGGACCTCCACAGTGATTGCATTTAGGAGGACTGTACAGTCGCTGATATGGCTTGATCCACAACAGAAGACACAGACACGAGGAAGACCCTCCAGTGCACGAAAGCAAAATCGGCTAACTTGCCCATACCCCTGGCAGTGGAAGCAGTGCTTTGGGGATGGCACATATGGCTTCACAGGAAGCGACAGCTAAGCCAGTTTCACTAATGTAGGCAATGTTAATTTGTCAAATGTCAAAAACAAGGGCGGAGTCGTGGTCAAAATTCCATCGATTTTCTTGTGAAGGTGCTCAATCTTCACCACACCAGATGAGCGTAATTCCTCCAGCAGCCGTGCCTCTGAGTATCGAAGAAGGTCATGGGAAAATATGATACCTCTACATTGGTTGAAACTGCTATTACAGACACATGTACAGCAATGGCTGCATCAGAGACAGAGGTCGGACATAGTAAACGGGAGCTCTCTTCAGGGGGGGAAATTTCAATAAGTATGCTCCCATCGCCCTGGGAAGAGGTCTCAGGCACCCTTCCACAAGCTGACACTATAGCACAGTGTAGTTCAAGAATATCCATTTCTAGCATTGACCCTTCCACGGAGGGCTTCAGGACTAGATATTTGGCATAATGTGCCAGCACCGTTTCATCTCTGAATTCGGAAGTTGCACCAACTCAACAGGAATACCTCCAAGTCCTAGCTGAATGCTGCAGCAAAGGAGGATACTCAACAGGGGCCTGGTAAGGCTCCAGAGTTGCAATACAAGAGTGGCCAGGGACGGTGTCAGAGTCGTCAACTAAAGATTTTCGTAAATTTCTCATAAAACTGCTAAGTCAAACTTCATTCTCCCATCCCTCCACCCACCACTGAGCCCAACAAGGGAAGGTCTTATGCCAGGGCCAACACCACTGGCGACCCCAGAGGTAGCAGGAGAGTATATGCAGGTAACCACCGGGGGACCTGGGCAAGAGTGACCCCAGGATGATAGGAGCCACCAGGCACCCCAGTGCCCACTTGACCCTAGCCAACGCATGACCAGCCAATTGACCTGGTCGGGCCCATCCAGGTCACCCGTCTAGCCAAAATAAGAGACCAAAAAGGTGTATTGCTAGCTGCAGGGCACATCCTGCAGCACCACTTAACCCCCAGGACTCCATTCTCCCAGCATTATGAGACACCATGCACGGCAAACACATGTGGAGGCGACAGTCCCACCCTAGATGGCAATGGGCAGGGACTAACATCACCAGAAGGCCTCCTCCACCAGTGATGACAGGGGTGCTTTTTTTTTTTTTTATGTGAGGAAGAAGGAACCAAAGGCAATGAGCCCGCAAAACTGTTTCTTCCAAGAGAAAAACAAAATACATGAGAGAGCCAAACTCAAGATCCATTCATTTCGAGATGCCTGGACACACTGTGTTTGAAAGACTGGAGATCATAGGAAGCAGGAAATACAGACAGAAGGAGACAGTAATTCAGAGTTGTTTATTTGCATAAATGAAGGACTGGGAGTAACGGTTAACTCTTGCATTAGAGAGTTGGACAGAAAAAGGGGTGAGAGTTTGCTGCTAGACGGGTGCTACGCGGCCGTGCGTAGAAGGTGGAGAGAATGCAAGCAGACAGTTCAGAGGAGCAGTGACCATTATTGTAGTGAAAGAAAAGTGATAAAGATGCAACACTGCAGCGAAGAGACAGAGGTTAGACAGAGGTCTGTATCAGAGGGGAGAGTTAATGAGATGCCTTTGTTCCACCCTATTGAGAAGAAGCTATTATGTTAGGAGCCTCCTTACCCATGAAAGTTGTACTCCACACAGGGAGTGGGATAAAACCCCTGTATAGAGTCAACAATTGTGCAGGGGCAAAGAAGGAGCAGAGTTGGCTTAGCACACCCAATCCGCTTGGAAGCAGATTTTACAAGAGATGTAATATGAGTCTTTGGACCAGTCCCGAGCAAATGAAACCCCAGAAAACATGTTCAAGGATGATGCAGGATTAAGTTGAGTATTATTAAATTTAAGTGGGTATAGCTGCTGGATGATTTTGTGGGGTTGATAGGTGCAAAAACTGAGTCTTTTGATGCATTAAAAACAAGCAGATTATTTTTATCCTGAATGGAGATACGAGCCAAGTCAGACATTAGGTGTGCCATAGCCTCATCCCTTGCCTGTTGGAAGTAACTGCTGAGATGGACGTTGTGGGAATCAAACAGGAAAGGTGAAGAGTGGAGTCATCAGCGTATGAGTGGATAGGGTTAGATGTACAGCTTAGAAGGTCACTGATGAATAAAAGGAAGAGAGTTGGTGATAGGACAGAGCCCTGAGGAACACCACTGTTAATACATCTAGAAGAACGATAGCCGTCTCCAACAGCAGGTATAGAATGACCAGAAAGGAAGCTAGAGATGAAGGCACAGATAGAAGGATAGAAACTTCCTTAAGAGGTGCAGTTTGGAAATTAAAGATTTATGCCAGACTCAATCGAAAGTCTTTGAGATGTCAAGTGCAATGGCATAGTTTTCGCCAAAGTCTCGAAAGGAGGATGACCAGGAGTCTGAAAGGTAGGTGGGAAGATCGCCTGTGGAGCGTCCCCTGTGGAGACCCATACTGACGATCAGAAAGAAGGTTGTAATAGGGAAAGAAGCTTTAAAAATTTTCTATTAAGAATAGACTCAAAAACTTTTGACATACAGGATGTTAAACCCGTCACGTCCCGAGGGTTTTCCGCACCTCCTACATCCCCCCAGTCCCGAGGTATTTTCAAAAAATTTTTTTTGGCTAAAACCTTCGCTTTTTGGTGAGAAACATCGAAAATTCATAGAGAAATCGCTCACCTGAGGTTTTAAAATACCCAATCCAGGTAGGAGTTCCTCCTTACCTGGCTGGAGTTTTCTAACACACTGGCACCAAAAAGAAAACGAGTTCTATGGGAGGGTAACTATTGCCTGGCTTATCCACTCATAAACGGTATTTATTTATTTACATTGGTACGAATGTATATGTGGTATGAGAGTATATTGGTTTTCAAGCAGTAATAAAGGCATTATGAGCATTGTTTCACTCACTAACTAATCACCATACTTGACCTTTTTTTGCCACATTACCTGATCATTATTTCTGGCTGTTTTCTTCTTCTAATGCACTATGTAAACATTGTCCTCCACATTGTCATCGATTGGGGAATCACTCTGGCCCTGAATATCTTTACTAGCCAGGTCACTGGTAACAGGTCCTTTGCCAAGTCAGTGGCAGCAGCACAGTGAGGGGAGTAGGGGGGGGAGGTTATGCGGATTGTATGGAGGACATTTGTCCCTGCTTGGCATCTTGAAGAGGAATAGAGGAAGGTGTCCCACGTGTATACTGTACATACGAGAAAAAATCACGCACGAAGAATTGAAAATTGTGCAAATTAGGGACCACTTGCAATTGCACGACATGTACTGGTACATCGCCGGGACTGGCAAATGCAAATCGATTGGAACGTACCCATATGTCGAGCGGGATGGGGCCAGGATTAAAGCAATTGGACTTAGATAGTTCCAAGAGGGTTGGGAATGGTCACCCTTCTTTGGGGACTGGCTGAATGAGAGCAAACTTCCAGCAAGAAGGAAAGGTACAAGTTGACAGACAAAGGTGAAAGAGTTTTGCCTAGGCAGGGTGTAAGCACAGAAGCACAGTTCTTGGGGAGAACAACTTGGGAGGGACCCCATCATGCCCATATGCCCTATTGAGTACTGAGTCCAGTAATGTGCTTGAGAAAATACATCAGCTGAAGAAATTTTTAATGTTAGCCATATGGAAGTCAGAGGGGGAGAGTGATGGAGGAACAGCACCAGAGAATCGTCTAAGGTGGAATTGGAGGAGAAAGTCTGAGCGAAGAGATCTGCTTTACTCAGTAGAAGAAATAGCTACAGAGCCATCAGAGTAGAAAAGAGGGAGGGAAGGATGATGAAGTAAAGTTTATTTAGAAAGGTTTTTGACAAAGGGTGCCAGAAGGAGCCGGGAAGAGTTCGAGTTAGAGAGTTGAGGGAACATTTTGTACTGGGATGAAATTATTTTTAACAGAGCAAAGACTTAGCACGATTCCGGGCAAGAAATGTATAAAGAAAGATGTGATTCAGGGAGATTTGGGTTGGCTCCGGTTTTCCTTTTATAGGTGTTGCACACAGCATTAGAACAAAGCGTTGATTAAACCAAGGCTTTCATGCATTAGTCAAAGGATATGAGAAAGGAATGTATGCTTCTATTGCCCAAGAGAATAACCTCCGTAATGTCGCTTAAGGCACACCCAGATGGCTCCAGGCCAAGGATGTAATAATCATTCCAGGGAAAATCAAAGAAGTTCTGCCTGAGGGCCCCTCCTCTCTAATCCGCAGCTCCAAAGTATCAGGAGTCGACATTTTTTGGAGGGGTCTGCAGGCCGTACGGGAGAGCGATAGGACAGGTTAAGGTGATGAGGTTATGATCGGAGGAGCCCAACGGAGAGAAAAGATTAACAGTGTAAGCAGAAGGATTAGATTGTAAGGAAGAGATTAAGTACGTTGGAGCTCTCTCAGAAGGCATGGTCAGGGATAAGGAGTAGGGTGCTATACAAGCTGCTCTAGGTCATTAAGGATAGAAAAGGTGTAGGCTTGTTCACCAAGTGGATCAGTGAAAGGAGAGGAGAGAGGCAAAGGTGGTGGTGAACATTGAAATCTCCCAAGAATGGAGATTTGAGAGAAAGGAGAAATGGATAGGAATGCGTTCCATCTTGAGAAGTAAGATAGTCAAAGAATTTTTGATAGTCCAGTAGAATTAGGAGATAAGTAAACAGCACAGATATATTTAGTTAGAGAATGACAGGAAAGCCGAAGCCAGAGTGTAGAGAATTCAGAAGAATCGAGTTCAGGAACACGAGGAGCAAGATAAGTTGTTGCATATATATACACAACAGCCACCTTTGAGCTTTGAAAATGAGGTATAGAGAAAGTAGGAGGATACAGAAAAGGGTTTACTGTCAGTTGCCTCAGACAGCTGAGTCTCCAGTTAGGAAAAGAGGTGAGGTTAAGAGGAGAGGTGGTGTTCAACAGAGCAGAAAGTTAAGAGGAAAGGCCACGAATTTTGCAGGAAATGAAGAAGAAGAGAGTCAGACAGTGGCGTTCCAGCCGCCTTGGTCGTCACCGGGAGAGAGGGCTGAAAGTGGGGTCATTTATGGTCTCCCCCCTGGGGACTCCGAGGGCTATGTTATTCGACGCCATTCATTTTGAAAATTTTGAAACGGAAGTGTGGTGTGTACTGTGCATGTAGTTTGGTGTTGATAGTTGGAGAAACTTGTATTGGAGAGCATGCTGAGTCTACCTCTCTGTGTTACTGAGGACACTGAAGGAGTTCAGCAAAGGGGGATGGTCGCGACCTAGTCCCGAAGGGGCTGATGAAACAGGAGCTCCAGCTTGGTCCACGTGGCTGACAAATCCCGAACCTTACAAAGGTAGGCATGCCTGCAAAGCCAACCATGCTTCAAGCCCCGCCATCACGTCCCAAGGTGACCCCCTACAGCTGGTGGATGTGTCGGATGTCTCCAAGTTGGTAACTGTTGTATCTGTTGCCTCGTAGAGTGTACTAGAAGCTTCAAGATTAATGTAAGGCTATGTAAGGATGGGAAAGAGACTAAGAACAGTTTCAGTTGGTTTTCAGTTTCAGTCTGAGTGTAGGTAAGTGTCAGTTGCATTTAGTGATGTTTTGCCTATCTTCGGTACTTGTGAAAACAGTAAAGTGATGCTGGGAAGCATTAGAGATGTCCAGAGCAGCTAGTGAAGCTTGTATATCTTCGGTAATCCCGTGAAAATCGTGAAGTTGGCAAGCATTAGTTGTAATTATTTGGAGAATATAGACAGTGAACTTAAGAAGCCAGTGTTTGTTTACGATGCCTTATGTTATTTTGTGTACTGTACACTGAAAGGCTGCCTCTAGGAAGAATGACTCATTGGACAACGTCCTTCCTATACTGTATTACTGCTGTTGGAATCTATGGCAGTGTGGGATGGGGACGGAAAAATAGTATACTAAAACTTTCTTGCTTACGTACTCAGTCAGTGAGACAAAAATTTTAAGATATTTGTCAGTATCCAAAGATGTACTATTCCTTAACAATTCTTAGAATACCTCCAAATAGTACTGTACATAAGCTATTCTTCACCTCACTTTTCTGCTTTCTCTCTCTTTGTTCATGATCTTACCTAGGCCCATCATTACGTAATAGTTAGGGTCATGATGATGGTGGAGGTGGTGGTGGTAAACTCTCAAGGTAGCTAATGTCCTTGCCCTCTTGCAGAATTATTCCAGCTGCTGCTGTCCTACTGTGATTACGGTGAAGTGATGAAAGTGTGGATGGGACCTAAGCCAGTGGTCATTCTTAGTGGCCCAAGAGCGGCTCAGGTGAGTACATCTTATGTGCATCAAAATAGATTTTTTTCCTATGAAGATTTCATAACACCCTTTATAAAGCAATTCAGTTTGATGATAAAATTTTAGGTTCCCCTATTACTATTATTAACGCAAACTATAGCAGTGCTGTAACGATTCAGATTGACTGTATGAGTGTAATAGCATCTTCAGATTCAAAATTGAACATGCTGCATGCTTATACTTCATTTGACGGAATCCCGTTCCACCTAGGAAACCCACGTTTTTAAAATGCAGGAAAGAAAGAGCCAAAGGGTGACAACCTCGAAAGAAAAATTGTTATAACAACGAATTTTTTTTTTTTTTTTTTAATGTGAGGAAGAAGGAACCAAAGGCTAGGATCCTGGAAACCATTCCTTCCAAGCAAAAGACAAAAACAATACAAAAGAGAGCCAAATTCAAGATCCGTTCATTTTGAAAACAAAAGAGAGAAAAATTCAAGATCCGTTCATTTCGAGATGCCTGGAAACACTGCGTTCGAAAGACTGGAGGTCATAGGATGTAGGAAACACAGACAGAGGGAGACAGCTCCATAGTTGACCTGTTGCATAAATGAAGGACTGGGAGTAATCGTTAACTCCTGCATTAGAGAGTTGGACAGAAAAGGGATGAGAGTTTGTCTATGCATTCGTCTTAGAGGTGGAGGGATGCAAGCAGACAGTTCAGAGGAGCAGTGACCATTGCAGTAGCGATAAAAAAGAGATAAAGATGCAACAGCGCGGCGATAAGACGGAGGTTGAAGGGAGTCAGTAAGAGGATGAGAGTTAAAGAGACGAAGAGCCTTTGACTCCACCCTATTGAGAAGAGCTGTATGTGCGGAGCTATCCCACACATGAGACTTGTACTCTACAGGGGCGAATAAAACCCATGTATAAAGTCAACAACCATGCAGGGGTAAAAAAGGTACGGAGTTGGCTTAGAATACCTAATCTTTTGGAAGCAGATTTTACAAGAGATGCAATATGATCTTTCCAAGATAAGTCTCCAGTGAATGAATCCCCAAGCATGTTCAAAGATGATGCAGGATGGAGGTGGATATGATTAAACATTAGTGGGTACTCCTGTAGAAGATTCTGTCGGGTTGATAGGTGTAAAAACTGAGTCTTTGATGGATTAAAAACAACGAGATTATTTTTACCCTAGTCAGAGATACGAGCCAGGTCAGACATTAGGTGTGCCATAGCCTCATCCCTTGTTTGTTGAAGTAACTGCTAAGGTGGACGTTGCGGGAACTGAATGGAAAGGTGAAGGGTGGAATCATCAGTGAACGAGTGGATAGGGTTAGATGTACAGCTTAGAAGGTCATTGATGAATAAAAGGAAGAGAGTTGGTGATAGGACAGAGCTCTGAGGAACACGACTGTTGATAAATCTAGAAGAACGATGGCTGTTTACAACAGGGGCTATAGAACCAGAAAGGAAGCTAGAGATGAAAGCAAGATAGAAGGATAAAAACCATAGGAGGGGCAAGGTTGGAAATTAAAGGTATATGCCAGACTCGATCGAAAGCCTTTGAGATGTCAAGTGCAATGGCAAAGCTTTCGCCAAAGTCCCGAAAGGAGGATGACCAGGAGTCTGAGAGGTAGGTGAGGAGATTGGCAGTGGAGCGTCCCTGACGGAACCCATACTGACGATCAGAAAGAAGGTTGTGATAGGAAAGATGCTTTAAAATTATTCTGTTAAGATTAGAGTAAAAAACTTTTGAGACAGAGGATGTTAAAGCAATTGGACGATAGTTAGAGGGTTGGGAGTGGTCACCCTTCTTTGAGACTGGCTGAATGAGAACAAACTTCCAGCAAAAAGGAAAGGTACAAGATGAAAGACAAAGGCGAAAGAGTTTACCTGGGCAGGGGGTAAGTGCAGCAGCACAGTTCTTGAAGAAAATAGGGAGGGACCCCATCATGCCCATATTCCCTGTTAGTATTGAGGCCAGTGATTGCTGAAAATATATCATCTGAAGAAATTTTAATATCAGCGATGATGAAGTCAGAGAGGAAGTGATGGAGGAACAGCACCGGAAGCGTCTAAGGTGGAATTGGAGGAGAAAGTCTGAGTGAAGAGATCTGCTTTATTAGTAGAAGATATAGCTACAGAACCATCATAGTGGATAAGAGGAGGAAAGGATGATAAAGTAAAGTTGTTAGAAAGGTTCTTGACAAGGTGACAGAAGGAGAGGGAAGAATTCGAGTTTTAGAGTTAAGAGCACTTAGTACGGATGAAATTATTTTTAGCAGAGCGATGAACAGGCTTAGCATGATTCCGGGCAGAAACATAAAAGATGTGATTCAGGGGTGGATTGGCTCTGGTACCTTTTATAGGCCCTCTCCGTGTTGCAGACAGCATTAGAACAAACGTGATCAAACCAAGGCTTCCTTGAATTAGTCAAAGGAAATGAGAAAGGAATGTATGCTTCCATGCCCAAGAGAATAACCTCTGTAATGCGCAAGGCACACTCACATGGCTCCCGGCCATTGAAGCAATAATCATTGCAGGGAAAAAAAAAAAAAGCAACAAAAACCTGACCCGTTCAATTGGAGATTCCAGGACGAGTCCTTTATTTATTTATTTATTTTTTTCTGGCACAGTCATCCCGTCATATTGGCAACGTCCGTACGAGTTCAGCAAATAATTATTCAGCAACCTCACACCTTCGCTTCGATCAGTTGTTAAAATGTAAGGACGATTAGCATCTCGTGTTATAGTATTAATTACGTGCCTGTGATGTAAATGTGCCTGATCTAAATCGCTGGGCGTTAATCAGAATTTATAATAAATCAAAAGTCGTCACCGACACTCATGGTAAAAATAAGGCTTGAATTGTGTTATTTGGAGGAGGTCCGTGTCATTACTCATTGACTGTAACTGCATTATGTATGTAATGCCTTCAAGTCGCCTAGCCTAAACTAACCAAACCAAAACTTATCTACTCTTATCTAATATAACCAAACTTAACCTTACCCAGCCTAACCTGATATAAGCATATCTATTCTAAATATATCCAATATAACCAAACCTAACCCTACCTAAGCTTATCTGTTCTAATCTTACCTATTACAACCAACCTAACCCTAACCTAATCTTATAAATAGATCTGCAGTTCCAGTGACACAACAGATTGAATATGGAATCTTGGTTTTTCTTTTGTATTTTGGCATTTGTACCAACTTTTCTATCTACCCCTTTAGTCGCAAATATTTCGTTTTTCAGATATCCAGTCTTCCTCCCCCCCCCTTCAGTAAATACATCGGTTTTAACGGAAATGGATAAAACAGTTGGGCTAATCAAACCAAAAAATCGTCAGAAAAGCTATGTTTGACATTAATCCAACCTATACCTAACCAGCTACCTAAAGGTAAAGTACCATAACACCTTCTGGTTCTCAGATATTGTAGAGCGCACAAATTTATGACCAAAATTAATAACTAGACTGAGGCCTGCTTGTATGAGCTACTTTATAAATAAACAAATTTACGGCGATTTAATAACAAGACTGGGGTCTGTGTCTGTAGCCTACGCCTATTTTTTTTTTTTTTTCATAAATAACAGAACGGAGGAAGGAAAAACAAATGAGTAAAAAAAAAACAATGCATACACCAGATTACTGGCGTCCTCCGTTCAAAAAATATCTGTAACAGTTAGACTTGAACAGACGTGGGTTGAAATTTGGAGGGTAACAACTCTGGGGAAGCGAATTCCTGAGAGATGCAGTTAATATATAAATAAAATGACTGTTTGATGTAGGTAATGAAATATTTGTGTATCGTGCCCATACCCTCTCCTCTCTGTCTTTGTTGCCGAGTTTTTTCTCGAGGCACTCGATCCAAAAATATGACAGGATGAAAAAGTATACCCGCCTCCCCCCAAAATAACAATGTTGGCACAAATAAAAAGTGACGAAGACAGTTCTGGATTTGACTAGGTGTAGGTATAAAAGACTGAAAATATCGGTTAACTCTTGTACTAGACTTCTGGACAGAAGAGGGAAGAGATTGCACTGCTACACTGGTGCTACGTACCTGCTGCGTCAGAGAGGGATGTAAGCAGATAATTCAGACGAGCAGCAGCCATTGCAACAGCAACAACACGGGGAAATGAACACACACACACACACACACACACACACATACACAGGGATTCAATCTAGGTGGACGTGTGACACCGGCGCTCCGTACCAAATCATCACGGCCAGTGGCATTACCTAAATAGTATCTTTGTATGAGTCAAGCTCAGTACCAGGTTATACTAAGTGATTGTTCATTATTAAAAGGAAAAAAATAATAAGTTTAAACAAGACTTGTACAAACAGGAAATAGAACCAAGACTAAAGAATACACTGAGTCATCTCTGAGGTTTGTTTAGACTACAACAACACGGAGATTGTAAGTACATGCTTTGCACTTTAAGTATTGCAAAATGGATACATACTTCAGTAAAACAAATTTGGAAAAGAAAAGGGATAAAGGTAAAAAGCAAAATGATTTCTACCAAGAACTGGTTGAAGTAGAGACCCACAATAGACTGGTTGAACGTGTAAACAAACTAGAAACGGCTTTCAAAAATGAAATTGATGAAATAAAGAAGCAGATGCACTTGCAAAAGGAAGAAATAGAAAAACTAGGAAGGGAGGCCAATAAGAAAGACACAACCATCAGTGAACTAACAGTGGAATTGAGTACACTTAGGAAGAAAATGAGTGAAATGGCAAGTACAGTAGTCAATCACGAAAGTGTTATGGAAGAGTTCAAAAATGACACAGAGACAATTAGGCAAGTTAGCAGTCATATTGACCAGAGCAGTGATATTGAGGAGAAGATAACACAAGTGAATGAAGCTGTGCAAAGCTACAAAAATGATGTAGAAACCACGTATGCTGAAATGGTGAAAGTAAAGAAAGACTTAGAAACAAGGGTGGAGGAAAAAGCATTAAAAAGGAGGTGAAAAGAATAATCCAAAACAATCCAAAGTTAGTCAGAGATTCAGTAGAGATAAACAAATCAATAGTAATCACTGGTATAGAAGAGGAAGAAGTTAAAAACAAGATCACAAGAGACAAAAAGGAGATGGCAAATGTAATGAGCTTACTGAATGAAGTATCAGAGGAAATCTGTAGTAAAGACATAGAGGAACACAAAAGGTTAGGGAAATACGAGAAAAGCAAGACTTCCCAGAGTGTAAACACTGTGGAAGAGATACTGAAAAATGCAATGAATCTTAAGGAAAAAGAGGAGTTCAAAAATGTATGGATAAAAAGATGCCTAACACAAGAGGAACTGGAATTACTGAAAGAGAAAAGGGAGGAAGCAAAAACAAAAAAATGAGGGAAGATCAGAAGAGGAGAAGAAGAATTTTTTTTTACAAAGTAATAGGATTGCAGGTACGAAAGTGGTACACAAACAGGATGGAAGAAAAAGGAGGAAGGTAGTAGAACCATATCATGACAAGTATATAAACAATATGATAAAGTTGATGTACTCAAATGTGGATGGAATGGTATCTAAATTACTAGAGATGAATGATTATGTCAGAGAAAATGAACCACAAATAATATGCCTAACTGAAACAAAATTAATACCAAGGATATCAAATGACATACTAAACTTAGAGGAATACAATATATGGAGAAGAGACAGATATTTAAAAAAAGGAGGAGGAATTATAATATTAACTAAGAAAAATCTAAAAGTCAAGGAAATAAAACTAGATATACCATCACAAGTAGAACTGATTGCAGTAGAGATCGACACATGTGAAGGTAAAGTAATGGTAGCTAATTTGTACATGCCACCCAGATCAAACACATGGGAAAGAGACGAATATGAGGACCTGGCAGAGAGTACAGTTCAGAGTGTAAGATCATTGCTACATAAAATGGAAGAGAAATCGGAAAGAATTATACTAACTGGGGACTTCAATACAAATATAAATTGGAATACTCTAGATATAAATAGCCAAGAAAGCTGGTGGGACCAAAAGCTCCTGGATCTCGTACAAGAGTTTTTCTTAACGCAACATGTGAGGGAAACCACCAGAAAAAGAGGACTTGATGTACCTTCAGTGCTAGATCTAATATTTACAAGGCAAGAAAATGATATTGACAGTTTAATATATCACCCTCCACTCGGGAAAAGCGATCATGCAGTACTAAATTATAACTTCAGGATAGCATATGACATAGTAAACAGCAATGATAGTTACAAAAATAGCCTAAATTATAAAAAGGGAAATTATCAAGACCTAAAGAAGTATTTCTTAGAAGTTGATTGGGAAAATGAGCTTAGAGGACAAGATTTAAATGCTGTATATAAAAAATTTTGTGAATTTTATGAAATAGGAGTCAAGAAGTACATCCCACAGCACAAAGAAGCAGATAAGAAAATACAGAAATGGTTCAGTACAGAATGTAATAAATGAAAAGAAAGAAGAGATTTGTTGTGGAATAGATACAGAAGACACAATAGTGAAAGGGCGTATAGTAAGTACAAACAGGCAAGAAACGACTATACAAGAATAAGGAGGGAAGCCCAAAAACAGTTTGAGGAGGATATAATAAATAAAAGTAGTGATCAACCAAAGCTGTTTTACAGCTATATCAGAAGCAAAACTAAAGTAAAAGATATAATACAATCCATTACGGACGAGGGAATCACTTATACACAAGAGAAAGATATTTGTGAAGCACTAAATAAGAATTTCCAATTAGTTTTTACAGAAGAAAAAAATTTTGAGAGGGACCATGTGGAACACGCATGTCCACACATACTACCAGATATACAAGTAGCAGAAAAAGTAATACAGGAGGAGTTAAGTAGATTAGACAGAGGAAAAGCAAGTGGTCCTGATGGAATTTGATGTTGGGTATTACGAGAATGTGCAAAGGAGTTAAGTAAACCATTATTTTCAATTTTCAAGAAATCCTTGAGTCAAGGTAAACTACCTGATATTTGGAAAAAAACAAATATTGTCCCCTTATTCAAGAAAGGAAATAGACAAAATCCACTCAACTACCGACTAGTATCACTGACCAGTGTTGTAAGCAAGGTATTAGAAAAACTTATAAGAAAAGCTTGGGTAAATCATCTAGAAGAACACAGTATGATAACAGAAAGACAGTTTGGTTTCAGAAAAGGAAAATCATGTGTTACTAATCTGTTGAGCTACTATGACAGAGTAACAAACACAGTACAGGAAAGGAAAGGATGGGTGGACAGTATCTATTTAGATTTCAAGAAAGCTTTTGACACAGTACCACACCAAAGACTTTTATGGAAACTGTACCATCAAGGAGGAATTCGAGGCAAACTGTTTTGTTGGATGCAAGACTTTCTCATAAAAAAGAGTAATGAGGACAGTACTAAGAGGAAACTACTCATCATGGAAAGAAGTGACTAGTGGAGTACCACAGGGTTCAGTGCTGGCACCAATCATGTTTTTAGTGTATATAAATGATATAAACAGTAACACTGGAAATGAGAGCTATTTGAATATGTTTGCAGATGATGCAAAAATACAAAGGAGAATTACTAACACAGACTCTTGTAAAGAGCTACAAGAAGAATTAAATAAACTTCATGAATGGAGTAGTACATGGCAAATGGAATTCAATGTGGACAAGTGTCATGTAATCAAGTTTGGTAAAAGTGGAAAAAGACCTGATTGGGATTATAAGTTAGGAAATAAAACCCTATACACATCAGAAAGAGAGAAAGACCTAGGTGTGATTATCAATAACAGACTATCTCCGGCTGACCACATCAGCGAGAAGGTACGGAACATGTATACACTGCTTGCAAATATGAGAATAGCATTCACATACATAAATGAAGACATGCTAAGAAGGATAATAACATCATTCATTAGACCAACCCTGGAATATGCATCAGTAGTCTGGAGTCCTCATCTCAAAAAGCACATAGACAAGATTGAAAAAGTTCAAAGGGCCGCTACAAGATGGATACCAAGCTTAAGGGACCTAAGCTACGAAGAAAGACTAAATAAACTGAATCTACCAACACCACAGGAGAGAAGGAAAAGAGGTGACATGATAATGCTATATAAATGCATATCAGGAAAGGAGAAAATAGACATAAATGATTACTAAACATATGGAGAAGCATCAGCAAGAGGACACTGCAAAAAATTGCATAAGAAGAGAGGTGATAAAGACGTGAGGAAATTCAGTTTCCCAAACAAAGCAATTGATCAATGGAATGCACTACCGAATAAAATAGTGTGTGCCAAAACAATTCACAAATTTAAGGATATGTACGATAAATATGGTTTAAGACACGGGACAGTACGAGCTTGACTCATTCCTGTAAAGATACAATTAGGTAAGAACAATTAGGTAAGAACACACACACACACACACACACACACACACACACACACACACACACACATCATTCATTAGACCAACTCTGGAATATGCATCAGTAGTCTGGAGTCCTCATCTCAAAAAGCATATAGACAAGATTGAAAAAGTTCAAAGGGCCGCTACAAGATGGATACCAAGCTTAAGGGACCTATGCTACGAAGAAAGACTAAATAAACTGAATCTACCAACACTACAGGAGAGAAGGAAAAGAGGTGACATGATAATGCTATATAAGTGCATATCAACAAAGGAGAAAATAGATATAAATGATTACTTAACATATGGAGAAGCATCAGCAAGAGGACACTGCAAAAAACTGCATAAGAAGAGAGGTGATAAAGACGTAAGGAAATTCAGTTTCCCAAACAGAGCAATAGATCAATGGCATGCACTACCGATTGAAATAGTGTGTGCCAAAACAATTCACAAATTTAAGGATATGTACGATAAATATGGTTTAAGACACGGGACAGTACGAGCTTGACTCATTCCTGTAAAGATACAATTAGGTAAGAACAATTAGGTAAGAACAAACCCACACACACATTAGAAGGAGGGAAGACAGTCTGTATATATAAAAGATGTTTGTCTGTCCTTCAGTCATGTCCAAATCAAGGACCAGAGACCGCAAGACCGATATACATTCTGAATCAGGGCGACCCAAGGATGGTTTTAGGGGGATCAAAATTCAGATCTGGGTCATTTAAGGTCACCGATAGTGTTCGCCATTTTTGGGCCGGACAACCCCAGGTACCCCTGCAGCCCAATTTTTGACACGGAGAATCACATGACGTCCAGTTCGGACATAGGCTATGTGAGGTTGACCTACGAGATTATTTCAGGTCACCAGTCAGAGGTCATTTGAAGTCACTAGTAATAGTTAACAAGTGTACACAAATTCTGTGCGTTAGTCTGCGAAAGCTGAAATAGAATGATCCTGGACCTCTTATAATCCCTACTCAGAATCGTAAGAGGTACATAGTCTTTCTGGAGTAGAAAGACTGAACTAGAACAAATAGGATTAGAGTTTTCACCTTTTTTTTGGCCCAGGCAACGAGGAGTTGTAATCGATGAGACTCACTTCCCCCAGACACCACCACACACAAGCACACATTAGAGCAGCACTCCACACAGCAGAGAAGAAGGCCCCTGTACAGTCAGCAACTTCCCAGGATGGGGACTGTACATTACACCCAGTCTCTGAGAAGCTAATTTGCTTTATCCATAATAGGTTCTGGGAGAAAAATACCCCAGGATATTAAGAAACAATGTGCTGAGGTGTGTACTCCTGTATATTAAAGAAGATGCTTGTAAAAGACTTTTGTGGGTTGCAAGAAAAAGAAACTGAGTTTTTGATGCATTAATAACACCAAGATTTCTTATACGACAATCATAAGTAATTGGCGAGTCAGAAACAGTGTGATCTGTAACCAAATATCGTAATTGCTGAAGTAACTGCTTTGATAGATGTTGTGATAAATGGGTGGATAAGTAATGGAAGGATTCATCTGCATATGAATGGATAGGGGTAGAAGGTCAGTGCAGAGGATAATTATCGTTCAATAAGAAGGAGATAATACATGAAAAAACTAAACTCTCAGGAACACCACCGTTAATATAATAGCTTTAGATGTAAAACAATGAGGGTTTATAACAGCAGATTTAAAGCAACTAGAAAAGAAGCTAGAGATGAGGGGTACAGACATAGGGAAAGAAACAGTATGGGGACAGTTGGGAAATTTAACCAAAAATTTGCCAAGGTCCAATCGAAAGCCTTAGAGATGCCACGGGCAATGGCAAAGGTTGCTCCAAAGAACTGATAGGGAGGATGACCAAGAATCTGAAAGGTAATGTGTGGAGATCACCAGTGGAGTGTTCCAGACAGAGCCTATGTGATGGGGTCAGAAAGAAGGTTATGAGCAGAAAGATCCTTCACAATCTTTCTAGTGGGGATAAATACAAAACAGTTTCAATAGGAGATCAAAACAGCAGCACAGTACTTAGAAATCTTGGAATCGTAACTCTCCTTAGGTATGACCTGAGTGAGAGCAAACTTTTAGCTAGCTGGGAGGGTTAAAGTTGATAGTCAGTGACGAAAGAGTGCCTGAGCATGATATCAGCGATTCCATGAGGACTTTACAAGTTTCTAGTTAAAGAATGCAGAAAGTAAATCTTTAACCTGAGGTGTCCCGTCAACGTATGGGTACATCACAACGTTTTGTCACAGCTAGACCCGTCAACGAACCTTTATGTCGCGCAATTACAAGATTCATAATTTGCAAAATTTCCAGTTCTCGTGCATGATTTTTAGTACGTATACACGGGACATCTTCCTCTACAAGATGCCAGGCAGGGACAATGCCTTACCCCGCATGACCTCCCCCCCCCTCACGCCATTGTTTCGGCAATTCACCTGTTACCAGTGACCTGGCCAATAAACATATTCAGGGCCAGAGTGATTTCCCAATCTTTGACAATGTGCAGGACAAAGTTTATGTAACATTAGAGGAAGAAACAGCAGAAATGATGATCAGGTAATGTTGCCAAAAAAGGTCAGGTATGTTGATGTGTTAGTGAGTGAAACAATGCTTTTATTGCGTATATTACTATTTGAAAACGGATAGACCCTCGTACCACATACAAATTCGTACCAAATAAATAAATAAATACCATTTATGAGTGGTGTGGAATTGTTACCCTCCCATAGAACTCGTTTTCTTTGGAGCCAGCCTGATAGAAAACCCAGTAAGGTAAGGAGTACTTTTACCTGTATCGAGTATTTTAAACCTCAGGTGAGTAATTTCTCTATGAATTTTCGATGTTTCTCACCAAAAGCAGAGGTTTAATCTAATTTCTTTTTTCCAAAATTGGTCGGGACTGGGGGGAGTCTGTGGTGGAAAATTGGTCGGGACGGGGTGGTTTAAAAAAAATAGGCACAAGGATATCAGAAAGACGAAGAGATGTGGAGCAACACTGGAATAAATCTGTGTCAGAGGTGTGTTCAGCATTCATTAGAGGACGAGGCAGCAACAGAGCCGCCAAATTGGATGAAGGGAGTGAAAGAGGAACTAGTAAAGTTATGAAAGAAGTTTTTAGCAATATGCCAGAAGAAACGAGAGGAATTGAGAAAAGTTTATTATTTTTGGAGCAAATTTAATTAAGTTTAGCTTGTGGAAGAACATAATTTGCATTATACTAACTAGAAACATAGGTACCCAATTCATGGATAAGTTGCTCTCGGCAGCCATCAAAAGTCACCTTTTGTTTTCAACAGCATTAGAACAGCCATAATTAAAATATTTTCAAAACTAACTAGTGGACAAAAATAAGGAAAGTCCAATCTTTCCATACCCGAAGATATAACCTCCATTTTCCTAAGAGCACGCTTGGATGGCCTTCTGCAGTGGAAGCAATAATCATTCCAGGGAAGATCAAACAAGTACTTCCAGAAGGCATCACAACCAGCAGCAATGTAGTTCCACTGATGAGGGATCACGTGCCTTACTGAAGTGAAAGGGCAGGTCTCAGAAACAACACAATATATAGAGGAGCCCATAAGAGGAAACAGTAGGAAATTAGTTTTCAGACAGAGACCAAGTAAGTTAGGGCTTTCTTCAAGACGTTTAGAGATCATAAAGTGTGTTTTAACCCCTTAACCATGGGGCATCACTTTTGTGGTGCTCAGGCACAATGGATCATACCATGGGGCGTCACTTTTGTGATTCTGTGTTATTTTGAATTTGAGAGGGCTTTAAAGTGGTAACTTGTATCATTTATCAGTACTGCCAGTGTCCAACAATAGTCAGCACTGCTAATGTCATGTGTACTCCCATCCATTGTTGACACTTTAGCCATTTTTCCCCGTTCTTGACTCCCCTCCCTACCTCCCCTCCATTACTCTCTCCTCTCGCCTGCCCAGCCGCACCACGTTACGCAAATCTTGCCAAGATTTTTCCACTGATTTCATCCAATGAAGTGATCCCTATGCCCTATTCTTATACAAAATAATATATATAAAAAAGAAAAAAAAGGTAATTGATAGTGCCATACACCTGGAATTGGCTATTTATCACCTGGCAATGCCCAGGTGCACTCGTTCGCTAATTTTCCCTGTTTATTTCCCCTTGAAATATGCCGTATGACCTATTTTCGTAATAATAATATGTATTCTATAAGAAAGGGAGAATCCTAAGTGATATTTACATTCACCTGGATCTACCTAATTTATTATATATTGTCTGTATTTCCTGCCAATCATTTCATAGCATAGAAATTAGCAGCTGTCACCACACTGACATTGTCAACCCTTGCCTGCCCATATATGTCACGTCATTCAGTTTAGTGTCCTCTTTCGAGGTGAAACCATGTCGGATTCATTCTCCTTCATTTCCGCCGCTTCTGCGCCCATTGCAAAGGGCCCTGTGACCTCTACCCCTACTAAACCTCATGTGGGAAGGGGTAAAGGACTAAGTGACTCTGCTGTGGAACGTGAACTGGCTGATTTATCGATGATAATGATAGATAGTGACTTTGATCTTTCAGGTGAATCATGTGATGAGCCTGGGGAGGAAATGGTGACAGAAACTGCCAGTACGAGTGCTTCAGTGTCCCAAGTTCGTCCTGGCTCCAAGGGAAAGGGGCCCTTAGTGCAGCAAGGGAAGGAATTTGGGAAGGGAGTGAAGAGGAGGTGGGTTAGCCCCGGAACAATCGCCCCATGTGACCCAACCCACCATGAGTCCCGAGGTGAATCACCTCCCCGCTCTCCCAGTCCCACTTCATTAATATCGTCCACCTCTTTAGCCGAAATTTCTCCTGAGTCTTCGTCGTTAGAGTCTTCAGCACCTACAGTGAAGGACAAAGTAAATCCGTTACTCACTGTAAAAGTAAATTAGCTTCTAGAATACGGGCTGCTAGTGGTACACGGCAACCTAGAGTCAGTCGGAGTGACCTTGAAACGGCCCAGTCTGCCTCACAGCCACCTTCATCCACCCTCACCCAGCCTACACCGCCACGAGAGGGAACCCTGGACACTTTCGTGTGGACAGAAGGTTCCGATTTCATCCTGGAACAACTTCATTTTGACGAGAGTTCTTCAGGAATACAGCCTGCACTACCTTTTGTCCTTCCTTGATGATGAAGTCATGCAGCACATATGTGATGAGCCCAACAGGTACGAGTCACAACGTGCTGCACGTGGTGCAGGTGCACCGAAAATGTAACAATGGACCGTGCTTGGAGTGCAGGAACTGTATGTGTTCTTCGCCCTCATGCTTCTCATGTCCCATTCAAAGAAGCACGAGTTGGAAGATTATTGGTCCATGGACCCATTACTACCCTCGCCCATCTTCAATATGTACAGTCGTGGCCATAAATAATCACCTATACTCCCGTACCCCGTGTCTCAGGCAGGCTCCTTTGCGCGCGGCAAGTCACACTGGGGTAAGAGGGGCTGAGAGGGAGGGGCCAAGGAGAGAAGGGCAGGTGGGTGGGGGGACGAACGATGTTGCAGGGTGGAGTGAGGGAGGGGAGGGATGGGAGGTAGGGGAGGGAGAATGAAATGCGAAGTTGTGGCCACATAATTTGTTTATTTTCTTTCATTCAGGACATCATATAAAGGAGTTACTATTCCGTAGATAATGCTGCATTACACCTTGTATAGCGGCGTCACGTAACAAGCTTTAGATAGGTGATGATATCAAGGACTGGCTCGTAAGACAAGTATACTGACGTGACAGATCAATTATTAGTGCAGAGCCATCGAGATTGTGTAGGCCCAGATTGTAAACACGTGGATAAGGCGACCAGAGTCCCGCCTTTAGGCGGGACAGTCTCGCTTTCTTTCTTTCTTTCTTTCTTTATTCTTTTTTTTTTGCATCTGTCCCGCTTTTTTAATTGTGAATAAAATGTCATGCTTTTTGTGCAAATTATCTAAAATATCCCGCTTTTAGAAAATTATTGTTACATTAGATATAATATGACCGTTTTTATGAAATTATGATGAATTGGTAAAATTATGGCTAATCGAAACCAAATAAAATACCGAATTGTTAATATAAAATCTGTAATACTAACTGGTAACTTTGGTCGGCCCATTCACCGTACCGTACTGTATGTTGGTCATTGGAGTTCGTTTGAGACATTAGTGTTTAATTAGCAGCCTCAGGGTGAGGTGCTGCGTAGCAGCCGTCGCTGTCACTCGCATTTAAATCTCTCTCTCTCTCTCTCTCTCTCTCTCTCTCTCTCTCTCTCTCTATATATATATATATATATATATACTGAGAGAGAGAGAGAGATACACTGATTTATATACTGTATATATATATATATATATATAACACACACGTGACAATGTCCCGCTTTTAGCTCCAATAAATCTGGTCACCTTACGCGTGGAAGCCAGAGAACGAGAGGACACGGGCACGCCTTCTCCAGCACAGCAAAGACGAGTGGGAGCTGTTCAGACGAAACCAGCAAACCATGAACAACATTGTTTCCCCGGTGCCGCGAAGCCTGCATGAGGCTTTTAAGGCAGGAGGCCACTGGACTACTTACTAAGGCTTTCCTGGTTGCTTTGGCTTGACCAGTGTCGGTAAACATTGACATAGATATATTTTGGGAGTTTGGGTAGGAGTTTGATTCATTTTCCCTCTAACAGGTAATGAGAGATACCGTTACTATATCCAGCCATGAGCACGGACATCAAATTTATTTACCTTTCATGCACAGTTATTTTAAATAGCCTTTTCATATAGAGATGTCATTAAATAATTATTGAATTTACATGACGGTGACTGTACAGAGGGAGTGTATACCGCGAGGGTGATCATATTTACTGTGGACACAGCCATGTCAAAGGTTGCATATAATATTTAGTTCCAAAAATTAATTACATGTATTGGTAGAGGACATTTCTTACACAAACATTACGGAACTCAAAGTCATCCAGATTCCATTCTGCGTCTGAAGTCAAAATACACGGATGAACAGAAATATCTGGCTCCGCACAAATGATTAATGTCACGGCAGTATATTTCTCTCACGAGCCAGTCCTTGATATCATCACCTATCTAAAGCTTGTTATCTGACGCCGCTATACAAGGTGTAATGCAGCATTATCTACGGAATAGTAACTCCTTTATATGATGCCCTGAATGAAAGAAAATAGACAAATTATGTGGCCACAACTTCGCATTTCATTCTCCCTCCCCTACCTCCCGTCCCTCCCCTCCCTCACTCCACCCTGCACCATCGCTCGTTCCCCCACCCACCTGCCCTTCTCTCTCTGGCCCCTCCCCTCAGCCCCTCTTACTCCAGTGTGACTTGCCGCGCATAAAGGAGCCACTCTGAGGCACGGGGTACAGAAGGATAGGTGATTATTTATGGCCACGACTGTACATGGCCAGAGATCGCTTCCGTAACATCATGGGAAACCTGCACTTCACCAACAACGATGTACCTTCCCAGACTGACCCACTCTGGAGGATCCGCGAGATCCTGAACAGAATGAAGGATAAATTTATGTCATTCTTCCACCCATTTCAGAAGGTTGTTATAGATGAATCCTTGGTTCTGTTCAGAGGGCATCTGATGTTTGTACAGTACATTCCAAGCAAACGTCATCGGTTTGGAATCAAGTTCTTTGTACTGTGGGACTGTAATACGGGGTACATCCTTGACTTCGTCATCTATTCAGCCAGCACTGTCGATCTGGACAAAATACATCCCCTTGGTTTCTCAGGCTGTGTAGTGAAAGTGGGAATCATTTGCAGTATACTGACAACTATTATACAGCACCGAAACCTGCTAAATACCTTTCAGAGCATGGCATCGGCTCCTGCAGCACTGTCAAGAGTAATCGTGCCCATTCCCCAAATTCCCCGAGGCAGGAAATTCGCAGCGAGGAGACATGCACCTACACAAGTACGAGAAGATGCTGGCAATACGGTGGCATGACAAGAGGGTCGTGCACATGCTCACCACCATACACAAAGGGGAACTCCAAGACAGTGAGAAGGTTGACCATAGGACAGGTGAACTTGTTATGAAACCTGATGCTGTCATCGACTACAATATCATCATGTGGCTGGCGGACAAGTCCGACATGATGATTGGAGAGATCGACTGCCTCAGGAAGAATACTAGGTAGTACAGGAAAGTGTTTCTGCATCTCATTGACATGACGATGCTGAACGCCTTCATCCAGTACAAGATGAAAGTAAAGCCACCCAAGTCCTTCTCCCTGAGGTTGTTCGCCAGGACTTGTGTTCAGCAGCTTCTTGAGAGGTATGGTAGGGTGACACCAACAGCTCCAAGGCACCATTCTGTTAAACTTCCTGACAGACTTGAGCAGAGGGCGTACATAGATCGGTACAGACTGGAGCAAATACCTGCCACAACGATGAGGAAGGCTGCGATACGCAGGTGCCAGGTGTGTGCACATACCACCAGGCGCACACCTGAGCACAAACGCACCTCTTGGCAGTCCTCTGAGTGCCAGGTTCCCCTTTGTGTAACCTGCTTTTTTTTTTTTATTACTACAGCCTGAAGCATTTCTAAAACAGTGCAAGTGGAAATGTAAATAATGTGCAAATAATGCGTAAATTGCAAGTGAAAGCAATGGATGTAAATATGACTGAAGAGTGGAAAATAGTTTTATAAGTTGCTGCAAGTGACAGTGCATAACATAGTGTAAATAAAATAGAAATATAAGTAATGTAAATACAATAGAAAATGTAAATAGAAATGTAAATAATTAGTAATATATGAATATGAGTA
The DNA here is from genome assembly GCF_032717465.1 of Coenobita brevimanus. NCBI lineage: Eukaryota > Metazoa > Arthropoda > Malacostraca > Decapoda > Coenobitidae > Coenobita > Coenobita brevimanus. Next base: position 19,009,942 of record NC_136984.1, read on the forward strand.
TAAATACTTAGAGTAATGGCTGTGAAAGTGAAAGCTTCGCCCTCTACGCTAGGTTACTAAACAAGAAAGTGAATGCCTGGAGTGAAAATAAACTACTCTTACTGAAGCAAACTTGTGGATAAATACTGTAGATATATATAAGTGTAATAAAGTGCTAGGAATATAAATTGTGAGTGTGTTTATGAGTAATGAATGACAGAATACGAGCGGGGAACGAGAGAGGGTGGGAAGCTTGTGCGTGCTTGTAATTTACCTTGCTTTCACAGTGTGTGTTTTTTTTTAATACGGATTCCAAACTACTTGAAATTCATAGAATAGTATTTCTAGTGATAATATCAGGCTGTGGTAATCATATTACAGGTGTCGGGAAGTGTAAAGTGGAGACTTCGTTACCCAACTTCAGAAGTCTCAGCAAGTCCTACGGTAGTCGACGAAGGCTCACCAAACACCCTAGGAGAAAGCTGAAGATGTGTGCCATAGGCATATTTAATTATAATATTCTAGGGCTAATAACTGATTTTTGGCAAATATTTTTTAAAAAGTCAGTCGGAACGCGATTATCCACGCGTGACGTGCAGGGACCGCTTCCGACATCCCCACGGTTAAGGGGTTAATATTGCTTGAGGTTATTCAGAACAGAAAGATGACATTGCCTAAAATGTTGATTTCTGAGAAACAGGAGAGAGAAAACGGGTGTTCTGTTTTAGGAGTAGAGTTACGTGATAGGTATACCTATATCTATCTATCCATGTCTATATCTATTTATCTATATCTGTATTTATCTATCGATCTGTCAATATATCTATATCTATATCTATCTATCTATCCATATCCATATCTATATCTATCTATCTATCTATCTATCTATCTATATATATATATAAAATCCTCCGGACCTCCTTTCCCACCCGAGAGGAGTAGCAATGTCCAGACAGCCCAAGTTTGCCCACTCATCCATCTCTCTCTCTCTCTGTCCCATAAATCTACTCCTAAAACAGAATACCCGTCTCCTCTCTTCTCTTTCTCAGAAATCAACATTTTAGGCAATGTCACCTTCCTGTTCTGAATGACCTCAATGCTTCCCTCAACCTTCTCCATGAATTTCTTAACTCAACCAATCTTTGCCACGTTTTCCCTGCAAATTTCACAATCTCATCTCTCCGCCTCCTGTCTGGCCTTGTTCTGCTACGCTTGCAATCTTTTGGCGTCCACTCAGTCACCACCTCGCTCCATCGGTTAGCCCTTATTCTTGATACATGGCCTGCCCACCTCCATTTTTATTCTTTTATAACTTCTATATCTTTGACTATAATCTGCTCTCTCACCCATGTTGATCTTTTCCTGTCTCTTGAAGATATTTCCAACATTGACCATTCTATTGCTCTCTGAGAATGGAATAATTTATTTTCCATCGATTTTGTCAGTTTTCAGGTCTCACATGCATACGTCATAACTGGAGTTAAACATTCGTTATACACTTGCCGTTGCATACAAACTGGGAAGCTACTTTTCATAGTGTCTCTATGTTTACCAAATGCTTTGCATGCAACTGTAATACGTCTTTTTATTTTGCTGTCATGAACTTTCGTTAATTTTAGTATTTGCCTCAAGTAATTGTACTCCTCGAACTTCTTCGCTTCAAGAACTTCTTCGTTTCAAGAACTTCTTCGCTTATTCTGATGACGCTCTTTGGGGTTTGTGGATTAAACATTAGTTTTACTTCGGTTAATCTTTAGCCCTATTTTGAGACTTTTTCTGTTCAAGTCATTTAACATTTTTTGCAATGTCTCTGCTGTTTCTGGGATAAGGACATTGTCATCTGCGAATCTTAATGGTTTAGCTTTTCTCCATGTTCACTGCATTGTTTCCCAGTTTAGATTTCTGAAAATGCTTTTCTAGGCATGCTGTAAATAATTTTAGGGAAATTGTAGGCCAATCTTCCTGATGCATGCCCTTCTCAATCTTAAATTTTTCCGAGTCCTTATGTAATTCAACTGTTGCAGTTCCCTCTTTATAAATGTTTTTAAGCAGTTTTACAATGTTTTCATTCACTCCTTGTTCTTGCAATGAATTTATAATTGCTATGTGCTCCACTGAGTGTAAAGCCTTTTCGTAATCAACAAAACATAAGCACAACTGGTTTATATATTCTGTAATTTTCTCAATTAGTTGGTTCACTGTGTGTAGATGATCAGTAGTAGAATACCCGCGACGGAATCCTTCCTGTTCACGAGGTTGATTTTCCTCCAAATTTGTTGTTATTCTGTTCGTAAGGACTTTAGTGATGAGCTTGTAGATGATTGACAATAAGGTAATGTGTCGGTAGTTACCAAGATCTTTTGAGTCATTTTTTTTTTTTTTAATTATAATAAGTATTACATTACAGTATGTTTTGGGAATTATCTTCATTTTTTATACTGAGTAAATAAGTGAAAAAGCCTGTTTTGTACTTGTACTCCTGCATCCAACAGTAAATCTGTTAGTATTTCATATATATATATATATATATATATATATATATATATATATATATATATATATATATATATATATATATATATATATATATATATATATATTGCCAGACGCCTCAATCCCGTTTGGGGTGGCCACAAACAAATCGCCTCCAAGTCGCCCTGTCCCCCGCCATTTCACTGCCCTGCTCCCAACTCACACCCCCCTCTCTCATATACCTCTCCACCCCATCCCTCCATCTCATCCTCGGCCTCCCCCTCCCTCTTCCCCCCTCCACCTCGCTCACATACACTCTCTTCGTCAGTCTTTCACCCTCCATCCTCTCCACATGGCCAAACCACCTCAGTGTGTTCCTCATAACGCTTCCTATCACATCCACATCCACACCACAACGCTCCTTTATATCCTCATTCGTCAGCCTGTCTCTCCACGTGACTCCACAGGCTCCTCTTAAATAACTCATTTCCACTGCTCTCACTCTTGACTTGTGTCCTTCCAACAATGTACTTCCGTACGTTAGAGTTGGTATCCTTCCAACAACGTACTTCCGTACGTTAGAGTTGGTATCACAATACTGTCATGTAGTAACTTTTTCACTTCCATGCTCACTTCCCTGTTTCTTATCACTGCTTTCAAGGAACCAGCAACCTTTCTTCCCTGCTGTACCCTTTCAAGCACTTCACCCTCCAAACCTCCATCCTTACTCATCACACTACCCAAATACTTAAACGTACTCACATTTTCCAATTCCTCACCATCTAACCTCGTTGTACATTCACTAACTTCACCTCTCTCAAAGACTATCACTTTACTCTTCCCCACATTCACCTTTAGATTCCGTTTCTTACATACTCTCTCAAACTCATCCACCAAGCCTTGCAGCTCCCCTTCGTCTTCACTCAACGACACAGTATCATCTGCAAACAACAGTACAGGGAGTTTCCAAACACTATCCTCTCTCACCAGGGCCACTCCAACATCCACTACCCTACCTTGTACCTCTTTTATTACCCCATCCATGTACAGATTGAACAACCATGGAGACATGACACATCCCTGTTTCAAACCAACTTTCAAAGAGAAAAATTCACTTAGTTCACCATCTACACGCACTGTAGCCTTCGCACCATCGTACATACTCTTCACAGCATTCAACAACTTCCCATCTACTCCATATATTCTTAACACTTTCCACAATCCTTGTCTATCCACCCTGTCATATGCTTTCTCCAAATCCATGAAAGCCGCATACAACTTCTTTCCCTTCTCTAGAAACTTTTCCACTAAAGATCTAAGAATGAATATCTGATCTACACTATATATATATAGATATATATATATATATATATATATATATATATATATATATATATATATATATATATATATATATATATATATATTTATACATGCAATGACATGTGTGACCTCAAATCAGGGTCATGTGTGGTTGACTGGCTTCCCAGCTGACGTGATATAGGAAAATCGTCTCCCCTTTTGGGCAGAAGTCCTGCGGCAGTATTTCAAGTTACACCAATGCGAAAATTCGGAAGTAAATAGTCCAGCTACTCAAGTTGTTCGGGAAACAGTGTGCATCTGTAGAAGGCGCGAAATCCAGTTGCCTTCACTAAGTTGGAAAAGAAGATGACGTACTGATCTATTGTTAAGGGAAAAACTCGATGTTCTACACAATAGATAGAGAGGATGAGTTTAAAGCAAATCTCATGATTTATTTGATATCGCCCTCGTTAAGACTATTCAGCTGATTAATGTTCCAGAGGACCAGCAATCCTCAGAGTGCAACAGGAGCTAAGGAGTCGGCGTCAACAAAGTCCTTTCAGACAAAGAGGAGCGGTGTCTTCAACGTAACCAGTGGATGAGAAAAAGAATGCAGGAAGAAAAAAAGGAACGAACAATGGAAGACAAGGCTGTCGAGTTGACATAGTCGCCGAACAGTTGCCACAGCAGCAGTGATGAACCCAGTGACACCGAGAATGGTGGCATTCCGTCCACAAGGATGTGCTGTGCAAAGTACATTGTTTCACCGATGCTTACTGCATTACGTGACGGCGCTAAAGTCAGTGACAGATTGGCAGTTCATATACTATCTGCAGCAGCTTCTGCCTTGGGTCATGAATGCTCAGAGTTGGCAATCAATCAGTCGTTGTTCGGGTAATCTAGGTGAACCCAATAGAAGGTGATCACGAAGAAGATCCAGGAATCTTGTATTAGCAACAGGAGCCTAATCATCCACTGGGATAGGGAAATCCTTTAATATGACTGAAAAGAGAAGGTTGTTCGGTTTCCTGTCATTGTCGCCGACAGAAGAGCAACTGCAGAGCTTCTTGACGCACCAAACATTTCTACAGGAACTGGACAAGGAACGGCTAATGCTGTAAGGCTATGTCTCAAGGACGAGGAGTTATCAGTGAAGTATGGGCTTTAATACGACAACTAGTATCACTGGATCAGCATTTTGTGCATGCACACTTCTGCAGCAACATTTGGAATGTCCACTATTTCATTTCGCATGCTGTCATCACATCTTGGATTTGGCTGCTGGAGCAGTCTTCACAATGTAAAATGTCCCTCTTCTGGTCCGGATGTATCCATAGTCAAGCGCTTCCAATCAAGTTGGAAAACCCTCAGTCAAGAGAAGTTTTTTTTTTTAATGTGTGGAAGAAGGAATCAAAGGCCGCAAGCCCGCAAAATTATTCCATCCAAGAGAAAAACAAAATACAAGAGAGAGCAAAATACAAGAGAGTTTGAGTCATTGATGCCCGTTGATCTGAATCCTGCAGTGGCCAGCCCATTTTACAGTTTCAAAGAACAAGTTGTGTCATTTTACATCCAAGATCTCGAAACTGCTCAACCAAGAGATTTTTACAGTCAACTTCTTGAGCTAGTCATCTTTCTTTTTGGTAGGCGTCCACCAGGGGCATCTTTCAACTTCCTCCGGTCAGGTGCCCTTCACTGTACAAGGTGGATGGCCCACCTGATCTTCGGAATCAAGCTGTGTTTGTTCTTAGCTCAGTTTCAAATGACTGCTGCTAAGCTCACTGGCCTGAGATGATTTGTGACATTCAATGGTGTATTGTATATCAAAGCCTGGTCCGATGCTCCATCAGCCACTGCTGCTTCAGCTGGAGATCTAGTGTTCTTGAAAAGACTGCTCATCTCGCCAGTCACCTGTCGTACCTGAGTGAAGAGGTAGCCAGATGGACAGACAGGTAACAAAGCAGGCTATTAGTTGGAAATAAAGAACAGATTCCAGGCTCTTAGTTATGCTGAGAGTGACACTGATCAGATGAAATGTGCTAAGACAATCACAGCAGATAGTGGGGAGAGCTAATACAACCAAGGCCAAAAAGTATTCAAAAATGACCCTGAAGCTCATGAAAAAACGAGAGGAGATGAAAGTAAAGACAAAGAAGAATGTCAACAAGAGACGTAGAAGAAAAAAGAAACATGGATCAGCTCGAAGAAACCATCAAATAATGAAAATGTCTAAAAACAGGTCCGAAGCAAAATGGAGTTCGTAAAGCAATAAATTATATCACTGAAAGACAAAAATGGTGACGTCAATAATGCATAGACAGGATAGTGAAGAGAGCTTTAGAATTTTACAAAAAAAAATTATCCATTAAATAATAGTAACAACAGCTAACTTTTCAGTTGACACACTAGAATAAACTGAGGTAACACCAGACGAAGTAAAGATTTCTTGTAAACATATGAAAAGCGGGGACACAACAGGGGAAGATGGAATAGTAGCAGATTTACTGTATGATGTAGGAGCAGAAGTACAGAACAGGTTCACCCATTTGTTGGCTCAGTGTATAAAGAAGAAAATACCCAAATCATGGTATAATGCAACAGATATTTTGCATTAATAAAAAGGCGACTCAACAGATCTTAGTAACTATGGACTCATCAACTTATTACCAGTTATTTACAAACTCATCACAAAAGTCCTAACGGACAGAATAACAACAATTTTGGAAGAAAACCAACTTCATGAACAGGCAGGATTCCGGACCGGGTATTCAACTACTGATCATCTACACAATGGATCAACTAATTGAGACACCTATAGAATATAATAAACAACTGTGCTTAGGTTTTTTTGATAACGAAAAGGCTTTCGACTCAGTGGGGCACATAAAAATTATAATTTCACTGGGGGAAAAAGGAGTAAATGAGAGCATTGTAAAACTCCTCTTAAACCCATATTAAGAGTGAAGTGCTACAGTTAAATTACACAGACTCGGAAAAAAGTTAGATTGAGAAGAGTGTGCATCAGGAAGATATAATTTCACCAAAGTTATTTACAGTATGCCTAGAGAGTATTTTTTTAAAACTTGACTGAGAAAACAAAGAAGTAAAGATAAATGGAGAAAGCCTAAACTACTTAAGATTTAATATTAATGCTGTCCCAATCTCAGTAACTGCAGATACATTGCAAGAAATGTTCAATGACCTAATCAAAGAAATTGTCAAAGCGAGGCTAAAGATGAGCCGGAGTTAAACCATACGTTTCATCTAAATACACCAAAGACCATCATCAGAAAAAGCGAAGAAATTCTTGAAGAAGTCTAGGAGTACAATTACTTGGAGCAAATACTAAAACTGATGGAAGACCATGAGAGCGAAATAAAAGCGTTACAATTGAGTTGAAAGCCTTCAGTAAACAAAAAGACATCATGAAAAGTAGATTGATAGCATGTATGAAAGGAAAAGTATATAACAAATATAAAATCCCAGTAATGATGTATGGTTGTGAGACATGGAAACTGATATAACCGAAGGAAAATTAAGATGCAATGGAATGGTCAATGTTTGGAATATCTTTAAAAGACAGGACAAGTTAAACTTGGGTGAGAAAGCAGACTATTATAAACGTTATGGAAGTTATATAAGAACAGAATTACAGTGGGTAGGTCATATAGCAAGAATAAAGGATAACCGATAAAGCATGAGGCAGACTGAGTGGACTCCAAGAGATTGTAAGCATTGTAGAAAAAGCCTAGAGAGGAGGTGGATAGATGAGATAGCGAAGTTTGCAGGCAAAACGTGCAAGAGATTAGCTTAGTTATGGAAATCATCGAAAAGGGTGTGGGGAGGCCTTTGTTCAGCAGTGGACTTGCAATGGCTGCTGTTGCGGTTGGTGCTGTTGCAGATTCTCTCTCTCTCTGTATATATATATATATATATATATTGTATATACATATCATCATCATCATAAGCCGTTTGAGTATCCACCGTAGGATCGGCCTGTCCCGATCGAAGCGGGGAGGATACAGCCTATGTATCTCTACCAAGTTGCTTAGGCTGTCTGGTAGAGATTGTATATGGGGTAAGAAGTGCTTGTAAGTGTCACTGTAGTGTTGTAGTGGCTTTGGATGTGTGTGTAGTCTGTGAACCAAGTGTAATCGGCCTGCGAAAGCCGACTGGGTCCAAACATACTTTACTGGTTCAACCACAACACCCCTGGTGTCTGCCAATGGAGTACGTGGCCGGGAGAATGCTTCTTAATTTACCTAAGTTTATTACCCTGGCTAATATATATATATATATATATATATATATATATATATATATATATATATATATATACAGTATACAGTATATACTGTAAATATATATGGATATGAATAAAAGGACTGCCTCTCCATACTGCAACTCAGTAACACCATCGGCAGAATGCCCCACCACTGAATCCCCACCAAGTAGAGCAAATCTTTTTCACCCCTTTCAGACCAGTGATGTAGTACTTTTTTTCTAAATAGTTCTTGCATCTTCCAAAATATTTTCAATTGCTGGTATAAAATGCAGTTTTTATTAACGTCTTCACTGTTTACATGCTCGATTAAGGTGACTTTTTTCCTTTGTAGAAAATTTTAATTTACCAATAAATACATCATCAGACTGATGGGGTAAAAAACTAAAGTTTTCTATTGCAGACTATATCCACCTACCTAATATTGCACGACATTTTTGTAGGGAATCATTTTTATTCTGTCACTAGGATCTACATTCAAATTACCTCCCTCTCCATCAGTTAATCATTCAGCATGTCGCTAATGATCTGTGTCTCTCTGCCTATGTTTATATGCATATATGTATTTACATATATATATATATATATATATATATATATATATATATATATATATAAAGTTTATATATATATATATATATATATATATATATATATATATAAAGTTTATCTATCTTGTCACCATCAGGCACTACTGTCCACTAAAAAGAGTATCGAAAAGGGCCTCACTTATAAGTTCATTGAGGCTTGGCTGAGCACCGGACTCCTTACTTCCACAGGTATGTCCTTACAGTCACAAAATACCTTTGTCCTTCCTGACCAAAATCATGTTTATGCAAGAACACTGACAGACATGGGAGATTTTGTTCTCACTTGTCCTTATTATTCCTACGAAAGCATAACTGTACACCGATTCAGAACTCTGAAGTATGGAATAATGACCTAGGCAACAACAGTATATCAGTTAGTGGAGGAAATCAGAGACGAGAGAATATTGCACTCTACTCACTTTGTCCTTATAACAAAAAGTTAACTTAAAACTGGTGGCAGTGACACAGGGGGACATTGCTCTCTTATTGTCATTCCAGTGGTGATTAAACTTAAGGATAGTTTTCATGGGAAGGATGGGTGGCATGATAAAATTCTGCACTTACCTTTACTTGTCCTTCCTGCCAAGACAAAAAAATGTTTTCAGAGCATCATGTGTAATATTGATGAAGGGATTAAGAGAATATGACCAAATGCATCTTTTTCAGTTCATTTACGAAAACCAGTTGCATATAATCAAGCGTTGGTTAGGTCTCCAGTATAAATTGTTATTCTTTTTAGCACTATATTTTCTGTGTGATTTATGTTATATCCCCAGTTTTTATCTATAAAAATCCGCCTGAGGTCCACTGTTCATAGCAAGAATTATGCCCTGAACTTAGCCCTTCGCTATGTCAACCACATAGGAAACAGGAAGAGATGCCCGGACTTTCAGCAGTGCATGTAAAAGTGAGTGTTCTGTTGGTTATTTTGTGTGTGTGCTACAGTATGTATGTATCCCAAAATATAGATGAATATTCACTATCGATCGATAGCACTGCACCTAAGGTTGATCCAGCAAAGAATTCCCTTAATCTTTGATCCAGCGCCAGCGGACAAAGCGACCAATTTGTTATACCTGCGTCAAGGAGGAATCATTAAGGTTTACAATTATAATTACATATGAGTATCATGTATATTACTTTTTTACATTTTACGAATGAATGGTTGATATAGTGTCTGTTCATTAACAAGAGTATATTTTTTCAGTTGAAACCACTTAGGCGGTGCTGTCACATAATTACTATGAAGGCATGATTTGTCACTGGTACGTCAGGTGAAAGATGTTATAGCCTACCTTGTAACGCCATGTCAGTGCTTTGCTGTGTAATGTTACGATAGTACTGTCACTTCAAGTCGTGTTATTGCCGACATGCCATGTCAGTCCTGTTATGTCATACTTTCATAAGGGAAAAGGCATCCCTTTCCCAACAGTTCAGAGGGGAAAATACTTTTTCTGACTTCTTTGACGAGACAGTGGTCGGCTCTTTCTTCTCGCTCTTTGCCTGTGTGTGTCTGTGTGTATGCGTGCTTCTCGTCAATAGCTAATATCAATAGCATCCGTGTACAAGTCCTCAAATCCTTTAGCTAAACCCTTAAAAATACTTCTGCCCATGATTGTACTTTATCATGTATTTCCTAACATCGAAGTGTCCTCGCCTTCTTACTTTCTCCTACCACACAATTTCCCCCATCTGTGTGTGTGTGTGTATATATATATATATATATATATATATATATATATATATATATATATATATATATATATATATATATATATATATATGAAGCCTTTGTGATACAGTGGTAAAGTGTGCGTTTTCGTACACTGAAGAACGAGGGTTTGCGACCTGGCAGGGTAATAAACTTTGGGAACGTTCTTCTGGCCACGTACTGCATTAGCGGACATCAGGGGTACTGTGGTTGAACCAGTGTCACATACTATAAAATATGCTTTGACCCAGTCAGCTTGCGCGGGCCAATAACACTTGGTTCACAGACTACACACGCATCCAAAGCAACTCCAACACTACAATTACACTGAAAAGCACTTCCCACCCTATATACAATCTCTACCAGACAGCCTAAGCCACTTGGTAGATATTCATAGGCTGTATCGTCCCCGCTTCGGTTGCGATAGGCCTGTCCTGCAGTGGACATTCAAACGGCGATGAGATTATATATATATATATATATATATATATATATATATATATATATATATATATATATATATATATATATATATATATATATATATATATATATATACTGTATAGTCATTTGAGTATCCACTCCAGGACCGGCCTATCTCGACCGAAGTGGGGACGATACAGCCTATGTATCTCTACCAAGTGGCTTTGGCTGTCTAGTAGAGATTGTATGTAGGGTGAGAAGCATTTGTAAGTGTAATTGTAGTGTTGGAGTGGCTTTGGATGTGTGTGTAGTCTGTGAACCAAGTGTAATCGGCCCGAGCAAGCCGACTGGGTGCAACCATGCAGGTACTTTTATAGTATTTGGCACTGGTTCAACCACAGCACCCCTTATTTCCGCCAAAGCAGAACGTGGCCGGAAGTATGCTCCCAAAGTTTATCGCCATGGAGGGGTGCAAACACTCATTCTTTCATGTACGAAAACCCACGCTTTACCACCGTACCATGAGACTCCATATATATATATATATATCATCAGCCGTTGAGGTCCAGTGCAGGACCGGCCTATCCCTACCGAAGCAGGGATGATAGAGCCAATGTATCTCTACCCAGTGGCTTAGGCTGTCTGGTAGAGACTGTATGTAGGGTGAGAAGTGCTTGTGAGTGTGACTGTAGTGTTGGAGTGGCTTTGGATGTGTGCGTAGTCTGTGAACCAAGTGTAATCAGCCCGCCTTAACCCTATTGGGTGCAAACAAACTAGTATGTGACACTGGGTCAACTACAGCACCCCTTTATGTCCGCCAAAGTAGCAAGTGGCTCGGTGAACGATTCCCAAAGTTTTTACAACTCTGGCGGGAGGCGAACCCTCGTCCACCACCGTGCGAAACGCACACTCTACCAATGTACCACAGAGGCTCCATATATATATATATATATATATATATATATATATATATATATATAGATATATATATATATATATATATATATATATTATTCACTTCACAACACTCCCACACACACACACACACACACACACACATCCGGAAGCTATAACGTCATAGAACAATGTAACAAAATACATTTTCTGTCCATGAAAATGGAGGGAGTGAGAGTGGTTCTCACTAAAACAGTAATACATAATGTTACTAATATGACATGTCGGCACTACTGAACGTGAGGTGACGGCAGTAACATGGCGTAGCACTGCAGTGACATCGCATAACATGATATCACAAGATTTGCATTATGTAACAAGAGATGACATATGATAGCATTGGCAGACACTTATAAACTGAAATTATAAATATTATTATTAATTGGACAGACAATATATCAACCATTCACTAAAGATATGTTGTGAACTTAAACTATATGGAAGCCTTATGTTAACTGTTGAATCCCCATCAGCACAGGTAAATCCCATCCACAGCCAATGCAGAAAGTGACCAAATTGTGCGCTGACACGGGATCCATCTAAGGTGCAGCAATATCGATCAATAGCGAAGATCCAACTTCAGCGTATGACATTATAGGATACGTACTGTGACACACACACAATTATACCCAAACATAACACTTTCACTTCTACATGCACTGCTGCCATTAGTCATCCTTTCCTATTTCATACAGTATCTGGTCAGCATAAGGAAAGGTTAAGTTCAGGGCAGCAATGTTGCTCTGAACAGAAGGTCTGGTCTTGCAGTGCTCCTGAGATGGATTTATAGATGAAAGTCATGTGTTAATTATTGGAAACCTTAACAACTCCTGTCAGCACAGTTAAAACTCATTCAGCGTCAGTACAAAAATGGATGTATTATTTTGTGCACTGACGCTGAATCCATCTCAGCCACAGTGCAATCGGCCAATCGCATAGATCCTTTATCACATGACATATACCATACATGTGCAAGCATTTGTACATAATAACTGCAACCATCTTAAGTAAGAAACACAACATTTGTTTTGAACACAGATTCAGGAACCACACACAACTAGGAAGGTGGACATTAATCGCTATCATCTTGATTCCATATCGCAATTACTGTTTCCTAACCCTTAACCTCTGCATGACGTGCATACACGTGCGGCAGGAGGGGTTCTGAGCACTTCATGTGACGTGTATACTCGCATCAGAATCCGTGTCATAGTTTGAGGCCTGTATAAATATTCATCATGTCCGACAATTCAAAGCAACCCAGAATTATGTGCTGAGGGTCTGAGCCAGGCAACTAGTCACCAATAAGACATATTTAAGGTCAGATTTTTTTTTTTTTTTTTTAACTTCCGTGTGTCCGATTCATCACCCCTATGTGCAGACCACTCCACCTCAACCCATCACAAGCTGCTGACAAGTGTATTAGAGTCACACAGTCATACGATGGTGATACTAAGTGTATTGCATGGTAAGGTTAGATGCCAGTGGCTAGTTCTACTGGGGGACCAAGCTGTGATCACAGCTGCTTCGCACAGTCGATGACTGCCTGGCCGGGAAACGAAAATAATCTCATTTTCTCATCTCCGTCCTCAACAACGCCTCAACCCAGAGACATGGGCCCATATTCTCGTCAGTTCACGAAGTCCCTAACATTGTTTCCTTAATGTATTTGTTTTGTTTATTACAGCTTACTGTCCTGTACTGTCACACAAACCATTCCAATATCGCCGTACTCTGCATAAATAGTTTTAAAAGGATATTAACTACATTATTCACAAATACTCGTCAATCTCTTAAGGAAGATGTGTTAGGGAGCCTCCACAGACGACGAGAATACGAGACCTGGCGACATCTGTAACTGCAGGACGAAAGATTGTTGAGTATTATGATATTTAATTACCATAAATGTTCTGGGTTGTTGAGTTGCTGGGATATGAAATTGGGACGGTAAGAGATTTTGGATGAAACCACTGTAAGGGCTAGACATTTGTGGTGTAATATTACCATAGTCTGTAGGTTAAAGTTTATGTGGAGATTCCCATGACAAGGAATAGACCCTTGTTTTATTTTAAGAAAATGACATTGTTGCACAGATATTGCGAACTCCAATTTTTTTTTTTTTACTTTTTGGGGTGTATACAAATATAAAAAATAATCGAAGGCTTGCAAAGGTCAAGTGAATGAAAGTGGGACATTCAGATGATGCTTCTGTTACTCTCAAACAGAGCCCTTCATATTTCTTGACACTAGCTGTCCTGTGTAGCCAGTAGTAAATTGATATTTCTGATAATGACTTATTTGGATAATTTGACATGCATGTTATAAGGCAGCAAGTGGCATTCGCGGCGCAAGATGCTGACGCCAGCCTTCCACTTCAAGATTCTGGAAAACTTCGTGGACGTCTTCAACCAGCACAGTGACAAGATGGTGGAGAAGTTGAGAGGCAAGGCAGACGGCAGCCTCTTTAACATCACGCAGTACATCACTCTCTGCACACTGGACATCATTTGTGGTAGGTAGGATTATACCTTTTAATCAATCCTTTATTGCTGCCACACATTATACGAGTGGGTACATGGGGTACATGAGGTGGGTAGAATAATACCTTTACTATGATCACACATATACTGCTGCCACACATTATATATGGCAGTACATGTGGTGGGTAGATTAATACTTTCATTGAGACATCATTATTATTGCAAGGTATCACTCTCTGCACATTGAATATAATCTGTGGAGGGTACTGTATACTTTCCCTTATGTCAATTAGCTATAAAACTTTGCTGAATTTATGACCATCGACCCTGCGAGGTACAGGAAGAGAATCAATTTTCATTCTGATTATCCCACACAGCATCAAACCATAAGCTAACGTTTGGATGATGTCTAGTCCTGAGTTTTGTTGAAGTTAACGGTATGTAGACGTTACCTGCATGATAAGTTTATTCCAGAGTCTTTGTGGACTTTGGACAAAGCTTAAGTTAACTGCCAGATAGTAGTTAGAGCACTGATTAACTGACTGATTATTAAATATAATAAAAAAACTGACAGCACAACTGTCAGGGTCATATGCCGCTGTACAACAGTGTAAAAGATGCCCCCAAAAGATGCATTCTTAAAACAAAGTTAATATTCTTTCGTAGAAATAAAATACTTAAAATGAAAACAGAATAGCATATTAAATATTGACCACCTATAAGAGTGGTAGGAATCCCGCCTCATGAAGAAAAATATAAGCATCAGTGGAACTGCCGGCATCGAGGACAGCCAGTAGGTACCATCCATCCCCTTATGCCAATGGAGGAATCTCTGACGTAGGTCCCCCAGACTTGGACACTCAACCAGCAAGTGACGGACAGTAAGGAGAACAAGGCATCATCACAATAAGGCTTAACCCACCACACATCAGGAACTCATACTTAAGCTGAGAGTGCCCAGTATGAAACCGTGGAAGACCCACCTCCAGTCGCATGGAGGGGAGAACCCTCAGCATGAAAACTTTATATTAAATTATTATGAGGAACAGAATCCCACTGTCTCTGCCAACAAGTATGAATTGCATACGTCAAGGGAGGTGGCATATCAAAAATGGAAACGGGTAGTTGGTAGTGGGCCATCGAGAAGATCCAGCTTTAGCTGATCTATCTGCACTCTCAATGCCCTCCACACCAACATGGGCGCGAAACCAACAGAAGTCCACACGACGGCCACAAAGACCAAGGAGAAAAGTGCACCCTAAAATGGATAAAACCAGTGGATGGGATGAATTAAAATACACGAATGCGGACAGAGCACTGTGGGAGTCACATAAAATCATAATAGCATTGGGGGAGAGTAAAAATGATTTGCAGACCATACAAAAATCGCAGTCAGTTCCATTGTATATACTGACGCAGTACCAGGAAGACTACCACCCGGACGAGACCAAAGCCTACTTTAGTATCAATCTTGGATCCTTTAGAATATACAGGGACAGAGCCCTCATGAGTTCAGCCACATTCTAAAATGAGAGAGAGGAAACTGAAACGGAAGTTAGTTCTTTTTACCAACAACGGAGATACAAAATGTTACACGAAGAAGTAGCCAAAAACCATCCCTTGGGATCCGAATTGGACAATCTGCCAGTCTTGGAACAGAGAGGGCTAACATATCAGACTGGACCAAGTAACAACATGGCTTCGTGAAACTAGGAGTGTTATAAACAGAAGATCGGGAATCCCAGAAGACCATGGTACAAGGATCTTAGTGTGGAAAGCAGTAATGATGATACAAACAACTCATCATCACGACTGGCGACGTAAATTCAAAGGGAGGGCATCAGCATCCACCAACAAACTTGAAATTGGGGAATAACCTGAATGCCCATGTAGCCAGACGTACACCAGCATAATGCACTGAATCTAACATCCGGGGACAGGCAACTGTTGTAGAAGAGTATATCTCACAACCATGTTCAAATTTACAAAGGATAAGGGACCAATGTAAGAGTAGGAGGGTCTGACGGTCAGCACCCCCAAGAGGTAAGAACTAAAACCCTCAAAGGTAGAGCTTTAATACAAGCTGCCTTAACAGAACGAATATGAGGAACCCAAGTTAGTTATCTGTCCTATAGAAGACTTAGAAACCAAGTCTCGTCCATGCACGATATTCTTCGATGATAGAGATACAAGTCAGGGTCAGGGTGAACCCCCAGAAATCGAAAAAAAAAAAAGTGCATAACCAGTCTTTGTTACAGAAGGACAGAAACCACTGGACTCGACCCACACACAAAATCCATTAAGAGCCAGCTACAACTTTCTATTAGAGACATTATTTACCACGCTCATGATTCCCTGAGACACCTCTGGTGGAGAGTGTTTGGCCCACTCTACTGTTACTGAACGATAGGTATAGTTGAGTCAGACTGCCCTACCAACACAGCGAAACTGAAAATAGAACCGCTTCTCATAAACGAGAGATCATGAAAAAAAGAGATGAGTTGGATATAAACAATAATGATGGACAGTATCATTGCACATATGGTAATAGAACACGGAATAATTTTACTAAAATAATTCCACCTACTACTGATTACATATGCTTGAAAGATGAAGAGATATGTTACGTGGTTTGTTGTCCGCCATTCACCTCCCCAAGAATTTGCTACAGACGTGTGATGAATGCATTAGCAAATTCCTCTACATACTGCGGGTTTGCCCATTACTTATTTAGCAATAATAAATATATTACAGAAATGTAATGGGTATTTCACAATACAATGGAAATGATCCGAAACCTTGTCTCCTCCATGCTGGATAAGTTAAATGCAGTAACTGAGAAAGAGGGAGGCTGGACGAAATATTAGATACCAATACTTTGATGCTGTAAAAGATGTGGCATTTAAGTAATGCATTTACTTATTTATATATACCCACATTGTAGTAAAAAGAATACAGCTACTATATATATATATATATATATATATATATATATATATATATATATATATATATATATATATATATATATATATATATATTGTGGGAAATATTTTCCCCCAGAGCAGTTGCGCTCTCTACTTTTTATGAGTCATCCCTGGTTAGAAAAGGGAGGAAAACTAGAGACCGTTGTTAATAGTTCAAGCGGCGTTTAAAACCCAGAAATTACATTCTCTTTAATAATTCTTGTTATTGATAAATTAAATGCTACTGTGTTTAACCCTCGTGGACAACCATAAATTGTAAATACATGTAATTATATGGAATTTTCCACGGACCTAAACTGTGTCTGCACATTAGATGACATGGCGAGGATGAAAAGGTCTTCGTGTAAGGCAGATGTGGAATTAAGATATTCACATAGTTAAAGGGAATATTTGGTTTACCTTTAGTTTAATTAAAACTAAGCTTAATTTGTTAGATTCGCCCTGTATATATCATGATGTAATCTAACTGTATTTAGTACTGTAATTTATTAGAAGTTGCCACCCCTACAATTCTATGAGAAACTGGGGCCTGCCACATTCACGCACTCTGCTCCTAGACAAGGTTCAAGCAGCACGTTATATATACGCACCTTAAGGACGTTTGATTGCTCAAGCAACTGCACAAAGCAGCCTCATCGTCATCGGTTGTCCAACACTCCCTCTTCTCTATCTAAGTAACCTTTACGAATTGGCCAATTCAAGGGGGGATTAGCCAGGAGATAGAAGAGAAATAGCTACTGTAGGTGAGTTAAGATTAAGTTATGGTTCACCTAACTCTGAGACTTGTTTAAATTTACTTAAGGTCAATTCTAGGGACAAGTAAAGACCTACGAGTTGTTTATACGAAATACCAGAAATTTCTTGCATTGTGGTGCCCTGAGAGATGATACCGACTTGTATACATTAAATATTTCTCACATTTTTGGTGCCCTGACCGAGTGAGGACAGCCGATGCATGCCGAGGCACTCAATGTGTTTAAAGTTGCTTTCGTTGGGCATAGTTTACTACCGCGTTCGGTTGAAGAGGACGTGGAAATAAGTATCTACTGGGCTGCGGGAGGAAGGGCAAGCTCTTTCTCTGAAGATGAAAGGCTGAATGCCGTATTAGATTGA
The DNA here is from genome assembly GCF_032717465.1 of Coenobita brevimanus. Lineage (NCBI taxonomy): Eukaryota > Metazoa > Arthropoda > Malacostraca > Decapoda > Coenobitidae > Coenobita > Coenobita brevimanus. The sequence continues at coordinate 19,028,235 of NC_136984.1, forward strand.
GAACATGACCTTACTGTCCTATTACTGGGAGGAAATGATATCCATGAGGAAGTGGAGGTCAATGAAGTAGTGGAAAATATTTTAGCCATGGTAGGAGCCATACAGGGCTGTTGTAAATCCTCGATAGCCATAACTCTCCTCGAGCCAAGGAACCTGCCATATGGCTTTCCAGTTTGTTATGGAATATATAAATTAATTAGCAGAGACGTGAACAGGAAGTTGCAACGGATCAGGAAGGGGAGGGATTTTATACATTTTACGCCAAGCCCTTCCAAGCAACGATGAAAGCTGATGGTATACATTGGATCCATCATGGTAGGGAAGCGGTTCTGCAGAAATTTATAAATTATATAGAACATAAGAAAGGACAGTTCTATGCTATACAAGCTATGGGTGGCCCTATGGAGTATTAAGAGGCAATTAATACTGAGCTTAGGGAACATGGATGTTTTGGATATTGAGTGTGGGGATGAAATATAACCCTAGAGGTTTAACAACCCTGGGGGACAGGTTGAAGATATGGACCTAATCCCTACACTCCTCAAAATTAACACCTATCTGCTGGCTGACGTGTATGCACGACAGGATTCAGGGGGTGGAGGGCCGCCGGTTGCCTTGATATACCGCACTCACCTTCCCGCCACTGTTTAAGTGCAGGCCCATTTTCTGTGGTACCTATGGGGTTGGTAGGACCCCCAGGTACCCTACGGTTTCGCGGTTCAGATTGTACTTGGTAGTGGTAACAAGAGGAGCCATGTCATCTTCCTTGACATCGTCTGATTGTGTCCCATCGCATGAAGGGCTGATTGCCTCATCAATCCCTGCGAACGTTCAGCCCTTATTGCCAGGTAAAGGGCCATAGGACGTGCCCTTCACGATACAGTCTCCTCTCGTATACTCAGCACGAGTATGTCCTCTGAGGAGAAAAAAAAAGCCACCACGTGGAGAGTGAGCTCTCTCGCCCTCCAACCCCTACTTGCTCTCCGACGCCAGAGAGGGCTCTCCGACTTCTCCAGGAGGAAGGGACAGTCTATGAGAGTGATGATTTCGGCGATGAGGAGGTGCAAGATGACCCAGGACATCGGGAAAGTGACCGCAGACCTGGCGGTCATCTGCAGAAAAAAAAAGCCACAGAGCCGTTTCCCCCACACTCTCGCCGCCTGCTTGCGCTCCCCCACACCTCAGCCTACCACTTCAAGGGCAGAATCTCCACAACCAGGCCCTTCAGGAGTGGTATGAGTACTGAGCAGGTGTGTGAGGAAGTGTAAATAGTGTACAGCAGTGCAGAAGTTTGTGTATTTTCATAAATGAGTGAAATGTGTGATATTGTAAGTGAATTATAGAAAGTGCTAAGATATGTCTTTTTTAGGTTCTACAAGTGCATATAAGTGATTTATAGTAAGTGCAATACGGGAGTTGATACTGTTTTTGGATATTGGTTAGAAGATTATTGGATATATCTTGAGTTGGCCTACCTGTTACTTGAAAGAAAACCACTTGTGAGCGGGCCACAATGAACAATACCTGCTTCGGTATACCTAAATTATTTCACTCAATAATCAGGGGGATTGTGCCAAATATGAGCATCAATGTATCTGTGATGTGAAGAACAAATAATGTTAGTTGTGTGAAACATTTATATGATTTTCACTATAACCCTGATTAGTACAAAGCAGTATGATTTACAGTACCAATAATTACCTCATAATCTACGATAATGCATGAAAGAGCAACAGCATTTACTTGTCAAAGTGCAATTACCCGTAATCGTGTTGTAAAGTGCAGTTCTAAGTGTCTTAGTAAAGGAGAAATATGATTATTTATGGAAGAAGTGAGTACAGAAAAATGACGAGATATTTCCTTTCCAACACACTTATGGAGCTTAGTGGCATGGTGGTGTGGGCGGTAAATCCTTGGGTGAGCCACATGAACCGGGTGATGACTCATTTTCACGGTGGTGAATAAGGAAGAGTAGAAAAAACGAGTGGAATATTCCGCATTCCAAGGACGCTCGGGCAGTGTTACAATCACCACTCCAATCAGTGCTGCCAATGCTAGTCGGCTGGGCCAATGCCATTGCCAGTGGCGTATTCTTGGAGCCGTGCGCCAAAACGTGAAAAACCACTCGTCTTCAACTCATCCTTACTCATCGACGGGACCACCTAGAGACCTCGGGATACCTTCAATGGAAAGAGGAAGAGTTGTTGCGTCTTATGAACTTTCATTGAATTCTCTAGCTTTTATAGTTTGGCAGATATAAGGGTTTGAAGTAAGGATATTTTTTCCAAAATCTCGGAAATCGCCCGTAGGGACGAGTGTGCTGCGGCCGGGAACCCCTTGGCAGCTAAGGGTTAAATGAATAATTAGCTGAGCTGTAATGAATATTTGGAAACTGAGAGGGGGGATAAATACAACCCTAGAGGTTTAACCCGCCCCGTGCCAGTGCCGTTTTAAAACAGTCTGATGTAATTGTGCGCTCAGTGCCTGTGCCATTTTAAGACAGTCTAAAATAAAAAACTTCACTGTGACTACATTTTTCAAGATTCGCTGGTAAAATTTGGCATGCATGTAAGGTAACTCCTCTACCATCCCCCAGGCTGTCAAGGCCATACACTCACTTGCTTCCCCCCTCACGCTCGCTCTGCCTCACTCTGCCTGTGTGCCTCACCCAGTGCTGTACATGGTGATTGCATTTTGTAAATATTTTCATGTAAGTGTAAGTTGTAAATATTTTCTTGCAAGTGTAAGGACTATATAGTGAAGTCAAGTTGTAAATACCTTCTTGTAAGTGCCAGGACTGTACATAATGAAGTCAGGTTGTACCTATCTTCGAGTAAGTGTAAGATAATGCATTCACAGTGAGAAAGACACGCAAATTGTCAGAGATGCTGAAGCAATTAGTAATCAGAAAAGTGTACTGAATATTGTTATACCTTCCCAGCATAAATACCTGAGTATATCTTACATGGAAGAGGGCTTTCTCTCACGTACGTGGTGAGCTTCAGAGAGTGGCAATACCTGTAGACGAGTGTGCCAGAGTGAATAAAACCCATTTCCGAGCCTCGGTCAGCATTTTAATGGCGAAATTCGTTGTTTCCACATCAAAATCTATCATTTTACCCCCCGCCAAAAAAAAAAAAAATCGAAAAATGGCCGGCACTGGGGTGACCCATAGGGCTAAAAATAGCCGGCATGCGGCGGGTTAATAACCCAGGGGGATAATTTGCACAAAGAGGACCTAATCCCTACCCTCTTCAAAATTTTAAATAATCAGATAATTACTTAGTAGGGTAAATTTGTGGTTGAAACTCGTAATTAAATTATTAAATTAGAAATCAGTCAACATGTCTGTTTCTTTACTGCAAAGATCTTCTAGTAGTAAGGCAGGATGGGTAACTAGAGCCATAAATGATTGTAAGCAATCGTTGGACGAAATATCTCTGTCCAAGGAGAAATTAAATAGTCTCCTAAATATCCTGAAAGACAGATGGAACAAGTATGAAGAAAGTTATAAAACTTTAGATGCGGCTATAGAAAAGGCTGATAATAAGGATCTCTTAGAGTCAGAAACTACGAAATTTGAAGTTAAATTAGAAGAATACTTAACTGTAGTAAAGACACTTGAGTCAAAATTAGCTGAGACTGCCGCGGAAACACAAGTTGTGGAACAGCAGCGTAGAGCTGTGTTACCACAAATAACGCTTCCAGAGTTTGATGGGGAGTAGAACTGGAAATCCTTCTGGGACTAGTTCAAATATTTAGTACAAGATAGAATAGATCTCCCTAAAGTCAGCAAACTTACGTATCTGTTAGGACAGGTCAAAGGAACACCATATCAGGTGATAAAAGAATTACCAGTAGAAGAAAATAATTATGAGGTGGCCTTGACTATCCTTAAACAAAACTACGAGGACAGGGAGCAAGTTATTACTCAATTAATGAAGGCTCTAATTGAATTACCCATACCTAGACACGATTTAGATTCCTTGCACAAACTTAGAATTGCATTAAGTTGTAATTTAAAGGCCTTAGGTGGTTACGAAGATACTAAGGCATCAGATTGGGTGCTTTCAAGAATTGTGTCCTTAAAGCTTCTACCAAAAACCAAGGATGCTTTGTATGGTAGGTACCAAAAGGATAATTTCTCCTGTGAAGAGACTGAGGAAGGCTTGATGCAATTCTGTAAACATTTGCAAGGAACAGTAAAACCTACCGAGGTCAAACGGAAGACTGAAATACAGAAAAACCCACTAACCAATTGGTTGGGAAACCCCAAGTCAGGAGAAGAGGTAGATACTTTCCTTACTTCCTTAAAGGCTGAGGATAAAGTATTAAGGATAAGGAACAGACAAGCTGAGGATAATAAGGAAGAAAAATCTTCCATGGTAAAGGACAGGAAAGTTTGTGTACTTTATGGTGAGCAACATTCCAGTGCATCTTGTCAACAGTATCCCGATTATGCTTCTAGAGTAGGAAAGCTTCAGGAACTGGGGTGTTGTATAATTTGTATGAACTCTGAACATACTTCCGCAGACTGTAAGACTAAACAAAGTCTTTGTTTTAAATGCAAAAAGGATCATCACCATAGTGCTTTATGCCCTAGGATGAAAATTGAGGTTCCTAAACCTGCAAGCGTCAATATGACAATTGCAAAGGGGAATGCTCCATTAGTAATGCCAGCTGCAGTTCCCATAGCAGATGTGAAGGTATTGATAGAGGATAGAAACATATTAATATGTACCGCGTTTGATATGGGTGCTCAGAAAACCTTCATTTCTGCAGACATTGTGAAGAAATTAAAGTTACCTATTACTGGCAAAGTAAATCTAGCCATTACAGGATTCTTAACGACTAAGAAAGCTTGGTCTTTTGATTTAGTTAGACCTGTAATACAATTAGGCAGATATAAATGCCATATAACAGCAGCTGTGCTTGATAATATGGAGACAAGTATATACATAAAGGGATTGAAGGAAACCTCTGACCATCTACAAAGCTCAGGGATAAAGTTGGCTAAACAGAATGTAGAATCAGATACTGTGGGTCCCATAAAAATGATAATTGGTTCTGATTATTGTGGAAGATTCCTACATAAGACATTCAAAAGGAATAAGGTACAGTTGTTCAAGAGTCCAGGAGGTAACCTTATTATGGGTCAGTTGCCTTTTCCAAAATAAGTTAAAGGAGAGCCTAAACTTGTAGACTCAGTCTTTGTTATCCCTACACAGTCATTGATGGTAGCTAGAATAGGTGCAGAATTAGAACCTACTCAGATAAATGACTTGTTGGATGAAAATATTGAACCTGTACACAAACTGTAGGACCTATACAGTGTAGGAATACATTCTGAGGAACCAACCCCTGAAGATAAAATAACCTTGGATTTGTATAACCAGTCTGTGGAATTTAAGGATGGACAGTATTGGGTAGGATTACTATGGAAACTAAACCATTCGGAGTTACCAACATATTACCAAGCAGCTAAGGCTCAGTTAAATTCTCTTCTAAGGAAGTTGAGAGATAGACCGGAACATCAAACACTATATGATAATATTATAAAAGATCAATTGAAGAATAAATTTATAGAAGAGGTAGAATTCCCTGTTAACCACAAAGAAGGACACTACTTACCACATCATGCTGTAAGCAAAGATTCGGTAACTACTCCCATAAGGATAGTACTCAACTGTAGTAGTAAAGCGTCCAACGGATCAGCTAGCTTGAACGATTGCCTATACTCTGGACCTACATTAACAGAGAAGTTAGGGAATGTGTTACTAAGATTTAGAGAGATTTCTTATGCTTATACAGCAGACATTAGTAAGGCTTTTCTCAGAATAGGACTAAGAGAGGACGATAGAAAATTTACAAAATTCCTCTGGCCTCATGATCCTCAAAATGAGGATAGTCCATTGAAAACTTACTGTTTCCGATCGGTGCTCTTTGGCTCTTGTGCTAGTCCTTTCCTACTTTGCAACACTTTAAAGCATCATATTGAAAATGCCAAATGCCCAGAAATAGGGCAGGCTTTTTATATGGATATTTTGCAAGGTGCTGCCGATACAGAGTCGGAAGCATTGAAGGCTTATGAAATAGCCAATTCCGAATGTGGGAAAGCAAATTTGCCATTACAGAGCTGGAATACAAATTCAATGCTTTTGAGGAATAAAATACAAGGGGACTATCCAGATTCTGACATTCCCAAAATTCAAAATGTATTGGGTCTTAATTGGGATACAACAGCTGATGTAATAAGTTTTAAACCAATTAAGTTCTCTGATGTCACTCTCACCAAGAGATCCTTGTTAAGTCAGGTTTCCAAGCTACATGACCCATTAGGGTTGGTCAGTCCTATAGTTAATAGGGGCAAATGTTTAGTACAGAAGGCTTGGCGAGAAAAGTTAGACTGGGACACTGAATTGGGTGAGACATATGTGGAACAATGGGAACAGATTAGAAAAGAGTTTGAGACCACATCAAGCATATGTATTCCCAGGAAAATAAACATTAATGAGAAGACCCATTTACACGTATTTTGTGATGCTTCTCAAAGGGCCTATGGAGCAGTAGCTTATTGCCCAGCAGGAGAGGATAGTAAGATTATTATGTCCAAAGCCAGAGTTGCGCCAATTAAAGGAAGAACCCTACCTCAAATGGAATTGGCTTCCATAGAAGTAGGAACAAAATTGACCAAGTATATAACCACTACTCTTGATACTCAGTTTGAGGATATCTACATATGGACTGACAGTGAGATTTGTCTTTACTGGTTAGGAAAGGAAGACAGTAAAATTCCTTTCGTCTGTAATAGAGTGAAGACTATTAAAGAGTTGTCTTCCAAAATTAATTTCATGCATGTATCCTCCAAACAAAATCCAGCTGATCTGCTCTCGGGAGGTTCGACCGTAAGGAGACTGATCAAAGATAACTTGTGCTTCAGATGTCCTAAATGGTTACTCACTAAAGATTAGCCTGAGCAGAAACAGTACAGTATTGCTGAGGTTAGTGTAGTGAACTTGGATCCTGTAGTACCTGAGCCAGAACTAATTGACATCAGCCGATTCTCATCAATAAGACAACTTATAAACACTACTAAATTGGTTGTTGAATTTTTGAATAAGAAAGTGGGGTTTCGGGAGTTAGATCCTCTAGAATACTGGCTGAAAAGAATACAAAAGAATTCTTGCAGGGAAATATATAAACTTTTAGGCCAAGGCACTGAGAAAGGGAATAAACTGATGAAGAATTTAGGCTTGTTCTTAGACGGAAAAGGTCTGATAAGATGTCGAGGCCGATTGGTAAAGGCTGACTTGCCCATCCAAACCAAACACCCCATTTTATTACCCAAGAGTGGATGCTTTAGACAGTCGTGGCTATAAATAATCACCTATCCTCCTGTACCCCCTGCCTCAGGCTGGCTCGTTTATGCGCGGCAAGTCACATTGGAGTAAGAGGGGCTGAGAGGGAGGGGCCAGAGAGAGAGAAGGGAAGGTGGGTGGGGGGACGAGCGATTGTGATGAGATGGAGTGAAGGAGGGGAGGGAGGAGAGGTAGGGGAGGGAGAATGAAATGCGAAGTGGTCGTCACATTATTTGTCTTTTTTTCATTCAGGACATCATACAAAGGAGTTACGAATCGGTAGATAAAGCTGCTTCACCCACTGTGTAGCGGCGTCAGATAACAAGCTTTAGATAGGTAGTGATATCAAGAACTGGCTCATGAGAGAAATATACTGATGTGACACATCAAATAATAGTGCAGAGCCACCGAGACTGTGTGGGCCCAGATTGTCAATCCGTGGAAGCCAGAAAACGAGAGGACACGGGTCCGCCTCCTCCAGCACACTAAGGACGAGTGGGAGCTGTTCAGACGAAACAAGCAAACCATCAACAACATTGTTTCCCCGGTGCCGTGAAGCCTGCTTGAGGTTTTTAAGGCATGAGACCACTGGACTACTTACTAAGGCTTTCTTGGTTGCTTTGGCTTGACAAGTGTCGGTAAACATTGACGTAGATATATTTTGAGAGTTTGGGGTAGGATTTTGTTTCATTTCCCTCTAACAGATTATGAGAGATATGGTTATCATATCCACCCATGAGCACAGACCAAATTTATTTACCTTTTATGCACAATTATTTTATATAGCCTTTTCATATAGAGATGTTATTAAATAATTATTGAATTGACATGATTTTGACTGTATACAAGAAGTGTTTACCGAGAGGATGATTATTGTGGACACAGCCATGTCAAAGGTTGCATAATAATATTTAGTTCCAAAAATTAATTACATGTATGGGATGAGGATGTTTCTTACACAAACATTACGGAAGTCAAAGCCATCCAGATTCTACTCTGTGTCGGAAGTCAAAATACACGGATGAATACAAATTTATGCCTCCGCACTAATGTTTGATGTGTCACGTCAGTATATTTCTCTCACGAGCCAGTACTTGCTATCACCACCTACTGTATCTAAAGCTTGTTATCTGAAGCCGCTATACAATGTGTGATGCAGCTTTATCTACAGAATATTAACTCCTTTATATCATGCCCTGAATGAAAGAAAATATACAAATTATGTAGCCACAACTTCGCATATCATTCTCCCTCCCGTACCTCCCCTCCCTCGCCTTCCTCACTCCACCCCAGCACCATCACTCGTCCCCCCACCGACCTTCCCTTCTCTCTCTGGCCTTTCCATCTCAGCCCCTCTTACTCCAATGGGACTTGCTGCGCATAAAGGAACCAGTCTGAGGCAAGGGTTACAGGAGGATAGGTGATTATTTATGGCCATGACTGTACAGCTAAATATAAAAGAAGCCCATGATTCCACTCTCCATGGAGGTGTGCCGCAGACCTTAGCTCAAATTCGGGAAAGGTATTGGATTCCTAAGGGTAGACAGGTTATTAAAAAATATCTCAAAACCTGCATCATTTGTAGGAGGTATGAGCAACGACCCTATAACTACCCAGCACCACTGGCCCTACCAAAGGATAGGGTGAATGTAAGTCGGCCCTTCCAAGTAACAGGAGTGGACTACACAGGGGCTATAACTGTTGTGGGTGAGGAAACTTCCCATAAAGTTTACGTTTGTTTATTTACTTGTGCCTACACAAGGGCAGTCCATCTAGAAATAGCGGAAGACCTGAGCTCAGAGACATTCCTCAATGTCTTTCGAAGATTTGCCACTAGAAGGTCTTGTCCTGGTAAGTTAATAAGCGACAACGGAACTATTTTCGTTAAAGCAGCACCTTTACTGTTGAACATAATGAATGACCCAAAGGTTAAGTCAGCACTGGGAATCCGAAATTGTACCTGGTAGTTCACAGTTCGAAGAGCTCCATGGAAAAATGGATTTACCGAACTAATGATTGGCATTGTCAAGAACTGCGTGAGGAAAACTTTACACAGAACTAAGATCACGAGAGAAGAATTAAGAACCGTAATAACTGAAACTGAAACCAGGATTAATAATAGACCCCTGACTTATCTAGATGACACTAGCGTCTCGCTAGAGGCCTTAACACCGGCTCATATGTTATATGGCAGGAAGCTCCATCCGATCCCCTGTGTGGATATCCAGGAAGAAGTAGATGATCCTACCATAGAAAATAATGATTTAGGACAACATCTGCGGGAGGGATACCAACATCTGATTAGGGTGTTGGATACTTGGAATAGACATTGGAGCGAGGAATATCTTTTGAGCCTACGAGATAGATTTTATGAGGCTCAGGCTGCCAGCAACAAATCTGTTATAAACATAGGGGATGTGGTCTTAGTGAAAACCGAACAGCCAAGATCCCAGTGGCCATTAGCTAAAGTGATCTCCACGCACCCAGATTCAGAGGGGGTGCTGAGGCTCGTAAAAATAAAATGTAGGGGACATACCAGTTTAAAAACTATTGATAAACTGGTACCCATTGAGTTAGCAGCCACTCCAGATCCAGGGGATGGTGAAGATCAAACAGGTCAGGATGCGCGACTGAGAAGGGCTGCAGCACAGGGTTCTTGAGATCTATGGAGGGAACTCCAGGCTAAGGGTCACATTACATGATACAGCGTATCATTTTCCGCCCGGCCCCAAAACTGTGGGAAATATTATCCCCCAGAGCAGTTGCACTCTCTACTTTTTATATGAGTCGTCCCTGGTTAGAAAGTAGAGGAAAACTTGAGACCGTTGTTAATAGTTCAGGCAGTTTTTATAACCCAGAAATTACGTTCTCTTTATTAACTCTTGTTATTGATAAATTAAATGCTACTGCGTTTAACCCTGGGGTTAGGGGGGTTTCAAGAGTACTCCCCCAGTATCCCTGCTTGTCGTACGAGGTGACTAAAAGGGTTGGTGGTGGATTAGTGCCCCACCCCGTAAAAAGAACTAACTAAACAAGCGAGTAAAGCGCCTCGGACCAGGAAGGACTATACGTTGACAACTAAGGAACGGACAACGGACATTCTGAGGGTGGGAACATATAATGTGAGAGGAGCGAATGATGAAGTGAAAGAGAGAGAGATTGTTCCGGTGCTTGAGGATGCAAAGAGTGGATATATGTGGATTGACTGAAACTAAATGAAGAGGTGAAAGGGTTAAGGAATGTGAATATGGTTTAGGTATATGTGTGGGTGTTAATGAGAATGAGAGGGCAAGAGAGGGAGTATGTCTGATGATAAGCAAGAAGTGGACGGAGAATATAAGAGAGTATGGAATAGTGGGTGCAAGGATTGTATGGGTGAGGATGAAAGTAGGTATACAAGCGTGGGCGATTGTTTGTGTGTATGCTCCGACAGAGGACCGAGTGGCAAGAGTGAAAGATGAGTTTTGGGCGAGAGTAGAAGCATGTATGGACAAATTTGAGAGGAATGAGAGAGTGCTTTTGATTGGAGACATGAATGGCAAAGTTGGGAATGTACGAGTGGATGGAGCGGTTGGTCAGTGGGGTGTGCCAGCTGAAGTAGATGGGAATGGTAGTGCTTTGGTGGACATCTGTGCTGGTAAGGGGTTGGCAATAGCCAACACCTACTTCCGACATAAGATGATCCACCGGTATACATGGAGAGTAATGAGGAGGATGGATGGTGAACTTGTTGAACGAAAGGCAATGATAGACTACGTGTGTGTGGATGAGCGAATGAGAAGACAAGTGTTGGATGCAAGAGTGTGGAGAGGGTGGGGGAATAGTCTCGGACCATCACTTAGTGATGGCCAAGGTAAAGCTGCAAAGAAAATGGTTGAGGAGACGAAGGGGAAGACAGGAGGAAACAGCTCCTGTGAGAAGAGTGGCGAATTTGCAAGATAGTGAGAAAATGGCAGAATATAAGAGCATGGTGGAAGAAAGTTTGGGAAGGAATGAGCTACAGCAGATGGGAAGGGGTGGAAGACGTATGTAAGATATTTGTGGAAGAGATAGGCGCTGCATGTGAGGCGGTTTGTGGAGTGAGGAGGAGATGCAAGGGTGTGCAAGGGACAGCATGGTGGAATGGTGAAGTGAAACAAGCTTTGGAACAAAAGAAGAAGGCATATAGTGAATGGTTAGTGAGTAGAGGTAGGGAAGAAGATGAGAGAGAGAAGAGAGAGGTATATGTGAGCAGGAGAAGGGAGGTGAAGAGACTGGTGAAGAGTTTGGGAGGAATCTGAGTGTGAAATGGAGGGAGAGTAAGAATTGTTTTGGAAGGAGGTAAAGAAAGTAAGGCAGTGTGAAAGGGGAAATAGTAGGGGAGTGAAAGATAGGAATAATAGATTGTTGGTGGAGAAGAGAGAGAAACTGAGGAGATGGAAGGAGCACTTTGAGGATTTGTTGAATGTAGAGAGTGAGAGCAGTGCGAGTATAAGTGGTTGGGGAATGGCTGGGAGAAGAAGAGATGAGAGGAGGGAGGAAGAGATCAGTAGGGCAGAAGTAGTGGAAGCAATGAAGATCAAGTTGGGAAAGGCCCCAGGAATTGATGGAGTGTGTGGTGAAATGCTTAGGTATGGGGGTGAGATTGTTGTGGAGTATATATGGAAGTTGTGTAGGTTGGCTTGGGAAGAGGGAAGGGTTCCAGAGGACTGGAAATCAGGTATAATTGTTCCTTTATACAAAGGAAAAGGGGAGAGAGAAGAATGTGGTAACCATAGGGGTATTTGCCTTTTTAGTGTGACTGGTAAAATATATGGTAGAATACTCATTGATAGGGTTAGGCATACGACAGAGGAGCTAGTTGGAGAAGAACAAGGGGGATTTAGGAGGGGAAAAGGGTGTGTATATCAGATATTTGTTCTAAGATGTTTAGTGGAGACGTATCTAGAGAAGGGAAAGAAAGTGTATGCTGCCTTCATGGAACTGGAGAAAGCTTATGATTGAATAAATAGACAAGGTATGTGGAAGGTACTGAGAATATATGGAGTGAAGGGGAAATTGTTGAGTGCTGTGAAGAGTATGTACGAAGGAGCTAGGGCTACGGTGCGAGTGAATGGTGAGTTGAGTGAGTTCTTTGATCTCAATGTAGGACTGAAACAGGTTTGTGTGATGTCTCCATGGCTGTTTAATATATACATGGATGGGGTTGTAAAGGAGGTGCAAGGTAGAGCAGTGGATGTGGGGCTGGCTCTAATGAATGAGGGTGAGACTTGGAAGATGCCGGTGTTGCTATTTGCTGATGATACAGTATTGTTAAGTGAAGATGAATGGGAGTTGCAAGGTTTGGTGAATGAATTTGGGACAGTGTGTAGGAGGAAGAAGCTGAAAGTTAATGTAAACAAAAGTAAAGTTATGGTGTTTGAGAGGAATGAAGTCACAGAATGTACAGTGAGGTTGGATGGTGAGGATATGGAGCATGTGAGTGCATTCAAGTACTTGGGTAGTGTCATGAGTAAGGATGGAACTTTGGGGGATGAAGTGCGTGAAAGGGTACAGCAGGGAAGGAAGGTTGTTGGTTCACTGAAAGCAGTGATGAGAAATAGGGAGGTGAGTATGGAAGTCAAGAAGTCACTGCATGATAGTATTGTGATCCCTACCCTGACGTATGGAAGCGAGGCGTGGACCTTGCAGTGGAAATGAGTTACTTGAGAGGAGCATGTGGAGTGACATGGAGGGACAGGTTGACGAATGAAAAAGTGAAGGAACGTTGTGGGGTGGATGTGGATTTGGTTGAGAAGATTTGGAGAAATACACTGAGGTGGTTTGGACATGTGGAGAGAATGGAGAATGAAAGAGTGACTAAGAGGGTGTATGTAGGTGAGGTGGAGGGAGGGAGAGGGAGGGGTAGACTGAGGATGAGGTGGAGGGATGGAGTTGAGAGGTATATGAGGGAGGGGGGGTGAGTTGGGGGGAGGGTAGTCATGTGGTGGGTGACAGAGTGACTTGGAGGCGTTTTGTCTGTGGCCACCCTTTGCGGGATTAGGGCGTCGGGCCATAGATAGATAGATAGGTAGTATAACCCTCGTGGACAACCATATATTGTAAATATATGTAATTATATGGAATTTTCCACGGACCCAAACTGCGTCTGCACATTAGATGACGTGGCAAGGATGAAAAGGTCTTCGTGTAAGGCAGACGTGGAATTAAGATATTCACATAGTTAAAGGAAATATTTGGTTTAACTTTAGTTTGATTAAAACTAAGATTAATTTGGTAGATTCGCCCTGTATATATCATGATGTAATCTAACTGTATTTCTATCTATCTATCTATCTATAGCCCGACCCCCTAATCCCGCAAAGGGTGGCCGCAGACAAAACGCCTCCAAGTCACTCTGTCACCCACCATTTGACTCCCCTCCCCCCAACTCACCCCCCCTCCCTCATATACCTCTCAACTCCATCCCTCCACCTCATCCTCGGTCTACCCCTCCCTCTCCCTCCCTCCACCTCACCTACATACACCCTCTTAGTCAGTCTTTCATTCTCCATCCTCTCCACATGTCCAAACCACCTCAGTGTATTTCTCCTAATCTTTTCAACCACATCCACATCTACCCCACAACGTTCCTTCACTTCTACATTCGTCAACCTGTCCCTCCATGTCACTCCACATGCTCCTCTCAAGTAACTCATTTCCACTGCTCTCACTCTTGACTTGTTCCCCTCTTGCAAGGTCCACGCCTCGCTTCCATACGTCAGGGTAGGGATCACAATACCATCATGCAGCGACTTCTTAACTTCCTTACTCACCTCCCTATTTCTCATCACTGTTTTCAGTGTGCCAACAACCTTCCTTCCCTGCTGTACCCTTTCACGTACTTCATCCCCCAAAGTTCCATCCTTACTCATCACACTACCCAAGTACTTGAATGCACTCACATTCTCCATATCCTCACCATCCAACCTCACTGCACACTCTGTGACTTCATTCCTCTCAAACACCATAACTTTACTTTTGTTTACATTAACTTTCAGCTTCCTCCTCCTACACACTGTCCCAAATTCATTCACCAAACCTTGCAACTCCCATTCATCTTCACCCAACAATACTGTATCATCAGCAAACAGCAACACCGGAAGCTTCCAAATCTCACCCTCATTCATTAGGGCCACCCCCACATCCACTGCCCTACCTTGTACCTCCTTTACGACCCCATCCATATATACATTAACAGCCATGGAGACATTACACACCCCTGTTTCAGTCCCAAATTTAGATAAAAGAACTCACTCAGCTCACCATCCACTCGCACCGTAGCCCTAGCTCCCTCGTACATACTCTTCACAGCACTCAACAATTTCCCCTCCACTCCATATATTCTTAATACCTTCCACATACCTTTCCTATCTATTCTGTCATAAGCTTTCTCCAAGTCCATGAAGGCAGCGTACACTTTCCTTCCCTTCTCTAGATACTTCTCCACTAAACATCTTAGAACAAATATCTGATCTACACACCCTTTTCCCTTCCTAAATCCCCCTTGTTCTTCTCCAACTAGCTCCTCTGTCAACTGTATTTAGTTCTGTAATTTATTAGAAGTTGGGACCCCTACAATTCTGTGAGGACCTGGGGCCTGCCACGTTCACGCACTCTGCTCCTAGACAAGGTTCAAGCAGCACGTTGTATTTATGCACCTTAAGGACGCTTGATTGCTCAAGCAACTGCACAAAGCAGCCTCATCGTCATCGATTGTCCAGCACTCCCTCTTCTCTAGCTAAGTAACCTTTACGAATTGGCCAATTCAAGGGGGGATTAGCCAGGAGATAGAAGAGAAATAGTTAATGTAGGTGAGTTAAGATTTAGTTATGGTTCACCTAACTCTGAGACTTGTTTGAATTTACTTAAGGACAATTCTAGGGACAAGTAAAGACCTACGAGTTGTTTACTGGGAAATACTAGAAATTTCTTACATTGTGGTGCCCTGAGAGAGGATACTGACTTGTATACATTAAATATTTTTCACATATCTATCTATCTATCTATCTATCTATCTATATATGTATACTGTATATAGATAGATATAGATAGATAGATAGATAGATAGATATTGTTATATCCCACCCGTCTCTTTTATCACGATCTCTTATTTATAAGAAACGGTTCCATTTTCAGCTTCACTATGTTGGTAGGGCAGTCTGACTCACCTACCCGTCGTTCAGTAAGAGTAGAGCGCGCCAAACACCCTCCACCACAGGTGTCTGAGAGTATCATGAGCGCGATTGTACATATAGTGAACCATGTACACAATCAGGAAGTATACTCATTACATTGTTGATGGCCTCAGCAAAGAGAGTAACACTAAGGATACTCCCCTGTTGTACCCCATCTTCAAGTGCAAGGGCATTAGAAAGCACTCCGGATCCTTAAAATCGGTTAGAAAAAAACTGCTGAATAAAAAAAGGCAAGTGCCAACGAAGACCAAACTCATGAAGAGAAAGTAAAATGCCATGATGCCAGGCAGAGTCATATGCCTTCCCCATGGAAGAAGACCGTGACCTGACATTGGGTAATGAGGAAAGTTTCAAAGACAGAAAATTCCAAGGACTGTACTGCATCAGAGGTAGATCGCATTTTACGAAAACCATACTGGACAGGTGACAAAAAGTCACATCTCTCCAAAAAACACACACGCCTGATATTGACCATCTTTTCCAAGACCTTACACATACAAGAAGTCAGACAAATTGACTGATAATTCGTCGACTGTACGTGGTCCCTACATGGCTTGGGGATGAGGATAACTTCAAGCATTGTAAATTATTTTTTGAGTTACAGGATAAAATTTGGCTTGTCATTCGGTGTAGAGAAACCTGAAGTGGAATTAAGAATAATTCATAGTAACAGGAAGGAAAGGAGAAATAGGAAGACAGGAGGGTAAACAGAAGAAAAATAATGATAGACATGAAGGAAGAAGTAAGCAGAATTTGCACATCAAGTGAGTGGATGATGGGCACACACGCACTTGATATAGTGCTGACTACTTTTTTCATGGTTATCATTCTGTATAAGGCCTAAGGTTCTAAAGATCTCAGCTTTCGGCTTTTATATTTGCATTCATCTTTAAATTCATTGACGTGTTCTCCCTCAATCTTGTTATTTCCAGATAATCTTATTCAGCTTAGAAGAGATCTGTCTTAATGATGGATCCACGAAGGTTATCTCTATTTACATTAAATTTTAAGTCTCTCTTCTGGAGCTATCCTCCTGAGTCAGTATTTCTATCTGCCTATGACCTTCAGTGTTTTAAATACAAAGTATCTAGTCTTCCCGTAACGAGTGCATCTTGAATTTGCCGTTCCTCCTCTCTCTCTCTCTCTCTCTCTCTCTCTCTCTCTCTCTCTCGTTAAGTAAGGAACAACTTTGGTTTCTTATGCATAGCAAAAAATAAATAAATAAGTATATAACAGTTAAATCCTTTTGTGAGTGCAAGACAAGAGTTAAATGCCACCCTTGCAGTAAAAAATGAATCACTTTAGTATGAGAGTCATTTCTTGAGGCAAATAAAATTCATCAAAGATTAACTATTCTTGAGACAAAAAATTCTTCAAAGACTCTAAGTGTATAAGAGAGTACTTTCTTAGATGAGATGGTTTTAAATACAATTGGTTTCGCCAGAAACTGCCATGGGATGTACTGTGAACGCCCAAGACGACAAGGACTCCGAGTATGTGAAGGCGCTGTACAAGTACGTATATATTTTGTGCACTTACTCATTACATTATAATGGGCAAACATTTGACCATTTTGTGCTCTTAACTGACATTTCACTATTTTGTATTATGAACCGAAATTTAAAAAGGTTTTGTATTCAGAGCCGAGATAAACCAATGAATTCCTGGCCGAGGTTTAACAAATTTGTATTCTTCTCCAGCGACCACCAGAGGCTGCTATTCTTCTCACAGAAACTTCTGCAGTCAGGGGGAAAAATTTTGTATGCATCTGATAAAAAACTATGTGGATTATATCTACCTATCTATCAAATGCTAGAAGCCTTTTTCCCTAAGGGATGGCCACAAACAAATCATTTCCATGTTGCCCTGTTCCCCGCCATTTCACTGCCCTGCTCGCAACTCACATAGTCGTCTCTCATATACCTTTACTTCATCCCTCCATCTCATCCAATGGCCTCCCTCTCCCTCTCATCCCCTTCCATCTCGTTCACATACAGTACACTCTTCTCGTTAGTCTCTCACTCTGCATCCTCTACACATGGCCAAACCATCCCAGTTTGTTTCTCCTAACGCTTTCTATTGCAACCACATCCACACAACAACGCTCCTTCACTTCCTTATTTGTCAGTCTGGCTCTCCATGATACTCCACATGCTCCTTTTAAATAACTAATTTCCATTGCTCTCACTCTTCGTTTGTGTCTTTTAACCAGGTCCAAACTTCACTTCTGTACGTTAGAGTTCGAAGCATAATACTGTCATGCAGCGTCTTTTTTACTTCCATGCTCACTTCCCCGTTTCTTACCAGTACTTTCAAAGAACCAGCAACCTTCCTTTCTTGTTGTACCCTTCCAAGCACCTCACCCTCCAAACTTCCATCCTTACTCATCACACTACACAAGTAGTTAAATGCACTCACATTGTCCATTTTCTCATTATCCAACCGCACTGTACAACCAGTGACTTTATCTCGAAGACTATAGCTGTAATCTACCCTACGTTCATCTTTAGATTCCGTTTCATACACACTCTCCCAGTCTCATTCAGTAAGCTTTGCAGTTCCTCTTCGTCTCCAGTTAACAATACAATATTATCAGCAAATAACAATACAGGAAGTTTCCAAACGCTGTCCCCTCTCATTAAGACCATTACAACATTAACTGTTCTACCTTGTATCTCTTTTATAACCCCATCCATATACAGGTTGAACAAAATCATGGAGACATGACACATCCCTGTTTCAATCCAACATTCAAGTAGTAAAATTCGCTCAGTTCAGTATCAACAAACACTGCAGCCTTACCACCCTCATACATAAAGTTCACGGCATTCAACAACTTGCCATTAACTCCATGAGAGTATTTTCCTAATAATTTCCACAATCCTTGTACATCCACCCTCTCATATGCTTTCCCCAAATCCATGAAGGCCTCACGCAAGTTCTTTCCCTTCCCTAGAAACTTTTTCACAAAAGACCTAAGAATGAATATCTGATCTACACAACCTCTTCCATTCTTAAAACCTCCCTGTTCTTCTCCAACTACAGTAATTTTTCTGTTACTTCCCTAACTCTGTCAGATAGTATTCTACCATAATATAGTTTTCTTATTACACTAAGAAGACAAATGCCCCTATGATTACCACACACTTCTTTATCGCCTTTTCCTTTGTGCAGGAGAATAATTTTATATGACTTCCAATCCTCTCTGACTCCATTCTCCTCCAGGGCCAATCGGGACATCTTCCATACCCATTCCACCACTATCTCTTCTCTGTGCTGCAGCATTTCACCACACACTCCATCAATTCGTTGGGCTTTTCCCATTTTGTCTGTCTTCATTGCTTCCAATATTGTTCTTCCATCTTACTGATTTCTTCCTCTCTTCTCACCTCCCTCCTCCCAGCTATTCCCCAGCCACTTACAATCGCATTACTTTCATGCTCTATGTTTAACAGTTCCTTAACCCTTACACCGCGGGCTTGTTTTGCTCTGTTTTGCGTGTCCCGCGGGCATATTCAGGCTCCGACAGACTCTCACAAAATATTTGCCAAAAATCAGTTATTAGTCCTAGAATATTAAAATTACATATGCTTATGGCCCGTACCTTCTGCTTTCTCCTGGGATGTTTGTTGAGCCTTCGTCGATTACCGTAGGACTTGTGGAGACCTCTGAAGTTGGGTAACGAAATCTCCACTTTACACTTCCCGACAACCCGTAATATGATTACCACAGCCAGATATTATAAGTAGAAACACTATTCTATGATTATCAAGTAGTTTGGGATCCATACTCCAAAAAAAAAAAAACACTGTGAAAGCAATGAAAATTACGAGCGCGTATGACCTTCCCACTTGCGCTAGTTCGCTGCTGGTATTCTGTCGTTTATTATTCAAACAAACACTCACCCTTTATATTCCTATTATTATAGAACACTTATATATATCTGCAGTCTTTATCCATAAGTTTCCTTCAGTAGTATTGGTTTATTGTCACTGAAGTCATTAAATTTTTCATTCAGTAAAATACATAGAGCCACGGATTCACTTTCACTCTTATAACCTCAAGTATTTGTTCTCATATTCTTATATTACTAATTATTTACATTTCTATTTACATTTTGTATTGTATTTTCAATATTTACACGTCTATTTTACTTACACTATGTTATTCACTGTCACTTGCAGTAACAAAACTATATTACATTGTTCAATCGTATGTACATCCATTGCTTTCACTTGCTATTTACACATTATTTACACATTATTTTCATTTCCCACTTGCACTTTTAGAACTGCTTCTGGCTGTGGTAATCAAAGAAGCAGGTAACGCAGAGGGGAACCTGGCACTCAGCGTGTTGCCAAGAGGTGTGTTTGTGCTCAGGTGTGCGTCGGATGGTATGTGCACACACCTGGCACCTGCGGATTGCAGCCTTCCTCTAGCCTGTGGCAAGCATTTGCACCAGTCTGTGTCGATCCATGTACGCCCTCTGCTCAAGTCTGTCAGGAAGTATTACTTGGAGTTGCTGCTGTCACCTTACCATATCTTTCAAGCAGCTGCTGAACACAAGTCCTGGCGAACAACCTCAGGGAGAAGAACTTGCGTGTCTTGACCTTCATCTTGTACAGGATGAAGGCGTTCAGCATCATGTCTATGAGATGCAGAAAAACTTTCCTGTACCACTTAGTATTCTTCCTGAGGCAGTCGATCTCTCAATCATCATGTTGGACTTGTCCACCAGCCACATGTTGATATTGTAGTCTAAGACAGCATCAGGTTTCCTCACAGGTTCGCCTGTCCTACGGTCGACCTTCCCACTGTCTTTCATTTTCCCCTTGTGCACGGCGGTGAGCATGTGCACGCCCCTCTTGTCATGCCACCATATTGCCAGCATCTTCTCAGACTTGCGTAGGTGCACGTCTCCTCGCTGCGAGGTTTCTGCCTCTGAGAATTTAGGGAAGTGGGCACAATTACTCTTGGCAGTGCCGCAGGAGTCGATGCCGTGCTCTGAAAGGTATTTGGCAAGTTTTGGTGCTGTATAATAGTTGTCTGTATACAGCACATGATTCCCACCAAAATATCTATCAAGGAGCACTTTCACTGCACAGCCTGAGAAGCCAAGGGGGGGTGTTTTATCAAGATCGACAGTGCTGGCTGAATAAATGACGAAGTCAAGGATGTACCCCGTCTTACAGTTGCACAGTACAAAGAACTTGATTCCAAAAGCGATGGCGTTTGCTTGGAATGTACTGCACAAACCTAAGACATCCTCTGAACAAAACCAAAGATTCGTCAATGACAACCTTCTGAAAGGGGTGGAAGAATGTCAAAAACTTATCCTTCATTCTGCTCAGAATCTCCTGGATCTTCCAGAGTGGTTCGGTTTCGGAAGGTACATCATTGTTGGCAAAGTGCAGGTTTCTCATGATGTTCCGGAAGCGATCTCTGGCCATGTACTTATTGAAGGTGGATGAGGGTAGTAAGGGGTCCATGGACCAGTATTCTTCCAACTCATGCTTCTTTGAGTGTGGCATGAGAAGCATGAGGGCGAAGAACACATACAGCTCCTGCATTCCCAGCATGGACCACTGTTGCATCTTGGATGCACCTGTACCACTTGCAGCACGTTGTGATTCATACCTGTTGGTCTCATCACACATGTGCTGCATGACTTCGTCATCGAGGAAGGCCAAACGGAAGTCAACACACTCAGCATCCTCGTCAAGATTGAAGGCAGGCTGTATCCCTGAGGAACTCTCATTGAAATCAAGATGTTCTTGGACAAAATCGGACCCTTCCGTCCACGCGAAGACGTCCAGGATTCCCTGTCATGGCCGTGTAGGGTGGGTGAGGGTGGAGGGTGACTGTGAGGCAGATTTACCTGGTTCAAGGTCACTCGCACTGACCCTGGGTTGCCGTACAGCACTAGCAGCCCTTACTCTACTGGCAACTCTACTTTTACAGGTCAGGGATTTACCTCTTCCTCTACGGGCTGCCTTCACTGTTGATGCTGGTGGTGATTCCGACGATGAAGATTCCAGAGAAAATTCAGCAGAAGAGGAGGAAGAAATGAATGAAGTGGGGCTTGGAGAACTGGGAGGTGATTCACCTTGGGACTCATGGCGGGCTGGGTCACGCGGGGCCATTGTTCCAAGGCTAACCCACCACCTTTTCATTCCCTTCCCAAATTCCTTCCCTTGCTGCACTAACGGCTCCATTCCCTTGGAGCTAGGGATAACTTTGGACACTGAAGCACTCGTACTAGTAGTTTCTGGCACGATTTCCTCACCTGGCTCATCAAACGAATCCCCCGAAGGGTCATAGTCACTATCCATCATTATCATTGATAATTCAGCTAGTTCACGTTCCACTGCAGAGTCACTCAGTCCTTTCCTGCTTTCCCCACGAGTTTTTCTGGGTGTAGAGGTCACGGGGCCCTTTGCAATGGACAGAGAAGTGGCAGAAATGGCAGGGCGCGAGTGCGACATGCTTTGACCACAGAGGAGGACAAGGAACTAAATGCCGTGGCTTATCTGAGAAGGCAAGGGTTGACAGTGACAATGGGGCTGAAAGCTGCTAACTTACATGCTAAGAAATTATTGGTAGGAAATCTCGGCAATACATAAAGAAATAGGTAGTTCCAGGTGAATGTAAATGTCACTTAGGCTTCTCCCTTCCTTTCTGATATATATTTTTATTACAGAAATAGATTACAAGGCATAATTCAAAGGGGAAATTACCTTGGGATTATAGCGAATGAATGCATGTGAGGTGTTGTCAGGTGATAATTAGCCAATTCCTGGTGTATACCACTATCACTTACCTTAATTTTTTTGGATATATATTATTTTGTATAAGTATAGGGCATAGGGCTTATTTCAATGGATGAAATCTGTGGAAAAATCCGGGGGAGATTTGCTTAGCGCAGCACGGCAGGGCAGGCGATAGGAAAGGGTAAAGGAGGTGAGGTTGGGAGGGGTGAGAGGGTACTGGAGGGGAGGTAGAGAGGGAAGTCAAGAACGGGGAAAAATGGCTAAATTGTCAACAATGGATGGGAGTACAGATGAGATTAGGAGTGCGGACTATTGGTGGACAGGAGCAGTACATGCTAAAAAATGATTAGTAGGAAATCTCGAAAATACAGAAAAAAGTAGGTAGTTCCAGGTGAATGTAAATGTCACTTTAGCTTCTCTCTTCCTTTCTTATATAAATTTTATTTACGAGAATAGATTATATGGCATATTTCAAAGGGGAAATCTCCATGGGAAATTAGCGAACGAGTGCACATAAGGTGTTGTCAGGTGATAATTAGCCAAATCAAGGTGTATAGCACTATCGCTTACCTTATTTCTTTTTGGTAGATATTATTTTGTATAAGAATAGGGCATAGGGCTTATTTCAATGGATGAAATCAGTGGATAATTCCGGGGGAAATTTGCTTAAGCGCAGTGCTGATGGAGAGGCAAGAGGACAGGGTAATGGAGGGGAGGTAGGGAGGGGAGTCAGGAACGGGGAAAAATGGCTAAATTGTCAACAATGGATGGGAGTAGAGATGAGATTTGGATTGCTGACTAGTGTTGGACATTGGCAGTACTGATGGATGATACAAGCCACCACTTGAAAGCTCGGGATAATTCAAAATAACACAGAAACACAAAAGTGACCCCCCGCGGTATGATCCATTGCGCTCAAGCGTCATGAAAGTGACGCCCCGCAGTTAAGGGGTTAACCCATCACGTCCCGAGGTTTTCCGCACCTCCGACATCCCCCAGTCCCGAGGTATTTTTGAAAAAAAAAATTTTGGCTAAAACCTTCACTTTTGGTGAGAAACAGAAAATTCATAGAGAAATCACTCACCTGAGGTTTAAAATACTCAATCCAGGTAGGAGTTCCTCCTTACATGACTGGGTTTTCTAACATGCTGGCACCAAAGAAAACAAGTTCTATGGGAGGGTAACTATTTTATCCACTCATAAACAGTATTTATTTATTTACTTGGTACGAATGTATATGTAGTATGAGAGTATATTGGTTTTCAAGCAGTAATAAAGGCATTATAAGCATTGTTTTACTCACTAACTAATCACCATACCTGACCTTTTTTTGCCACATTACCTGATCATTATTTCTGGCTGTTTCTTCTTCTAATGCTATGTAAACATTGTCCTCCACATTATCATCGATTGGGGAATCACTCTGGCCCTGAATATCTTTACTGGCCAGGTCACTGATAACAGATGAATTGCCGAGACAATGGCGTGAGGGTGAGAGGGGGGAGGTTATGCAGTGTAAGGCATTGTCCCTGCTTGGCATCTTGTTGAGGAATAGAGGAAGGTGTCCCGTGTATACATACGTAAAATCACGCACAAAATTTGAAATTTGTGCAAATTAGGGACCTTGCAATTGCACGACATACCGGTACGTCGCCGGGACTGGCAAATGCAAATCGTTGCAACATACCCATACGTCAACGGGAGGGGGCGGGTTAAAGTGCTCTCTCCATCTGCTCACCCATTCTCCCTTCTCCACAGTAATGTACCATTTTTATCTCTCACGCCCCGACTAACTTCTTTATCAACCCGTCTAACTCTCTTTACCTCCCACAATGAGATTTTCTAACATTCCCACCACTTTACACTCAAATTCCTTCCAAATTCCTTGTCTACTCAGTTCTTACTGTCTCTTACTGATCTTTTCACCTGTCTCTTCCTCTCTACATATAAGTAACTCTTCTGTCTCAACTTCCTCAACCCCCCTGTTTCTCATCCACTCACCATATGCTTTCTTCATTTGCGTCACAGCCTGTCTCACCTCTTCATTCCACCTTGCAGTTCCTTGCACCCCTTTCTTCTTCTCTTCACCCCACACACCACCTCGCATGCTGCACAGATTTCTCCTGTGAATATCTTGCACACACTTTCCGCCACCGCCATCTGCTCCAGATTATATTTATGCAATCACTTCACTTCTCTCTTATATTCTGCCCTCTTTCCATCCAGAGCTGGGCACTTCTGCAATCACTTCCGCAAACCGCAAATTTCTGAATCACGGGAGTGTTATTTCATTTGCTGATTTGCGTTTCCAACTAATTTGATGCAAATTTGTGGTTTTGCATACTTCCACAAACGCAAACATGCCTGCAAACCAGCCTGACCTCTGAGAACTTTGAGCGGTTTGTTTTTATGAAGGGCAACAAGGACCTGCTCAAGATGGAGTTGTAGCAGTTGTTGGAGGAGTCTGTGACTGAGAAGTGAGGACTGAGGAGGTTAGAGCCGAAGAGTAGAGGTGGGCTGGTGTGTCAACTTGTCAAGTGTGACCTGTGAAGTGTAATAATTTAATTCATTAAAGCACAATAGTGATAATTTACCTTTGTCTTGTAGTAAAAACAGTCTATTATACTAATATCAAAATAGTTAGAATATATATTATAGTTCTACTGTAAATATTTTTTACATCCCAGTCAGTAGTACAGCCAATTTCCAAACTTCATAGCCACTTATTGATAGTCAGAATAGAGTAGATGAAGATATAATTGTAGTGGATTAGTAACTAGAGATGATTTTTTTACCTCTAGATTAGGAAAAATATCGTCCTAAACTTAATAAAATCCTCTACTGGCATCCAGAATAAAATGAAACTGAAAATGATGCAAAATGGTTTGCACATGCATTTCCATTTGCAGAACAACAAATTTCAAGAAGTTTGCAGATTTGCCGTTGCAGAAGGTAATGATGTGAGTTTGTGGAATTGCTCTTGCAGAAGTGAATTTTCGTTTGTGGTGCTCAGCTCTTTTTCCATCCTCTTGCAACCACTACTTCCTCCTGTCCCTCCCTCCTTCTATTCCTCCATTGCATTTGAACATTGACTTTCGCCATCATCAAGTGGTGGTCAGAATGTCTACTCCCCCAACCTCTGTATGCTGTTGCATTCATTACACACCTTCTCATTCTGTCATCCATACACACACAATAAACATTGCCTTTCGTTCATTCAGTTCACTACCCACCCTTCTCATCATTCGCCATGTATACCCGTGGGTCATTTTCTGCCTGAAGAGGGTATTGGCTATCACCAACCCCCTCCACGCACAAATGTCCACTAGAGCACTCCCATTCTCATCCACTCACCAACTACTCCATCCACCTTCATATTCCCTACTTTTCCATTCATATCTCCAGTCAAAAACATTCATTTCTTCAAACCTTTCAGTGCATGTTCCCACATTCCCCAGAACTCTTCTTCCACTCAACTTGGATGATCTTGCTTCGGTGCATACATACACACAGTCACCCATATTTGCAGTCCTACTTTCAGTATTTCCCACACAGTCCTTGAGCGAATTGATCCATACTCTATTACATTCTCCTTCTGTCTCTTGCACACAACAATACATACTCCTTTTGTCCTCTCATTCTCATCTTCTCCCGCGCATATACCCCATCTGTACACCCACTCTCTCATACTTAAATCCATCCATTTAGTCTCGGTTATTCCACATATGTCCACTTTTGCACCCTCAGACACCTGGACAACCTTATCTCTTTCCCGTCACCATTCGCATCTCAATATGAAGCTGAATATTACGTGATTTGAAGCACATAATGCAAAAAAATATATATCCATTGAAGAAGTGGCACGAGATGTCCAGTGTCAGCAAAATCTCTTGACCACATACGTGTATATTTATTTATTTATATATTCTATTCTGTTTTACAGAGTAAATGCCAGTATAACAGAACGGTTGGCAAAACTGTGGCAACACTTTGATTTCCTGTACTGGCTGCTGGGGTATGCCAAGGAGAGGGACGCAGCCATCAAGGTTCTCCACAAGGTGTCCAGGGAAACTATCCAAGAACGACGTAAAATTTATGAACAAGAAAAGAAAAAGACCAAAGACTTTACCTATGAAGACAAACTGCTTGGTAAGGGTGATAGGTTTTACATTCTTGCTCCTTCCTAACGATTAAATTTTAAAAAGATATCTAATTCCTCCACAAAGTCTAAAAGCAAATCTTGAAGCAACGACCTAGACTTTAAGAACCGGAAAACAAGGCCAAAGATTTTACCGAGGAAAACAACCAACTCTGTAAGGATGGCTACTGTTATATTCTGCTGTAACTTGTGCATATAGACAGTCATAAATATTAAGGATGTGTACCGAAATATCACAGTTCCCATGCACTCGATTTTGTAAATTTGGGGAAACTGGTAAGTCAGCTTTCTAGGAAGCAATGGAAGGAAGCATTTAAGCCAGGACAATACTTGCTCCCCTAAATACCATGGTGACATCCACCCCATGTGCTTGGTGACAAAAAGAAAACTACGCAAAAATAACAACGGGGAGTAGAGAAGTACTTCCCTTGACGTGGAGATAACTGGCGTAACCATAGCACGCAAGCTTTAATGACTCAGCTGAATAAAATCGTCTGACATTAGCTGAAACAGAGTAGCAGACTTGTTTCAACCATGAAAGGATATACATTTTATCCGTAGTATTTCCAGATTCTAGTCAACACATTCGAGAGACCCAGAGCATTTTTGACTAACACTAACTTCATCTTCTGCTACGAGGTAGTTAGATGCATTAGACATTCGCGGACGTGTTGGATGTGATATATTTACAGTATAATACTTGACATTGCCTTGCTTTCAGAGTGCAGTGAAATTCTAAAATGTAATAACTGTTCCCACATACAATTATACCCACATTCACGAGGTTACTAATGCGCGCAGTCGTTTTACACACACAATAGGTGAACTTCCTCATTCTGGCTTACTAATTTTCTATGAACTCTAGTAGTTTAAACACACTGTGTCCAGAGTCCTCATACTGAACGGAAATTGATTATAGTTTTCTCTTACTGGAGATACTTTGGAAAGGATGAGTTCTACAGACTCATGATCCGTCCCCCCCCCCCATCCTCCTCTCTCTCTCTCTCCTTTTCTCGTACATGTTGGTTACAGTGGAATTAGCCTTTTTTGCAACAGATAACCTCGCCATGAACTTCACATCAGCTAATTTTGATTATTTAGTATATTTTCTATATTATCTAACTACTATCAGACCCTCAATGCTTCTTCAGAACCCAGTGTATTTAACTCCATATCCACATATTTGACTAATCTTAACCCATCAGCTCCCATAGTCACTGTGCAAGGGATTTTGCTGGAAGGGCGCTAAGCTTACCGCTCTCCGCCTATCAGCTCATAGTCGCGTAGCCCATAGGTCCCCTCCCGGGGTTCCTTTCTTTATGAAATTTTGAAAATACCCAGTTCTGTCCTGTATTTGAGGACGGTGGCAGCAAATGGGTTAATCTCACCCTTTCCACTGAAATTACCGGTTTGTGTGATTTTAACCTTCATAATGTGGAATGATTGTTGCATTCTGCCTGGACTGACGATGCTGGTCTGGAGTGAGAGCTGTTTGCAGAATCATTTAATCTCAGGCAATTGGTAAAACAACCAGCCAGAATCCACGATAATCCTGACCATAATGCCGATCTCTTGGAGATATTCCTGACAAATACAGTAATCCAGATCAATACAGAATAGAAGTACTGTCACCACTTGGATCCTCTAATGCCAATCTCATCAAGGCCTTATTAGTCATTTGCTCCAAACCTCCCTGTTCTGCTCCTGTCGGGGTGACCAGGTGTCACCTTGATAAGGCACACTAAGATGGATTTAGAAATCATCTTGCTGATATTCCATGGCAGTCTTTCTTCTCCAGTGATGTCAGTTCTGCCCAGTCCCATAGTAACGACTTAGTACAAGCTGGTATGGAATTGTAGGTACCAAGTGAACATTTCACTAAAAGATTGGACTCCCCAAAATGGTTTGATAGCAATTGTGCCAGAGCAACAACCTAAAAGTCGTTAGCATATATTTCTTACATAAAATTAAACAAACTTGAATCGTTCAATCAATTTAAAATTGCTAGAAACCAGGCAAAAGCAGTAATAAATGTCGCTAAATCAAACTTTCTTCACAGCCAAGCATCCCAATTATTAAACAATCCTAACGACAACAGAATATTCTGGTCAGCTCTCAGTTCTTTCACTAATAAGTCTGAGAAGTCATTACCCACTCCCCCACTAAACTCTTCAGATGGTAACATTACAAATGATCCGTGTGGTAAAGCGAACATCCTTGCCAGTACATTTGCCAGTAATTCTACTTTTAGGAAAGCCAGAGCGTCCCTGTACTTGAACTTGCTGTCCAAAAATTGCTACACTTAAGGTACAGTGTAGATATGTAAAATCCATCCTAGACAGTTTACCAACTATCAAAGCTTCAGGTCCAGATGGAGTTCCTCCAATTCATTTCGAAGATTGTTCTCCTGAACTTGCTCCTCATCTAGCTAAATTATTCAGACTATGCATACGTACTTCTTCATTCCCTGATTCTTGGAAAGAAGCCAATATCCAACCAATTCCGAAGAAAAAAGGTTCCACTGGCCCCTCCGATTATAACCAAGGGCAATCACGTCTTCTCTTGGTAAAGCATTTGAATTTGTAATTACTAAGCACATAGTTAAACATCTTGACCCAAACCACTTAATTAATAATAGATAGTATGGTTTTTGCCACAAAGGATCAACTGTTGAAATACTCAACCTCCTCACTCATACCATCCATCAGCCAATTGACCAAAATGGAGAAACTGATGCAGTAGGCCTTGATATTTCTAAAGTTTTTGACAGTGTGGCACCATTCCCTGTTAATCAAACTTCCTTGCTATTGGTTTTCTTATATGAGTGACAGAAAGATAAGAGTAAAAGTAGATGATGTTTACTTCCATTTCCACTAAGTTAATGCCGGCATGCCACAAGGATCAGTTCTGGCTCCATCTCTATTGTTAATTGATATTAATGATCTCTTATATGTCACCAATCCATTCATATGCAGGTAACTCAACACACACTTAAATATCCATTCACAAAGTTCTATATCTAACTCACAACTCAGTGCAGCAATCTCCATAAAAAAAGGGTTATCTAAGATCACTTAATGTGGACAAAATAACATTGTCTCATTTAATGCTAGTAACATCAAATATATACACTCCACTAATACAAAGGTATTGTCTGATTCCTATACGTCCTTCAGTGCTACTAATATTCCTTTCTCGAAAAGTATTGAAAATCTAGGTGTTTCAATTAACAATACCCTCAGCTGGACCTATCATGACAAATTCCTTGCTAAAGCTGCTTCAGAGAAACTTGGATTATTGTACCAAGTCCCTAACTTCTTCACTGACGAGCAGCTAGCTGTAATTTATAAGAGTAATGTGCATTTCAGCTGGAATAGTGCTCACTCTTGTGGAGTGGATTTTGAGAGGTGGCACTAAAACAACTAGACAAAATTTAGAATAAGGCTGTTAAAAATATTAATAACCCTACTGTTACAAATGATTTACCTCTCCTTCATGTAAGAAGGAATGTTGCCTACTTTGGATTATTTTACATATACTTTTATGGCAAATGCTCAGA
This sequence comes from Coenobita brevimanus, assembly GCF_032717465.1. Lineage (NCBI taxonomy): Eukaryota > Metazoa > Arthropoda > Malacostraca > Decapoda > Coenobitidae > Coenobita > Coenobita brevimanus. The sequence goes on from NC_136984.1 coordinate 19,058,297, forward strand.
CGAACTTGCATCCATTGCGCCACCTGTCCACGCCTTTCCCGGCGCTACACGGGCATTTTGTAGCGCTCACGACTGGAATGTCACACTGCCATACTGCAGAACTTCTGTCTCTCAGAATTCTTTTATTCTCCGAACTGCATCTCTTTGGAACTCGTTTCCCCAGAGGCAGAGTGGTTTCCCCCCAAAGTTCAACCCGTGGCTGTTCAAGCCCAAGTGTTACAGATTTTTTTTTTTTTAATTAATGGAGGACTGTAATGTGGTGGATGGATTAATTTTTTTATTCATATGTTTTTGCTTCCTCAGTTCTCTCTCTCTCTCTCTCTCTCTCTCTCTCTCTCTCTCTCTCTCTCTCTCAAGAAAAAAAAAATGGATAAGCAGTTTAATGATGCTGTTGTAACTTTTCCTACTATATCTTACACATTCCGAAGAGTCATGGCTTTTTGAGACTACCATGTCTATTTTCTTTAGGTAGTAAGAAACAGATGGTTCTCCTTGACTGCTGCTGAAGGTATCTGTAGGAGTTCACGGCTCTATATATGACAGACTTACCGTGCATATTTCATATTGAACATCAGAGATATACATTAGTCATATTTACGTATATACTGTATGTATATATATATATATATATATATATATATATATATATATATATATATATATATATATATATATATATATATATATATATATATATATCAATTTATAAAGAGCAAATACACTGACATTAATTTTACCTTTATAATGAACACGCACATATTCATCTGGCATTAAAAAACAGCAAGACACTTCCTCCTTAGCAATGTATCATGCATATCATACCTTATTTTTGTCTTATGTGTGTCGTTCATAGAATGACCTGATGTCTTTGTAGGAGCAACACATTTTGTGTGTGTGTGTGTGTGTGTGTGTGTGTGTGTGTGTGTGTGTGTGTGTGTGTGTGTGTGTGTCTGACTTTGTACACAGGCTTCACAGACTGTTCTCAAGGTCCAGTAGTTTTCTTACATACTATAAACCTCGACTTGTCACCACTTATGTTCAAACATCCACCGTCCATAGTTACTATATGCTAGGACTGTCTCACACGGGACTAATGTACTGGAATTAGCGGGGATATTTTATGAGATGTTAGAGGGTCTTCTGAAAGTCAGTAAAGTATGCATTAATGAACCTGAGACTTAGAAAGTTCCCTGCCCCAGCCGGGATTCGAACCTTGGTCCAATTGGACTGCATGCCACTCTCTGCCCATTTTGGTCACTGCCTCCCCTTGCATGAGTCATATGTTTGCAGGATATACGACTGTAATAAACAAAGTATCTTGTTGAGGAAGAGGTGTTACGAAATCTCCAAGGTGAAGGAGAATACAGCCCACATTCCGAAAACTTATGTCTTTTTGCAACTGACTCGACCATCTCCTTCAGGTAAGAGGAAGCAACTGACATTCCTAGACCTGCTCCTGGAGGCGTCAGAAGGCGACAATGGACTTTGTGACGAGGACATTCGCGAGGAAGTGGACACCTTCATGTTTGAGGGTCACGACACCACCGCCACCGCCATCAACTGGTTCCTCTACGTTCTCGGTCGCCATCCCGAGATTCAGGTACAGATGAGCTCAGAGGTTCCTGCTACAACGAGTTGAACAATCAGCCTTTATAAATACTGAAAGAACTATCAACCTTTGCACATATCGAGAAAATGCTTAGGCAACTCTCGTGTCTGAGCAAAAATAAAGATACTGTTTCAGGCCTGGTACTGAGTTATAGAAACTCATAACTGTTGTCATATTCTGCAAAATGTACCACCCTCTATTCCATGGACTTATGATTTCAACTATGCAATCATGATCAGTTAATCCATCCTCTAATGTATTCAGTCATCACACAAATTCATGTGCAAATGATGTCAGTAATTACTTTACGAGGTGTAATAGGAAAATTCTAATAATTGTTGGGAAAATCAGTTTTATCGAAGTTTAGACATACTTCAGTGTCTTCAAAGTACTATTCTTCTGCGTCCACACGTTTGATCCAATGTTCGTGCCTGTGAGTAAAGCATCAGAGGCACTCTTCTTTCTTGACTTTAGGACACTCACAGTTTCAGACTTCTCATCAGTTTTGTCAAAATGGTGTTCTTACATCATAAGCGTCAGTTTGTGGAACAAACTTTATATTAATGCTGTGGAAAAGAGCATAAAAGATTCCTTTTTTAACCACCAATAAGTGCTGAGTACAGAATGCTTTGGAGCTGAAATTTTCGTGGTGAAGCTAGATCTACCATTCCAATTCCAGTGGTGTTTGTGACTTACTGCCTCACACAACCATGTCAAAACTACGGGGTAGAAAGCAGCATTAATAGTAGTACATCTGGGGAGAAATTCTGTGTGAAAATCCTTTCACGTCAAAGAAAAATGCGAGCAGCATATCTTCTACTCGCAGTTTTGACTAACATTTTTCAAACTGATATCTTTCATTGGGAACTATGGTTTCTGTATCTGGGACATATCCATATACTGGTATTCAAGTCTCATTGGTATGACGTAGAATATAAACGTTGGGTCCAATGCTCATGGATCACTTAGAAGTTTGTCATCATTGCTGAAAAATACTTAAAATACTTAAAATACATAAAAAGTTTGATTGTGGGCTGGATCACACACATCCCAGCTGATGCCCTGGAATGCATTATCAGCACGGATTGTACCTGGTTACGTCCCGGAACTCTTGTTTTCTGTGGATAGTCTGAATGCTGGCAGATGTTCTTTTTAATCCAGTGTTATTATTATATTATTCCTTCTTTTTAATCCAGTGTTGTTATTATTATATTATTCTCAGTCTTTACCATATAGCCATTCAATATGAAGGATTGTCGGTCTGCCTCTCATGTGCCATATGCAGGGTTGTCAGTCGATATCATTCGCTTCAACATCTTGTGTTTGCCCAATATCCCTATCGCACACTTTATATATTGGTGTAATATTATATATGGTTTCATAATTATCACCGCGAGGAAATCCAACAAATGTACTTATAAGTACAGTATTATTAGAAGATATTAGTGTTTATGCATTTATTGTAAGAAATATGCACTTTAAATGATTTTTCTGTACAAAACTGCTTCTTCTAATTACTAAAGGAGCCGAACATAGTGACACCGTCTGTGAGTCTTGGTGGGTCTTTCTGCAAAGTGGTTCACGCATGAATATTATTTGGCTTGACATCATTATTCTTGCTCATTTATGACCGAGAGCAAGGTAATGCACGGCTAAAATATAATGTTTCATAATTTTTTTGATAAACTTCTATGAGGGAAAAATAATGAATCTCGTAAATCCCAGCATTGGAAGCTACAATATATTACCCACTCTACCACGGGGTACGTGGATTAATCTTGCCTTTACCATGTCCTCTAGCAGATGGTTTCATGTAGTCCGGTAATAAGGGACAACTAGTAAAGTGGATGATGTACGGCAAGTAGTGGAATGAATAATTGGCAACACATTACAAAGAAGCATTCAAAGACTGCAACGCATTACGCCCACACCGTATATACAATCAGTCTAAATCCCTGTTCACCCAGTCAGAGAGTACTAGTGCTCTTGGAAACATGTTAATGGAAAAATTATGCAAAATAATCGTGTTGACGTGATGAAGCAACTTCCCAAGCTTCTGTCAACTGTTTATTTCTTGATCCATAACCATGCTTTGGAAATGATGAGCAGAGTTCTCGGACACGATAGGAGCACACTGAATCTTGTGAAAGGGCCTTAAAGACGAACTTTTTACCTTGCCCCTTGCCCTGGACCTTCCCCTGATTGCTCTCAAAATTGAATTACTTAATCCTTACCTAACCCTCAACCCATTCATCAAATCAACCTCAAACTGGATCGAGAGTGTTTTAAGCTGACCTTATCTTATGATCTTTACGTCTGGCTTGCTGTTCTGAATCATCTGCTGACCTTAAGCCCATCCAGCGTGTTTCATCCAGAGCATATAAAAACTGAGTTAAAGGACAGGCCTTTTGGACTTTGATGGATGGTCGTGAAGAGAGTGGATGTATGCTCGTTGGCTCTCTTCTCTAGCTTTCTAGGGCTGCCTCACTGTCATTAGTTCTTTTTTTTTTTCACCCTTCTGGTGGCTACTAGGTTAGCTAGTTACTCATATTCCTCCCCTCCCTGTAGCTAGGTATAGTATGTGTCTGTGCCATTACACTGAGTTTACATTTGCTTACTCGCCCACGGAGGGTCCCCCACACTGATCGCTCTGGGCCGTGAATAGACATGGTCGGGCCTCCCTGGAGTGGTTTGAGAGGGCAACCTCAGACATAGGTGTTCTACCCCAGGTTATTTGTCCTTAGGTTGTTTTCTCTCCTTCCCACTTCCCCCGTTAGGGGGGAGTGGATTCTATGGCGGACGCCTCTACTGCCTCCCCCCCCCTTCAAGGGGGGAGGTAGTCCTGACCGACCCCCGACTGACCAATGGACGGACTGTCCCCCGACTGAACGGCCCCGGACCCGATCACTAGAAATCAGTGTACATAATGCATCGTTTGTATTGATCCATGTGGTTGGTTCTACTCCTCTGTCCAGCCTCAATCCCTTCATCATCAAGAAGGTGATTGATGGGTGTGCAGGTGAGGTGGAACATGTGAAAAAAACTTGCCAGTGGAGATCTCTTAGTAAAGACAATGAATTCTGCCAAGGTCAAGGATTTGTTGAAACTGAGCAAGTTTCACTGTTATGATGTCCAGACAATGATCCCGCACTACATGAATTCCTGCAAGGGTGTTATCACCTGCAGGGATCTTGTGCTCATGGAGGAGGAAGAAATCGTACAGGAACTTGCTCAGCAAGATGTCATAGAAGCGAGATTTATTACACGATTTTCGGAAGGCAGGAGGACGAAGACCGCATCTGTTATCTTGACTTTTGGTAAAGTATCTCTTCCAGCTAATGTGAAAGTTGGATACGAAATTGTAAATGTCAGACCTTACATCCCAAATCCCCTTTGTTGTGCAAAATGTCAGATCTGTGGACATCACGAAAAGACATGTCGAGCTTCAAACGTGGTTTGTGGCAAGTGTGCGGCTGTAGGCCACTCTGCTGACAACTGTACATCAGAGACTGAATGTTGCTTTCACTGCCAGGGCGCTCACCCCACTTCCTCGAGGGTTTGTCCCAAGTGGAAGGAGGAGAAGGAGGTCTGCACAGTGAAGGCAACTGAGGGCATTTCCTTGTATGATGCAAGGAAGAAGGTGAAGGAGTTGCATGCAACTCCCAAGCCTAATATCTCCTATGCATCCGCGGTTGTGTCCCGTCCTGTGATGTGCACCGTGGAGATGCAGAATGACCTGACATTCGCTCCTCATGCCCCACGCCCTACCTCTCAGTCTAAGCCTCCTGTACTCTCCAACTCTCTGACGGACATCCCTGTTGCTACATCGTACTCTCAGGCTGCCGCTGCTCCTTCGCAGTCAGTGCAGCCAAAACAGAAGTCTGACAAGTCAGACAAAATTAATTTGACCATCCTCACCAAGCCGGCACGTCCTCATGTCCTTCCTGCTCCTGGTCCAACGAGGGAGAGAAAGAATATCTCTTCCTCAGTGGAGTCTGGGAGCCTTGTTATTGACGAGAATATGGAGATCTCCACAAGCAAGCACCAGGAAAGGTCCCCCGGTAGCCACTCACCTGGTGGCGGGCGGCATAAAAAAAACTAAGAGCGCTGGCCACCCTCGTAAATCTTAAACCGTCGCTTTCACTTTATTACAGTGGAATAAGTTACAAAATATAGCAATCTTGCTTTCCTTACACAGACCAGACGTTTGTTTACAGGAAACGCGCCTGGAGGATCATCTTGATCCTCCACAGTTCAGACACTACCACTCGTATAGAGATATATGAAGGTCACGGAGTTGCCATATACACACACAAATCACACCCACAAACGGAAGTGATTCTAAATTCTACTCTGGAAGCTGTCGCATGCAGAGTAAAATTTAATAATATGTACCTGTCTATATGCTCTCTGTACTGTCCTCCACATGGCCCCATTGATACTGATGCTTTAAATTCATTATTTGAACATCTTCCAGTAATAAGTTAGTGTTGGGCGATTTTAACGCCCATCACTATCAATGGTCCTTTTTGTCCACGGTGACTCGAACAACACCATTAAGTAAAGTCTGGTCCACTATAAGAATATTAAATAATAAAGGCCCATATTTTCCTGTCACCACCCTGCAGGTGAATAACATCATCTATGACGAGCCCGTGGACGTTGCTAACATCCTCACCAGGAGTTTTTCTCATGTAAATAGCTCAGCCAATTATGATCTGCGTTTTCAACATCATAAACGCACGGCTGAGCTACAGTTAATAGACTTTGCCACAGAAGATGTAGACTCCCTATACAATCAAGAGTTTATGCTAGATGAACTGCTCTTTGCCCTTAAATCCTGTAAAGACACCAGACCTGGACCAGACACCATCATGTACGGTATGATCCAGCATCTTAATCAGGACAACCTGATTAAGATGTTAGCATTGTACAATGAGATTTGGGTGTCTCGAACGTTCCCAAACTCATGGCACTTTGCGCACGTCATACCGATACCCAAAGAGGCTGGTCATCTTATGAATCCCACTTCATTTCGTCCTATTGTGTTGACTTCTTGTCTATGTAAGGTCATGGAATGAATGGTAAACAATAGGTTTCTTTTTGTTTTAGAGTCGAAGAATTTGTTAAATGATCAACAATGTGGCTTCCGTAAATACAGAAGTTCACTAGATCATTTCATGAATTTGGGTCATTGTATTGCAGAGGCATTTGCCAATAAAGAATTCATGATAGGGGTGTTCTTGGACATCCATAAAGCCTATGACATGACATGGCGACACGGTATACTAATGAAGCTCTATGCTTATGGTTTAAGAGGAAATTTGCCTATTTTTATTTCAAATTTCTTAAGGGACAGGACTTTCTCTGTCAAATTGCCCCGTAACGTAACATCGGATAATTTATCCAGGAAAACAGGGTGCTGCAGGGAAGTGTGCTTAGTCCTACTTCATTTAGCATTATGATCAATGATATTCTGTCATTAGCTCCCATCCTGAGGAATCTTAAATACTCACTCTACGCTGACGATTGTGCAATATGGCACTCTTCCCATGATGCACAAATTTCGGCTCTTGACTCCGTCCACCAATGGGCCTTGCAGTGGGGATTTAAGTTTTCCGTCCCTAAGTGTGCCGCTGTAGACTTCACTAATCGTAACGTACCTAATTTGTGCTGTACTTTGGATAATCAGGCAGTACCTTTTGAAAATTCTGTAAAGTTTTTGGGAATTCATTTTGATTGTCGGTTGAACTTCAAAATTCATGTTAATAATTTGCTTGCTCACTGTGACAAATCTGTAAAAGTCCTCAAGTACCTAGCGGGTACTACCTGGGGTGCCAACAGAAAATCTTTATTAATGGAGTATAAGTCCCTTATTCGATCAAAGCTAGACTATGGCACACAGGTGTATGGCTCAGCATCTGATGCCATGCTGAAAGGATTGGATGTGTTGCAGAATAAATGTTTGCAAATGTGTCTTGGAGCCATCCGGTGTACCCGTGTAGCTCATATGGAAGTGGAGGTGAATGTGCCTCCCCTCTGTATTCATCGTTACCACCTGACTTGGTCCTATGGCCTCAGAACATCAAGGAAAAGTAATATCGGCAATGTGGCCTGTACTCCCCTGCGTCAATACCACCACCATCTGCGGGGGGTGCGTCAACCACTTGCCATTCACTTCCACTTACTGACTTAGGAGCTTGGTGTGGACCTCAGTGACTGTGACAAGTTGGTGTTTAAAAATATAGCGCCTTGGGAGCCACCCAGCATTACCGTTGACGTATCATGGCTTCCAGCACCAAAGTCCAAGGCACCGGAGGTGGAGGTCCACCACTTGTTTCGTAACATCATCGTGCATCACTTGGGGTCCCACCAATTGTACACCGATGGTTCCAAGTCGAGTGAATGTGTGGGTGCAAGTGTATGGTCGACCGAATGTGACCTCAGGTATCGGTTGCCGACTCATGCATCTGTGTTTACCTCCAAACTTTTTGCTATTGACAAAGTCATAGACTATGCTCTCAATTCTAGGCATGACTCACTTGTCATATTTTCAGATTCAAAATCAGCCCTTCAGGCAATTGCATCTTGTACTACGGACTATCACAAGATCCAGGGCCGCATCGTTAATAACTTGCATTCATGCCACAAGTCATTCACGCTGATCTGGGTGCCTGGTCATTGTCGCATCTATGGCAATGAGCAGGCTGAGTTACTTGCAAAGTTGACTGTAGAACTCGAGAAGACTTGGGACGTTCCTCGTGATCTACGGTCGAGTCTCTCTCTCGGAAAGAAATCTATAAATCTTCTGTGGCAAGGTCAGTGGACCAGACTCAATATTCGAAAGTGTAAGCCGTACCTGGGCGACTGGGCCACTGCCAACCGTCCCAGTTGCCTGGAAGAAAAAGCGTTGGCGCGGTTACGGCTTAATGCCACCATGCTTACTCAAATGAAACATATGGAAAAACGATTCCCACCGCACTGTGACATCTGTGATGCAGTGTTATCTATCAGTCATATCATCCTGTGCTGTCGGCGATTTATTCGTGAACGTGCTTCACTTATAAATTACTGCGGTGCAGTAGACTTCCCCTTCACCCTTTCCACCATCCTGGGTGATGGAGAAATTGTTATGATTGATAAACTGATGGCTTTCTTGAGAGAGATCGGACTGATCAGAGTGATGTGACTTTTTTACCATATGGTTTTGTTTTTTATCGACTGTAATTATGTATATATTGTACTGTTAACTAGGGTTGACAGTTGACATATTTAAAACAGTTCCTCCTTCCCACTGATCTATTTCTCATATTGATGTCCCCTATATTAAACCCCGTTCCTCGACTGACAGTCACTAGCCGATGAATGTAAGTGTGCAATATAGAAAGGTATTGGTCAGTTGCAGTCGATGGTGGTCTGTTGGGCGAGGTCCTTCACTTTTTGTACATGTTATGTAAATACCTTATACCACCATGTTTAAGTTGTTCTAATTAGGGCCAACAGCTGACGTATATGGAAATGTTCCTGACTCGTCTGGTTCCCTTTCATATATTGATGTCCCCTATATTAGGATGTGCCTCGACTGACAGTCACCATGTGATGAGTGCAGGTATGTAATGTAGAAAGGCATTACATATCTGCAGTCGATGGTGTTCTGTTAGTCGAGGTATTTTTACCATTAGTGTAGGTCTAGCTATATGTCTCTGTAGGATTTAGTATAGGTTAGCGATTTGTCTGTTAGGTGATTAGTTTTAGGGTCTTTAGATTAAGTTTTTCTTTATAATATAAGGTATAAAATATATAAAACCAAGAAAAAGTTTAAAAAATACAAATACAAATAAATTAATAAAAAAAATTAATATATATATAGAAAAAATTATAAAAATAAAAATACAAATAAATCAATAAAAAAATTAATATATATATATATATATATATATATATATATATATATATATATATATATATATATATATATATATATATATATATATATATATATATATATATATATATATATATATATATATATATATATATATATGTACGTGTGCATGAAAGTGTGTCTGTATGTATGCATGGAAGTGTGTGTGTGTGTGTATGTGGAGTAGACTGTAGCACCAGTCGAGCAGGGCAGTACTCCCAAGGTGGATGGAAAGCTGATGACAGGGAGAGCTGGAGCTCCCGTTTCATTAGCCCTCGGGACTAGGTCCCGACCATCCCCCTTTGCTGAACTTTTTCAGTGTCTCAGTAACACAGAGAGTAGACCAGCATGCTCTCCAATACAAGTTTCTCCAACTATCAACACCAAACTACATGCACAGTACACACCACACTTCCTTTTCAAAATTTTCAAAAATGGCGTCGAAAAACATAGCCTCGGAGTCCCCAGGGGGGGGAACATAAATGCCCCCACCTTCAGCCCCTCTCCCGGTGACGACTCAAGGTGCCTGGAACCACTGTCTGACTCTCTTCTTCTTCATTTCTGCAACATTTGTGGCCCTTTTCTAACTTTCGCTCTGTTGAGCACCATCTCTCCCTCTCTAAACCTCACCTTCTATTCCTAACTGAGACTCAGCTGTCTGAGGCAACTGACAGCAAACCCTTTTCTGTATCCTCCTACTTTCTCTATACTCATTTCAAAGCCAAAGGTGGTTGTTGTGTATATATACGCAACAACTTATCTTGCTCTCGTGTTCCTGAACTCGATTCTTCTGAATTCTCTACACTCTGGCTTCGGCTTTCCTGTCATTCTCTGACTAAAGTATATCTGTGCTGTTTACTTATCTCCTAATTCTACTGACTATCAAAAATTCTTTGACTATCTTACTTCTACGATGGAACACATTCTATCCATCTCTCCTTTCTCTGAAATCTCCATTCTTGGAGATTACAATGTTCACCACCACCTTTGGCTCTCCTCTCCTTTCATTGATCCACCTGGTGAACAAGCCTACACCTTTTCTATCCTTAATGACCTAGAGCAGCTTGTACAGCACCCTACCCGTATCCCTGACCGCCTTGGAGAGAGCTCCAACATACTTGATCTCTTCCTTACAACTAATCCTTCTGCTTACACTGTTAATCTTTTCTCTCCGTTGAGCTCCTCCGATCATAACCTCATCACCTTAACCTGTCCTATCGCTCCGGTACGGCCTGCGGACCCTCCAAAAAAACGTTGTCTCTGGCACTTTGGAGCTGCGGATTGGGAGGCCCTCAGGCAATACTTCTTTGATTTTCCCTGGAATGATTATTGCTTTCATGGTCATGAGCCATCTGGGTGTGCCTTGCGCATTGCGGAGGTTATTCTCTCAGGCATGGAAGCATACATTCCTTTCTCATATCCTTTGCCTAATGCAAGAAAGCCTTGGTTTATTCACGCTTGTTCTAATGCTGTCCGCAACAAGGAGAGGGCCTATAGAAGGTACCGGAGCCAACCCACCCCTGAATCATATCTTTCATACATTTCTGCCCAGAATTGTGCTAAGTCTGTTCTTTGCTCTGCTAAAAAAAAATTCATCCGTACTAAATACTCTCAACTCTCTAACTAGAACTCTTCCCGCTCCTTCTGGCACCTTGCCAAAAACCTTTATAACAACTTTACCTCATCATCCTTCCCTCCTCTTTTCTACTCTGATGGCTCTGTAGCTATATCTTCTACTGATAAAGCAGATCTCTTCGCTCAGACTTTCTCCTCCAATTCCACTTTAGATGATCCCGGTGCTGTCCCTCCATCACTTCCCCCCTCTGACTTCCTCATGGCTAACATTAAAATTTCTTCAGCTGATGTATTTTCTGCCATTGCTGGACTCAGTACTTATAAGGCATATGGGCCTGATGGAGTCCCTCCTGTTGTTCTCAAGAACTGTGCTTCTGTGCTTACATCCTGCCTAGGCAAACTCTTTCTCCTTTGTCTGTCAACTTGTACCTTTCCTTCTTTGCTTTCATTCAGCCAGTTCCAAAGAAGGGTGACCATTCCCAACCCTCTAACTATCTCCCAATTGGTTTAACATCCTGTATCTCAAAAGTTTTTGAGTCTATTCTTAATAGAAAAATTTTAAAGCATCTTTCCTATCACAACCTTCTTTCTGATCGTCAGTATGGGTTCCGTCAGGGACGCTCCACAGGAGATCTTCTCATCTATCTTTTAGACTCCTGGTCATCCTCCTTTCGGGACTTTGGCGAAAGCTTTGCCATTGCACTTGACATCTCAAAGGCTTTCGATCGAGTCTGGCATAAATCTTTAATTTCCAAACTGCCCTCTTACGGTTTCTATCCTTCTTTCTGTGCCCTCATCTCTAGCTTCCTTTCTGGTCGTTCTATAGCCGCTGTTGTAGACGGCTATCGTTCTTCTCGTAGATCTGTTAACAGTGGTGTTCCTCAGGGCTCTGTCCTACCACCAACTCTCTTCCTTTTATTCATCAATGACCTTCTAAGCTGTACATCTAATCCTATCCACTCATACGCTGATGTCTCCACCCTTCACCTTTCCATTCGATTCTCACAACGTCCATCTCAGCAGTTACTTCAACAGGCAAGGGATGAGGCTATGGCACACCTAATGTCTGACTTGGCTCGTATCTCTGACTTGGGTAAAAATAATCTGGTTGTTTTTAATGCATCAAAGACTCAGTTTTTGCACCTATCAACCCCACAAAATCTTCCACAGGTATACCCACTTATGTTTGATAATACTCAACTTAATCCTGCATTATCCTTGAACATGCTTGGGGTTTCATTTGATCGGGACTTGTCTTGGAAAGATCATATTACATCTCTTGTAAAATCTGCTTCCAAGCGATTGGGTGTGCTAAGCCGACTCCATTCCTTCTTTGCCCCTGCACAATTGTTGACTCTATACAGGGGTTTTATCTGCCCCTGTGTGGAGTACAACTCTCATGTGTGTGGAGGCTCCCCAAATACAGCTCTTCTCAATAGGGTGGAGTCAAAGGCTTTTCGTCTCATTAACTCTCCCCCTCTTACTGACTCCCTTCAACCTCCGTCTCTTCGCCGCAATGTTGCATCTTTATCTCTTTTCTATCGCTACTTCAATGGTCACTGTTCCTCTGAACTGTCTGCATGCATTCCTCCACTTCTACGACGGGCGCGTAGCACCCGTCTAGCAGCAAACTCTCACCCCTTTTCTGTCCAACTCTCTAATGCAAGAGTTAACCGTTACTCCCAGTCCTTCATTTATGCAACAGGTCAACTCTGGAACTGTCTCCCTCTGTCTGTATTTCCTGCTTCCTATGATCTTCAGTCTTTCATATGCAGTGTGTCCAGGCATCTCGAAATGAATGGATATTGAATTTGGCTCTCTCTTGTATTTTGTTTTTCTCTTGGAAGGAACAGTTTTGCGGGCTCATGGCCTTTGGTTCCTTATTCCTCACATAAAAAAAAAAGTATGTATATATATGTTTGTATATATATGTATATATGTTTATACATCTATATATACGGCTTCGGCCCCAATGGTTGATAGCCCCCCCCCCCCAAAAAAAAGGCCTTTTGACCTTGCTCTGCAACTTTTGTCTCTGATTCATTGTTCTCAAAATTAAACATTTAAACCGTTTCCTTTCCCTCAACCTTTTACCAAGTTTGGTCAAAATTAGACCTAAACTGAACTGGTTCTTTCCTGAACCTAATACCTATCATCTTTGTCACTCAAAAATTAATTCCTGTTCCTCTGATGAGCGTCAGTCGTTTGGCCAAGTTTCTCTCCAAAAGTTTTCACATAATCTTGCTTAGAACAAAATAGTGAACAAAATAATTATATAAGTAGTCCACTATAACAATTACTATCCTGTGTTTTAGGATTTTTCATCATAATAAATAATATTTTTGTGTGTGTATATTATACACACACGATTATTTACAATAAAAAATATTGCACTGATTTCATCATGAAAAACTTTCTGCTTCCATTCCGCTCCGCTACGTTTTCTATTATATTTTTTATCCCCTGTGATTTGTGTTTTTTCATCATAAAAAACATACACACACGGAAACTTTCAATAAAAAATAAGGCACTGATTTCATCGTAAAACAACCATTCTGCTTCCATTATTCATGTAAATAGAGAGGCATTCTATGAGGATCAAAGCAATTCTTTTCCTCCTCCTTCCTCCCTCCACCTCCTTCCTTTCTCCACTCCCTACCTCCTCTTCCATCTCCTTATCCTCGCCAATATCCCCTTTTCCAGGATCATCAATACCCTCTGAACCATTCTCATTATCGGAAATAGCAGATGAACGTACAGGGAAGTGATAGGCGCGCAGTGGAGTCACGACTCCAACCTCCTCACACATCGCATAAATATCGACACTCATTATGGCGGTCACTCTCCTGAGAGGAAGTCACTTTCTCGAGTTACTATCTATCTATCTATATGCCTAGGCTGCTTCCCCCAAGGAAAGGGAGGTAGCCGATACAGGACGACACACTCCCCATTTACTCATCCATTCATTCGTATCTTAGCCCCAGAGGGGAGAAGGGATCTCACAGCATCACACCGCACATGGGTCAACTGCACAGTGCAATCAGTGACATCCGCAGCAGGGCCTGACAGCAGAGCTGGTTTACCTCTGCCACATCATAATAGACCCATCCCCTTACCCGCACCTGACCTGACTAGCTGATCAGACCAAATGCGGAAGAATATCCCCTCAGGGCTGCGTCATCATTTATTCATACACAGTTTCTCTCCATTTATTTCTGTCACGCACAGCCACTCTTCCTTGCTGAACAAACATCCCTCTCACATCCAGCACTCTCTTCACACTGTCCATCCATCCTATTCGTGGTCTCCCTCTCAGCCTTACACCTCTCACATCAGAGCTAGTTATCTTTTTCACCAATCGCTCATTATCCATTCTCTCCATATGCCCAAACCATCGCAACACTCTCTGCTCAACTAGATCAGCAATCTCCCGAACAACTCCAGGTCTCCTTCACACTTCATCATTTCGCACTCGATCCATAAGCGTCCCTCCACACATACTCCTCAGACTCCTCATCTCCATTACATTCAAACTTTTCCTCTCTGCTACACCCATATTCCATGTTTCAGCCCCATATAACGCAGTTAGTACCACAATACCCTCATACAGCTTTCTCTTTACATCCATTCTAAGCAAACGACATCTAAACACCTTTTTCATTCCTCCCAGCACCTTTCCTACTTCATTCATTCTAAACTTCACTTCTGCATCTATTCTTCCATCCACAGCAACATGTGACCCTAAATATTTAAAACACTCTACCTCCTCAAGCAACTCACCATTCAAAACTATATTCATCCCCCTACCATCTACCAACCTCGTACACTTCATCACTTTACGCTTATTCTCATTTACTTTCAATTTCCTCTTTTTACACACCCTTCCAAACTCCTCTACCAACTGTCTCAGTCTCTCCTCTGAATCACCCACCAGTGCAGTATCATCTGTAAACAGCAGCTGCTTCAGATTCCACTCTCCACCATCAACATTCACCAGACTCAACCTCCACTTAACACTCTTGCATTCACCTCCCTTACAACACCATCCATATAAATATTAAACAACCAAGGTGACATCACACATCCCTGTCGCAGCCCCACTCTCACAGGAAACCAATCACTCACAGCATTTCCCACTCTTACATAAGCTCTACTATTTACATAAAAACTCTTCACCCCTTTTAGTAACCTACCATCAAGTCCATACAATCTTAAAACAGTCCACAAAGCCTCTCTATCAATTCTATCATACGCTTTCTCTAAATCCATGAATGCCCAAAACACATCCTTGCCTTTCGCTAAATACTTTTCACACACTTGTCTCACAGCAAACACCTGATCCACGCATCCTCTTCTTCTCCTAAAGCCACACTGCTCATCACCAATCACTCCCTCTGTACCCTCACTAACTCTCATAATTAACACTCTACCTTACACCTTACCTACAACACTCAAGAGACTTATACCCCTAAAGCTAGTACATTCATACTTATCACCCTTGCCTTTATACAACGGGACCACACAAGCACTTGCCCAGTCAATTGGCACCATACCTTTCACAAAGCACACATTCAACAGTCTTACTAACCAGTCAACAATAGTCATTCCACCACCCTTCAGGCATTCCACGGCACACCCATCCATACCTGCAGCTTTCCCTGTTTTCATCTCCTTTACTGCCTTCTCCACTTCCTCCTTCGTGATCAAAGAATCATTCAACTCTCCCAACACATTTATTCCTTGTATCCTTACATCTGCCACAAGCTCAGACACTCTCTCCTCCTCTACATTTAACATTCTTTCAAAATACTCTGCTCATCTCTTCCTTACTGCATCCATCTCAATTAACATCCTTCCATCCTCTGCTTTTACTCGCTCTTCCTTCCCAGACTCTCCCTTTCGCACCCTTTTCACCTCCTTCCAGAACATTTTCTTATTCTGTTGAAAATTCTCAGTCAGCCCCTTACCCCACCTCTCATCTGCTGCCACTTTAGCATCATGCACAACCTTTCTCGCCCTATTCCTCTTTTCCTTATACCTCTCATATGACACCTCATCCTTCCTCTGCAGCCGCACTTCATATGCACGTCTCTTCTCAGCCACAGCCATACTTTCTTCCTCGCAACACCATTCACTTCCTTTTCTTACACCACCACCCACACGTCTCACACCACACACCTCTTCTGCATGCCCCACCACAGCACTCTTAAACAACTGCCATTCTTCCTCCACACTGCCATTTTCCTGATCTTTCACTGCATTCCACTAATCTTTCAATTTCTCCTGATACTCTATCATTTTCTCTCTTTTATCCAACTCACTCACTTTCAAAACCTCCCTGCCACATCTAACCCTCCTAGCTCTCACCCATCTCTTACCTACTCTTAACTTTCCCTCCACCAGATAGTGGTCAGACATACCTCCACCTTCCCCTCTCAAAACTCTCACATCCAACAATCTTCCTATTACATTCCTGGACACCACCACATAGTCCATCAAAAATCTATCAACAACCTGTCCACCCTCCTGTCTTACCCATGTATACTTGCCAGTCACTGTTGGCAATAATGTCACCTCAAGTTCTCTCCCTACTGCACTATCACTAAGGCCTTTTCTTTTTTTTGGCCTTTGGACTTCATTGGTGTTAAAGTCAGCCACTGCAGGCACTCAGCCAAGGATCTGGACACAGGGAAAACTTTTTGCATAGGTATGTCCATTACAGAGATAGGCAGGTGACTGAAACATGACTCAGATGCATGCAGGAGGGTTGCCAGTGGCTGCATGTGGTGGAAATAACCCACGGAATATTCAGAGAATGCCACGAAACACTACATCATGTATACATGCACTCCAGATGGCCCTGGGAGGATGTATAAACATGTCACCTAGAATGGTGAGTTACTGACCTAGAGAAGCTTGTACAGCACCCTACCAATATCCCTGACCACCTTGGAGAGAGCTCCAACATACTTGACCTCTTTCTTACAACTAATCGTTCTGCTTACACCATTAATTATTCCTCTCTGTTGGGCTCCTCTGATCACAACCTTGTTACCTTAACCTGTCCTATAAGTCTAGTACAGCCTGTTGATCCTTCAAAGAAATGCTGTCTGTGGCTCTTTGGAGCTGCTAATTGGGAAGCCCTCAGGCAGTACTTCTTTGACTTCCTTGAAATAATTATTGCTTCCAAGGCCGGGAGCCATCTGAGTGGGTCTTGCGCATTATGGACGTTATTCTGTCGGGCATGGAAGCATACATTACCTTCTCATATCCTTTGACTAATGCAAGAACGCCTTGGTTTAATCACGCTTGTTCTAATGCTGTCCACAACAAGGAGAGGGCCTGTAAAAGGAAACAGAGTCAACCCACCCCTAAATCACATCTTTTTTATGTTTCTGCCTGGAATCGTGCTGTCTATTCGTCGCTCTGCAAAAAATAATTTCATCTGTACTAAATGCTCTCAACTCTTCAACTCAAATTCTTACCACTCCTTCTGGGACTTTGAAACTTTTTAAGAACTTTACCTCATCATCCTTCCCTCCTCTTTTCTAATCTGATGGTTCTGTAGCTATTTCTTCTACTGATAAACCAGACCTCTTCACTCAGACATTCTCCTGCAATTCCACCTTAGATGATTCCGGTGCTGTACCTCCATCACTTTCCCACTCTGACTTCCTCATGGCTGACATTAAAATATCTTCAGCTGATGTATATTCTGTCTTCACTGGCCTCAATACTAACAAGGCATATGGATCTGATGGAGTCCCTCCTGTTGTCCCCAAGAACTGTGCTTCTGTGCTTACACCCTGCCTGGGTAAACTATTTCACCTTTGTCTATCAACTTGTACATTTCTTTCTTGCTGGAAGTTTGCTCTCATTCAGCCAGTCCCGAAGAAGGGTGACCATTCCCAACCCTCTAACTATCGTCCAATTGCTTTAACATCCTGTGTCTCAAAAGTTTCCAAGTCAATTCCTAACAGAAAATTTTTACAGTATCTCTCCAATCACAACCTACTTTCTGATCATCAATATGGGTTCCGTCAGGGATGCTTCACTGGCAATCTTCTCACCTACCTTTCAGATTCCTGGTCATCCTCCTTTCGGGACTTTGGCGAAAGGTTTGCCATTGCACTTGACATCTCAAAGGCTTTTGACCGAGTCTGGCATTAATCTTTATTTTTCAAGCTGCCCTCTGACGGTTTCTATCCTTCTATCTGTGCCTTCATCTCTAGCTTCCTTTGGTTTGCTGTGTACGGTTTAACAAGCACAAGTTTCTGTAGTACCCTGAACACTGAACTGATGACATAAAGCCAAACACATTCTGTACTGTCCTTTTTGCTCTGCTAACACGGTAACTGAATATTCTTTTGAGGGACCCCTTATTGTATTGCCTTGGTATTGTTTCATTATGTTTATGCTCTGTGGCAATGCATCATCAGTCACAAAGACGTAATGGATTGGCTTTTCACTGCCAGGAAGTTGCTATAGGTGCGGTGGATTATCTGTACAGTTGTCAAGAGCCTGCTTGAATTTGGTATGTGAGGATACACCCCGTCTGATAAACGACCCTGACACCCACTGTTTACGTACATAAAGTTAAACATTGCAAGCACGACAGCAAACAGTATTGTACTAAAGTATGTGACGATGCCTGGAGGGCAATGTGTTTGCCGTCCAGTGGGCCCAGGCAATGAAAACTCCAAATGTGTTGGAAGGTACTCAGAACAGTGATCCACCCGTCCACGGTCGTTGGCAGCCGTAACACAATAAATGGGTTATTCCTCGATTTAGGACATCCTACAATTATTTTACAAGTACTATAATGAATACAGTGAATAATAACCAAAATGTGTATATTGGAACGAGTAAAATTAGAAAAATGTAATTAACTGAAGAAGTAAAACAAATATTCACATTGGTAGATGATGTCACAATTACATAAAAGAAATGTATTAATGAAACTGTACAGGAGTGTAGGTGGGGTTGTGGCATAGACCCAAACCATGCCATATTATCAATTATGAATTTACTGTTGCTATAAATAATTTCCTGGTTAACGAGAAGTAGGTTTGGTTAGATTGCTTTTTTACCATAAACAACGTGTAATAAAATGATCAAATATCAGTATATGTCTTAAAGATGTCGACAGCTATTATAAGTATGATTATTAATTTGGATACATTTAACGCAAGGATAACAGAAACCGCATAGTAATGTGTGTGTAGTATTAATTACTTTATATATTACTCATATAATAAATTACTCATTATTTGTTTCCAAGATGTGAGCCATCGCACATCTACATCACAGGATGCTGAAACTCTTGTGGGGGGTCTGGAACCTGGTGAAGGTGTATGCAGTGATATAGAACACCATGGAACAAGCACTGATGGGCCTTGTGGTCCTGTCAGAACAGATCAATGTGGACGACAAACAGCCAAACACAGCTATGAGCATGTTGCAGATGAGGCTAATGGTGTAATGAAATCCCTACAGAAATGGTGTAATGACGGTAATGAACACCAAGCATTTGGTGATCTCATTGCATGCAAACTTACGACACTGAAAACACAACATGCACTATCAACAGTGCTTGACAGCAGGCTGTGAAGCCTATGCCCAGAGTCGGTCACATAAAAAGAAAAAGAAAAAAAGAAAAAGAAAAAGGGGTATGTACAACTCAGGGTCAGTACCCGATGCATATTGTATCTTGCACACTTTCCCCATTGACATAGACAATACAGATCATATACCTCCATATCTATATGGTACAGAGTCTGAGGACCCTATTACTATTACACACCTGTAATGTTCATGGGATGCCTACTGTATGTGTTTGTTAAGAGCATAAATAAAATGTATCCACTACCTGAGTTACTTCACAGTCCAATAAATGGTTTACAAAAGTAATTGCAATCAGGCTATCATATTGGGAAAACACCTTTCTGTGGGGTATGGATCTAGTTAGTTTTGATATGATGTTGGTACATAAAGGTTACGAGACTCCTGTCCCTCCATAACTGAATTATGTGACAGTCCCTTATAGGAAGAGGCCATTGGCAACCACCCGTACCTGTACATGCTCGCCGAGTTCCCTGACCAGTGCACAGCACACCTCAGGCACTATCTCGCAGATGGACTGCTTTGACATCCGAAACATATATCCCAGGCTGCTGTAGAAACCTTTTGTTCCTTGGTATCGTAGTGTTGTTGCCATGTGGTCCACACCTTCTTCTGCCTGTCATTTATTGGTGTCCTGTCTACGGATATGTGGCCCACTCTTACGTAGTAGCAGTTCATAATTAGGTGCACATATCCGTAGAAAGTTGTAAAACGATCGAGTTGTCTACAGTTGTGACAGTGATAAGCCCATATTATCACGTGCAATATCATGCATGACATCACGCTTGTCTGAACTGTTTCTATGGTGCAGTGACAAATGCATCCAGAAACGACAACGACAGCCTTTCTGTGGTATACCGTCGCACAAAATTATCACTGCTGCTGCCACCAGTATCACGTCCTCATGAGCTGACATTATGCTGGAGTCTCGGCTGACTCGTGTGGACATACTCTTTCGTCACCTCTGCAGCAAACATATTTGCAATATTTCTGACCCATTTTTGCATACTTCTGTCTAAATACTGCTGCAACCTGCATCTAAACATGGTGCAAGCAGTGTTCACAACAGATATTGAAGCACACGTGTGGACACGCTCTTAGGAGTGTCTCATTCAGGACTAGTCAGATGGTACTAGTGGAAGTTTTTTTTTTTTTTTTTTTGGTATGTTGGTGAATATAGTGGAACATAAGTACAGTGTGCATGACGAACTCTTACGATTTTGTCGTCACTAACAAAATCAGCAACAGTTGTGATTAATAATCCATATGCCCCTGAATGGATAATATAGGTCTTTTCTTTGCTATTATATGAGTAATTATATTTACAGTATTTCCACATTCACTCCAGGCACACGTTCATGAAGAGCTTGACTCCATCTTTGGTGACTCTGAGCGTCCAGTGACCATGGCTGACCTGCGGGAGATGAAGTACTTTGAAATGTGCATCAAGGAGACACTCAGGCTTTATCCCTCAGTCCCGGCAATCTCCCGTTGCCTCACAAACGACCTGATTATAGGTTAGTAATACAATAGTACTTGTGCAGTAAGACTCTCTCTCTTTCTCTCTCTCTCTCTCTCTCTCGTGTTGCTTTATTTTTCTAATGCCCCATTTCTATTATTGTATTTATGCTTTAACTTTGGTTGGGTTTGGTCCAGTTTTAATCCCCTGAACACTTGGGCTTAGTAAAACCCTTCCCATCAATATCGTCCAACACAATAACATCCAATACATTACTTAGTGCATGTTTACTGGCAACATCTTGTACACAGCTACCAGATGCTTAATTTATCATTTACTATTGATGTAGTGTAATCATATTAGCCTACCATGTAAAATTCGAGACTTCAATATACAGAAGTCAAGAGATATCATATATTGGTGGTGAATGGACCCCCCTGGGGGTAGGGGGGAGTTTCAAGAATACTCACTCAGTATCCCAGCTAGTCGTATGACGCGACTAAAAGGGTTGGCAGAGGGTTAGTGCCCCCCCCCCCCCGGAAAACAGCTAACTAAAAAGACAAACAAGAAGCCTCGGACAAGGACTGACCAAAAGATGACGACCAAGGACCGGACAAAGGACATGGTACGGATCGCGACGTGGAATGTAAGGGGTGTGAATGATGAGGTGAAAGAGAGAAACTGTCCAGGTGCTTGAGGGTGAGAAAGTAGATGTATGTGGAGTAACTGAAACTAAATGGTGAGGGGAGAGTGTGAGAGAATGGGAGTATGGTTAGGGTATATGTGATAATGAGAGGGCAAAAGAAGGAGTGTGTATTGTGAGTAAAAGATGGAAGAAGAACATAAGAGAGTATGGATCAGTTGGCTCAAGGATTGTGTGGGTAAGATTGAAAGGTGGAATACAAATGTGGGCAATTGTGTACGCATATGCGCCAACACATGATCGTGCAAGCAGAGTTGGAGAAGAACAGGGAGGCTTTAGGAAGGGAAGAGGTTGTGTAGATCAGATATTAATTCTTAGATCTTTAGTGGAAAAGTTTCTAGAGAAGGGAAAGAAGTTGTATACGGCCTTCATGGTTTTGGAGAAAGCATAAGACAGGTTGGATGGACAAGGATTGCGGAAAGTATTAAGAATATATGGAGTACATGGGAAGTTGTTGAATGCTGTGAAGAGTATGTATGATGGTGCTCAGGCTGCAGTGCGTGTGGATGGTGAACTGGGTGAATTTTTCTCTTTTAAGATTGGGTTGAAACAAGGATGTGTCATGTCTCCATGGTTGTTCAATCTGTACATGGATGGGGTATAAAAGAGATACAAGGTAGGGCAGTGGATGTTGGAGTGGCCATAGTGAGAGAGGATAGTGTTTGGAAACTCCCTGTACTATTGTTTGCAGATGATACTGTGTTGTTAAGTGAAGACGAAGGGGACCTGCAAGGCTTGGTGGATGAGTTTGGAAGAGTGCGTAAGAAACGGAATCTAAAGGTGAATGTAGGGAAAGTAAGGTGATGGTCTTTGAGAGAGGTGAAGTCAGTGAATGTACAGTGAGGCTGGATGGTGAGGAAAAGGAAAATGTGAGTACGTTTAAGTACTTGGGGAGTGTGATGAGTAAGGATGAAAGTTTAGAGGGTGAAGTGCTTGAAAGGGTACAACAAGGAAGAAAGGTTCTGGTTCCTTGAAAGCAGTGATAAGAAACAGGGAAGTGAGCATGGAAGTGGAAAAGTTACTACATGACAGTATTGTGATACCAACTCTAACGTATGGAAGTGAAGCTTGGACGTTGTTGGAAGGACACAAGTCAAGAGTGAGGGCAGTGGTAATGAGTTACTTAAGAGGAGCCTGTGGAGTCACATGGAGAAACAGGCTGACAAATGAGGATATAAAGGAGCGTTGTGGTGTGGATGTGGATATGATAGGAAGGGTTAGGAGGAACATACTGAGGTGGTTTGGCCATGTGGAGAGGATGGAGGGTGTGAGACTGACGCGGAGAGTGTATGTGAGTGAGGTGGAGGGGGGTAGTGGGAGGGGGAGGCCGAGGATGAGATGAAGGGATGGAGTGGAGAGGTATATGAGAGAGGGGTGTGTGAGTTGGGAGTAGGGCAGTGAAATGGCGAGGGAGAGGGCGACGTGGAGGCGATTTGTTTGTGGCCACCCCGTACGGGATTAAGGCGTCTGGCAATAGATAGATAGATAGGTGGTGAATTGAAAACAACTAATTATTGCATAAAAAGGTAACTCATAGAAATATCTAACTCATCACTTGGCTCCCAAAATGGCTTAGTAAAAATGATAAATATCCAGAATCTCGTGTTGAATTAAGTGTTTGTAGCCCAGTGTATGAGTACAGAGGGGTAAGAGAGAATGTAGTAGACAAACAGCCTAATATGTTGATGGTAGTGAGATGTGCTTAAGGTGTTTTCCTAATGGTAGCCTGCCATTAGCCTACCCAAGTGACAGATGGTGAGGTAATATAAATGTGCATTTAGCAATGCTTTTCATTAAAATGTTAGCAACGGTATGTGGCTGATTTTTATTTTTCTAATTAGCGACGGATTGTTTACAACAGTGTCCACTGAGAGGTATTCCAAGGTGTTGGCGAGTTGGAGTTCATATGTAAAACTTGTGTTTATCTATTACCATGTCTACTGTTGAATACCACGTCATAATAATCAAACCATAGTAGATGTGACAAGTAAACAGCTATATTAGTGGCACGACAACCACTGCAGTACTTACAATGGCGTTGAGTGTACACTAATGAAAATTTAGCATCATTACATCAATGCACAGTATAACATAACACTGTTAATACTCTCTCTCTCTCTCTCTCTCTCTCTCTCTCTCTCTCTCTTTATTGTTAAGATGCGGGATTTGCTAGTTAGGTAATGATGGAGAATTCCCGATATCGTTCGTGGCTCCACTACACATAAGAATTGCCAGTTAGCCTATTGTTTGTAAATGGAGGTATTTTGTAAGTTATTAGTTTTTATGCTCTTTTTCTTTATAATGTTTTATTCTTGTGATAGTTTGTTAAATTATGTAATTTTATCTCAGTCTGTATGCTAAAGCATTTAGAGCAGGGGTTCTCAACCTGGGGTACGCGTACCCCCAGGGGTACGTGAGAGGAATTTTGGGGGTACGTGACAGGTTTCTCAAAATACTTCGGTTTTGAATAACTTCAAACCTGTTTGTAGAAAGTGGCCTACATGTGCTAGGCTAGATGTGTCCTCCACTAGAACCAGGACACTAAGTGACAACGTTAACAAGGAAACTCTTGGAGTTATGTCACTTGAGAGAAAGCTCTCTTGGACTACACTTGCCACACAACCTTGCAAACCCATAATACAGTAGTCACCCTTGCTCGTTTTCTATCGATCACGTAACTCCTCATGCATACCGAGCAGGTACCAATGTGAGACGCACTGTTCGCCTCTCACTGTCACCTACTCACCACTCTTCCCTCACTACCCTCACCCTCAGGTTTCCAGTGTATTTGTAGTCTGATTTTTTTTCCTCGTTTAAGTTGTCATGGATTTTGCTTGCGGCTACGAAGTCATGTGCCTGCACTGCAGCCATAATAACTGGTAATGGTTTCCTTCTACATACCGCTGTGAGCAGGGATTCTCAGCACTGTGCTTGATTAAAAACAAGTTACGTTCACGTCTTGCAGTCAAAGACGACATAAGAGTGGCTCTCTCAAAGACTGTGCCGAGGATTGACTTGTTGCCAGCAAAGAAACAGGCCCAACCATCTCACTGAATTAGTATATACTTGTATTTTAATGCAGTCACACACACTGACTTCCCTATGAGTAAGTAACTAGTTACTAATAACTAGTTGCGAGGCTTAACAATCAGCATTAGTTCACAGTCAGTGGAACACAAAGCCTTAATTCTATTTTGTTACTTTTTTCATGCTAGTGACGCTAGTCACGCACACAGTAATTTCCCCATGAGTAACTAGTTATAAGCTGTATATAGCACCACTACCTCACAGTCACAGTTATTGGAAAAATGTGTCTGATTTAGTACTGTTTTATTATTATTTTTATGCTATTCACACACACAGTGACTTACCTATCACTGTTACTAGTTACAAGTTGCAACTAGCTGCAAGCAGCACTAGTTCACTGTCACAATGATCAAAAACTGTCTGTTATAGTTCTGTTTTAGTAAATGTATTGCATGCTAGCAGCCAGTCACATAGTGTTTCCCTATGACAGTAACTAGTTCCTATCAACACTACCTCATAGTGACATACTCACATTAATTGAAAAGTTTGTCTGCTCCACATATATAACACAATTTAAACTTAATAAACTAAGTCAATAAACCATGCATTTCTTTTTACCCTTCCTGATGCTGCATTGTGGGTAAGGGGTACGTGACCAATACTGAAAGACTCCAAGGGGTACATAAGATTAAAAAGGTTGAGAACCCCTGATTTAGAGTGTTTTGTAGTGTAAGAAAACTCTGGCATATATTGGATGTCTCTGAGTTGGTGACTGTTGCCCATCGAGAGTGGACTAGAAGTTTCGAGAGCAATGCCAGCTTATTTAAGGTTGGGGAAGAGACTAGAGCAGGTTCAGTCAGTTTCAGTTCAGACTGAGTGTAGTTAAGTGTCAGTACTTCATTACTTGTGAAAATAGTGAAGTGAAGTTTGAATGTCTTTGGTACTTGTGAAAACAGAGAAGTTCGCAAGCATTAAGTGTAATTATTTGGAAAATAAAGACAGTGAATCTAAGAAGCCAGTGTTTGTTTACGGCATCTGAGTTGTTCTTGTGTACTGTACACCGAAAGGCTGACCATAGGAAGAACAACTCACTGGGCAACATCCTTCCTACACGATCTATTTCTGTTGAAACCTGTGGCATTGTTGGACGGGGGACGTAACAGTGGTGTCAGGAGTGAGTCATTAACCCCTTAACCGCGGGCTTGTTTTGCTTTGACTTGCGGCTCCCGCGGGCATATTAGCACTCCGACAGACTCTCTAAAAATATTTGCCAAAAATCAGTTATTAGTCCTAGAATATTAAAATCACATATGCTTATGCCATATACCTTCAGCTTTCTCCTGGGGTCTTTGTTGAGCCTTTGTCGAGTACCGTAGGACTTGTGGAGACCTCTGAAGTTGGGTAACGAAGTCTCCACTTTACACTTCCCGACAACCCATAATATGATTACCACAGCCTGATATTATCACTAGAAACACTATTCAATGACTCTCAAATAGTTTGGAATTCATACTCCCCCAAAAAAAAACACTGTGAAAGCAATGAAAATTACAAGCGCGTATATGACCTTCCCACTTGCAATCGTTCGCCGCTTGTGTTCTGTCATTTATTATTCATAAAAACACTCACAGTTTATATTTCTATTACTATATAACACTTATATATATCTACAGTCTTTATCCATAAGTTTCCTTCAGTAATAGTAGTTTATTGTCACTGTAGGCATTTACTTTCCCTTTCAGTAAAATACGTAGCATTCACTTTCTCGTCCTGTATACTAGCGTTGAGAGTGAATGTCACTTTCACCTTCACTCTCATAACTCATAGTATTCATACATGCTAAAGTGAAACTTTCACTTTCATTACTCCTAGTATATATATGTGTATTCTTATAATACTACTCATTTACATTTCTATTTACGTTCTCTATTTTATTTACATTATTTACATTTTTATTTTATTTACACTGTGTTAGGCACTCACTTGCAGTAACTTATAAAACTATTTTCCAATGTTCACTTATATTTACACTCACTGCTTTCATTTGTTGTTTACACATTATTTACGTTTCCACTTGGACTGTTTTACTCACCAGAAAGATCGTAGTCACTCTGTCTCATTTGTCAGCCCTTTACTTCCTGCCACACGAGGTTTAATAGGGGGTAGAGGTCACAGGGCCCTTTGCATGGGGCTAAAAAGCAGCGGAATTTAGCATGCGCGAATCCGAGGTACTTTCATCTTGAAAGACAACAGTAAACTGATACTGGTGGGCCGGGGTGTCCTACCTAGGGAGAGTGCATTACTGCCAACTTCAGCCTCGTGAGAGCTGCTAATATATAGCTATGAAATGATTGCCAGGAAATCTAGACAATACATTATAAATTAGGTAGTTCCAGGTGCATGTAAATATCACTTAGGCTTCTCCCTTCCCTCCTTATATATATTTTTATTACGAGAATAGATTAAACGGCATATTTCAAGGGGAAATAAACAGCGAAAATTAGCGAACGAGTGCACGTGAGGTGTTGTTTAGGTGATAATTAGCCAATTCCAGGTGTATGGCACACTTACCTTATTTCTTTTTTGTATATATTATTTGGTATAAGAATAGGGCATAGGGCTTATTTCAATGGATGAAATCAGTGGAAAATTCCAGGGAAGATTTACTTAGTGTAGAATACAGTGTGGTGGCCTGCAATAATTAGGTAGTTCCAGGTCAATGTAAATATCACTTAGGCTTCTCCCTTCCTTTCTTATATATATTTTTATTACAAGAATAGATCTATCTATCTATCTATCTATAGGCCGACGCCCTAATCCCGCAAAGGGTGGCCGCAGACAAAACGCCTCCAAGTCACTCTGTCACCCACCATCCGACTACCCTCCCCCCAACTCACCCCCCCCTCCCTCATATACCTCTCAACCCCATCCCTCCACCTCATCCTCGGTCTACCCCTCCCTCTCCCTCCCTCCACCTCACCTACATACACCCTCTTAGTCAGTCTTTCATTCTCCATTCTCTCCACATGTCCAAACCACCTCAGTGTATTTCTCCTAATCTTCTCAACCACATCCACATCTACCCCAAAACGTTCCTTCACTTCTTTATTCGTCAACCTGTCCCTCCACGTCACTCCACATGCTCCTCTCAAGTAACTCATTTCCACTGCTCTCACTCTTGACTTGTTCCCCTCTTGCAAGGTCCACGCCTCGCTTCCATACGTCAGGGTAGGGATCACAATACCATCATGCAGTGACTTCTTAACTTCCATACTCACCTCCCTATTTCTCATCACTGCTTTCAGTGTACCAACAACCTTCCTTCCCTGCTGTACCCTTTCACGTACTTCATCCCCCAAAGTTCCATCCTTACTCATCACACTACCCAAGTACTTGAATGCACTCACATTCTCCATATCCTCACCATCCAACCTCACTGCACACTCTGTGACTTCATTCCTCTCAAACACCATAACTTTACTTTTGTTTACATTAACTTTCAGCTTCCTCCTCCTACACACTGTCCCAAATTCATTCACCAAACCTTGCAACTCCCATTCATCTTCACTCAACAATACTGTATCATCAGCAAACAGCAACACCGGAAGCTTCCAAATCTCACCCTCATTCATTAGGGCCAGCCCCACATCCACTCCCCTACCTTGCACCTCCTTTACAACCCCATCCATATATATATTAAACAGCCATGGAGACATCACACACCCCTGTTTCAGTCCCAAATTTAGATCAAAGAACTCACTCAGCTCACCATCCACTCGCACCGTAGCCCTAGCTCCCTTGTACATACTCTTCACAGAACTCTACAATTTCCCCTCCACTCCATATATTCTTAATACTTTCCACATACCATGCCTATCTATTCTGTCATAAGCTTTCTCCAAGTCCATGAAGGCAGCATACACTTTCCTTCCCTTCTCTAGATACTTCTCCACTAAACATCTTAGAACAAATATCTGATCTACACACCCTTTTCCCTTCCTAAATCCCCTTTGTTCTTCTCCAACTAGCTTCTCTGTCATATGCCTAACCCTATCAATGAGTATTCTACCATATATTTTACCAGTCACACTAAGAAGGCAAATATCCCTATGGTTACCACATACTTCTCTCTCCCCTTTTCCTTTGTACAGAGGAACAATTATACCTGATTTCCAGTCCTCTGGAACCCTTCCCTCTTCCCAAGCCAATCTACACAACTTCCATATCCACTCCACAGCATATTTCAAGGGGAAATAAACAGCGAAAATTAAGGAACGAGTGCACGTGAGGTGTTGTCAGGTGATAATTAGCCAATTCCAGGTGTATGGCACTCTCACTTACCTTATTTCTTTTTTGTATATATTATTTGGTATAAGAATAGGGCATAGGGCTTATTTCAATGGATGAAATCAGTGGAAAATTCCAGGGAAGATTTACTTAGCGTAGCACGGCCGGGCAGGCGAGAGGATAGGGTAGTGGAGGAGAGGTAGGGAGGGGAGTCAAGAACGGGGAGAAATGGCTAAATTGTCAACAATGGATGGGAGTACAGATGAGATTAGGAGTGCTGACTAGTGTTGGACACTGACAGTACTGATAGATGATACAAGCCACGACTTGAAAGCCCTGGCGAATTCAAAATAACACAGAATCACAAAAGTGACGCCCCGCGGTATGATCCCTGGCTCCCAAGCATCACGAAAGTGACGCCTCACAGTTAACCCTAGAATGCTTATGTTATTATCCTCACAGTACTGCTTTCGCTGGGAGAATTTTTTTTTTTTGACATTTTCTTTCTGTTTAGTCTATTTTAGTCTCTGTACACTTTAGTCTCTTTGATATAATCATACACTAATTATACACCTGAAAAAAAAAGAAAAAACAAAAATTTAAAAAAATGTAACACAAATGTTTTTGTTGGGTAAAAAACACAATCCACATTATACCTGTGAAACACCTTTTTTTTTTTTTTAAATCAGTTTAGACTCTTTTTGATTGTTTTCACCCTTTAGTCTCTTTGATTTAATCAGAAACTAATTATACACCAGGAAAAAAAGGAAAACACAAAAATAAAATAAATGTAACACAAATGCTTTTGTCAGGTAAAAAACACTTTATACCCAAATATCATGGTGATAAATGCGAGATGAAACCACACCACTACCTATGTAGGTAGGGGGTAGGGTGGATTGAAGGTATAGGGAAGGACAGCTCCAAAGCTCTTATCATAACAAAATAGCAAATAAATAAATCGCCGAACAGGGAAATGAACCCGACGTGAGCATTCTAGGGTTAAGGGGTTAAGGGATGCAGTGAGTCTAACCTTCGACATGGAAGAAGGTGTACAGACAAGTGGCCAAGATAGGAAGGGGGAAGCATCACTTGGTCCAATTATGAAGCTCTTGTGAGCACAACTACAGGCATAGAATGTAGGACAGAAAGAAATGAAGAAACAATTGCAGGCTGGAAATGAAGGAGAGAAAGAACTGAAAGGACAATTACAGGCACAAGGTAAAGAGCAAAGAGAGCTCAAGAAAGAAATCAAAGAACATTTGGAAGCACAGAGTGAACGGCTTCACGAGGCATTACAGGAGCAACAGAAGGACTTACAAGTGAGGATGCAAGGACAGCTAGATGCTTTCATGGGGGAAATGAAGGAGGAGCAGCAACAGTCCAAAGAAGAAGCATACACTGAGCTACAGCAGCAGAAGTGTGAGGTGAGGATAACATGATGAAGTTCAGACAGCATTTAGACGACCAGCAGAAGCATGTAGATGACCAGCTGAAGATTTGTGGGGGAATAGTGAGTGAGTGTAGAAAGCAAGTAAACAACCGGCTGAAAATTAGTGAGGGAATAGTGAAGGAGTGCAGACAGCATGTAGATAACCATTTGAAGCATGTGAGGAAAATTAGTGAGAAAACTGAGGCTGTGGAGATATATTGCATTGCTGAGCCTCAGGTTAGTGTATAGGGAGCATACAAAGCATATGGTGGATCTTGACGAATCCCAAGAATCTAAAGGTAGCATTAGAGGGTTCAATAATCAGAATGCAGAGGTTTTAAGTTCTGGACATAATTATGATTCCCCAGTATTTAGGCCCCAAACCAGTGAAGCACTGGCTAAATTGGGGGTCCAATTAAATAGAAACCTCAGGAATTTGATGGTTGAGTATCTTGGGAAGCTTACTGTGCACAGTTTAGATTACTTACTGATCAAATGGTTGGAATGATAGGCTGAGGGCAATGCAGCTTGCTACTAGGCTCAAGGGTGCTGCAATGGAAATTCTGGGCCAGATGTCAATGAAGGAGAGGAACAAATATCAGTCCCTAGCAGAAGTGCAGGACCACAGTTATGGGACCATGTACTGGACTGAAACTTTACAGAGCAAGATTCCAGAGCCACATACGGGATCGAGGCGAATCCCAACAGCAGCTTGCTCATGACCTAGAGAGAATGGCATACAAAGGATACCCTGGAGCAGCACCTAACCTGTTGGCTATTCTTCTAAGAGACCAGGGCTGGGATGCACAAAACTCCGTCAGATGGCAACCTTAAGGCTGGCCTTATATGAAATATTAAAGGCGGCCCTGCGGCTGCCTCTAAGGCCCATGCACGATGACCCATTGTCTTGTCTTAGGGCTGACTTAAGTTTCGTGCATTGGTCTTAGGTAAGGCTGGCCTTAACTGTAGGGAATGTTTTTGGGGAAATCTAGTGCGTCAGCTGCGACCCTGCCGACCAATCAGACGGCAGAACACAAACACTGGGCCAATCACGGACCTTCATGAATCAGCTGGGGGTGAGAGGCGAGAGGAGTGTTTATGTTACCGTCATAGTGAGAAACTCGTCACTGTATAGAATGCCTAGGTAAACTTCAAGCCAATGTATATAATAATATCATCTGTATACATTTGCTTGTTATTCTGTAGATTACCTTGTTTATTTTAGGCAACGTGAGAAACGACCAAACTTCAGCAAACCGGCAAACTGTGAACTGTCATTTCAGTACGTTAGGTTAATTTAGGCTGCGGTTAGTTTTAGGCTGAGATGGTCTAGGCTATGTTTAAGTTCGATTACGGTAGGTTAGGTTAGGTTAATTTAGGTAAGTGCTTAACATAACATTCTTCTAAATTAACCAAACCTAACCTAGCCTAACCTAACCCTAACGTACATTATCCCAGCCTAACCCCCTGTTGTTTATTACATTATACTTTGCCATAAAAATGTTAGACATTCTACAGAATACCTATGCATTATATTAAAGTCCCAGGCTAGGTAAAATATATAAAGTCAGAATGAAATAAACTTATTTCATACTTTGCCAAAAAATGTTGGTCATTCTATAGAATTCCTAGGCGTTCTATACAATACCTTATTTCACACAATGCCGGTAAAAAAAAAAACAACAGTCAAGGATAAGCACGTTAAGTGCCGGTAATTAATTAAAATGTCGGGATGCAATGAAAAGACGTCCCAATATTAGTGATGAAGAGCAATACACCCACACAACCTTTAAAACATTAGTAAGATGAGAGGGTTTAGGAGTAAAGAAACAAAATAGCAATATGAATGGGAACTTATTATGTTTGCCATGTTTTACCTAACCATTGTCTAACTTTAAACAAAGTAATCAGCAACCACAGTTCTATCCTGGCATAAAATGTCACCATAGACGCCTTGGTTCCTCTCGTGGTTAGAATTAGCCCAGATATAGGCAGCGTGAGTGCTGCCAGGATATCTGTAATTACAGCTCATTATCATTTTGTTGCTGTCACAAACAACTTGCACAGCCAGTGAATGAAACCGTTTGCAGCTGACAAATACATGTTCTTTGTGATCTGGGGCCTTAATTGGTAGTAGGGTTCAGTCTATTGCTCCAAGAACTTTAGGAAGTTAGGAAAAATGATGAATTACCACCAATCCATAATATGGCTGCATGGCATAGTAGAGGGAAAATAAAGACCATAAGAAACACAAAAAGCATCAAGAAAAGAGGGTAGAACAGAAGGCAGAAGAGGGCAGTAAGAAAAGAAAGTCTGGAGACAAAAAGGCTCCATTTAGTTGCCCTTTACAAGCAGTGATACTGGGGATGTATTCTTCCCCTCCCTTCCCATGGGAACCCAAATACTTTAGGAAATTTATTTATTCTGTGGAAACCCTCGTCTCTCTCCTTCTCAGCAAACCACTGGGCATCTTAATTTTTCTCAGTCATTTTCTGTATAAAGTATCTGTCACACGTGATTTCACTTTGCATACATCTGACTCATGAATACCACCCTCCAACAACACTCTGAAAATTCCCACTAGCGTAGAACAACTGGGTTGCCAAAAATTGTTGTGTAGGCAAGAATGGCATGGCAGTGTAACGTGACACTCCCAATATAAAGCTCAAGTTCCGTTAAATGAAGGAATTCGCTACTGGGGAGGCGATATTGTATCAATACATGTTCATCATTTATGTTACCGGGGTTCAGTGGCTCCAAGAAACCTCCAATCCCTTTGCAAAGCACGATCTAGTTCACAGGCAACCATTAACTCCATGCCGAGGCAAACAATAACAAGTTGGGTCCGGTTTGTGCTACAGAGAATATCAAATCGGAGTTACTTTATTTACGGGTCTCATTACGGTAGGGCTGCTCCGACCCAGCCTCAGCGGCTGAGGCGGCCTTAGCGAGGCTTACCCTCCTGTTGGTGCTTCGTGCATGGGCCTTAGTGACCCACGGCCTTAAACTACCCTACTTAAGGCCGTGTGTAGCCTTAAGGCCGTTTGTGAATCTGGGCCCGGTTCATCAGTGCTCTTGACAATGCTGAGTTGAAAGTGCAAGTGAAGCAAGCACAACCCAGTAGCATGCATGAAGCACTAGCCAGGGCTCTTGAGTTTGAGTCTTATGTCAGGTCCAGTATGTCCACTTTTTAGACAGGTCATAGTGCAGGATTTAAGGCAAGAAAGGGACAGGTATGTCAAGGGGAACAATTTGAAGGAAGAAGCTTGTACTGTGAAAAGCCAGGACATCGGAAAGTGGACTCCTACAAGTGGAAGGGAGAACATGATAAGATCAGAAGAGGCTGCTGGTTCTGCAAGAAGCCAGAACACAGAAAGTGGATTGTTACATATGAGAGAAGGAGCAAAAGTGAAACAGTGCAAGGAAACCCACGATTGCAACAAGCAGGTGTTGAACATATGGTGAGGTGCGACACTTCAGCTATGATTGTCCAAATGAAAAGGATGAGGGTAAATTAGTGAAAGCTGGTGACAAGAGGCAACAAATAGTTAGTTTTTCTCAAGTAGCCCCACCACCGAGAAAATGTAAGAGAAATGAAATGAATAATGTATGAGAACACAGAAGAACAGATGGCAAGCAGTGTAGTGAGAATTTTGGCATGAAGTGCAGCCATACTGTTATGACAGGGCCAGCGTCATATGAAGACCTGAAGAGGATGCTGTGCTAGAGTGGCTGCAGCAGAGTACAGTTCGGCCATCTTGGAAAGAAGTTTCCAGGTTCAGCCCTGCGATTAAGAGCTACAGGAGTCAGCAGGATCATCTTTGAACAACGTTTCATCAAGTATTAGCAACTGATGGTTTCGAGGAAGATGAGGTCCAACAACTTGGATGAGTCCTATAACCAGATCACTAGTGGGCACCTGGGAGTGAAGAAAACTCTGTCACCTGAGACAGAGATTCTACTGGGGCAATTGTGTACGTATATGCGCCAACACATGATCGTGCAAGCAGAGTTGGAGAAGAACAGGGAGGCTTTAGGAAGGGAAGAGGTTGTGTAGATCAGATATTAATTCTTAGATCTTTAGTGGAAAAGTTTCTAGAGAAGGGAAAGAAGTTGTATACGGCCTTCATGGTTTTGGAGAAAGCATAAGACAGGTTGGATGGACAAGGATTGCGGAAAGTATTAAGAATATATGGAGTACATGGGAAGTTGTTGAATGCTGTGAAGAGTATGTATGATGGTGCTCAGGCTGCAGTGCGTGTGGATGGTGAACTGGGTGAATTTTTCTCTTTTAAGATTGGGTTGAAACAAGGATGTGTCATGTCTCCATGGTTGTTCAATCTGTACATGGATGGGGTATAAAAGAGATACAAGGTAGGGCAGTAGATGTTGAAGTGGCCATAGTGAGAGAGGGTAGTGTTTGGAAACTCCCTGTACTATTGTTTGCAGATGATACTGTGTTGTTAAGTGAAGACGAAGGGGACCTGCAAGGCCTGGTGGGTGAGTTTGGAAGAGTGCGTAAGAAACGGAATTTAAAGGTGAATGTAGGGTAGAATAAGGTGATGGTCTTTGAGAGAGGTGAAGTCAGTGAATGTACAGTGAGGCTGGATGGTGAGGAAAAGGAAAATGTGAGTACGTTTAAGTACTTGGGGAGTGTGATGAGTAAGGATGAAAGTTTAGAGGGTGAAGTGCTTGAAAGGGTACAACAAGGAAGAAAGGTGCTGGTTCCTTGAAAGCAGTGATAAGAAACAGGGAAGTGAGCATGGAAGTGGAAAAGTTACTACATGACAGTATTGTGATACCAACTCTAACGTATGGAAGTGAAGCTTGGACGTTGTTGGAAGGACACAAGTCAAGAGTGAGGGCAGTGGTAATGAGTTACTTAAGAGGAGCCTGTGGAGTCACATGGAGAGACAGGCTGACAAATGAGGATATAAAGGAGCGTTGTGGTGTGGATGTGGATATGATAGGAAGGGTTAGGAGGAACATACTGAGGTGGTTTGGCCATGTGGAGAGGATGAAGGGTGTGAGACTGACGCGGAGACTGTATGTGAGCGAGGTGGAGGAGGGTAGTGGGAGGGGGAGGCCGAGGATGAGATGAAGGGATGGAGTGGAGAGGTATATGAGAGAGGGGTGTGTGAGTTGGGAGTAGGGCAGTGAAATGGTAAGGGAGAGGGCGACGTGAAGGCGATTTGTTTGTGGCCACCCCGTACGGGATTAAGGCGTCTGGCAATAGATAGATAGATAGGTGGTGAATTGAAAACAACTAATTATTGCATAAAAAGGTAACTCATAGAAATATCTAACTCATCACTTGGCTCCCAAAATGGCTTAGTAAAAATGATAAATATCCAGAATCTCGTGTTGAATTAAGTGTTTGTAGCCCAGTGTATGAGTACAGAGGGGTAAGAAAGAATGTAGTAGACAAACAGCCTAATATGTTGATGGTAGTGAGATGTGCTTAAGGTGTTTTCCTAATGGTAGCCTGCCATTAGCCTACCCAAGTGACAGATGGTGAGGTAATATAAATGTGCATTTAGCAATGCTTTTCATTAAAATGTTAGCAACGGTATGTGGCTGATTTTTATTTTTCTAATTAGCGACGGTTTGTTTACAACAGTGTCCAATGAGAGGTATTCCAAGGTGTTGGCGAGTTGGAGTTCATATGTAAAACTTGTATTTATCTATTACCATGCCTACTGTTGAATACCACGTCATAATAATCAAACCATAGTAGATGTGACAAGTAAACAGCTATATTAGTGGCACGACAACCACTGCAGTACTTACAATGGCGTTGAGTGTACACTAATGAAAATTTAGCATCATTACATCAATGCACAGTATAACATAACACTGTTAATACTCTCTCTCTCTCTCTCTCTCTCTCTCTCTCTCTTTATTGTTAACATGCGGGATTTGCTAGTTAGGTAATGATGGAGAATTCCCGATATCGTTCGTGGCTCCACTACACATAAAAATTGCCAGTTAGCCTATTGTTTGTAAATGGAGGTATTTTGTAAGTTATTAGTTTTTATGCTCTTTTTCTTTATAATGTTTTATTCTTGTGATAGTTTGTTAAATTATGTAATTTTATCTCAGTCTGTATGCTAAAGCATTTAGAGTGTTTTGTAGTGTAAGAAAACTCTGGCATATATTGGATGTCTCTGAGTTGGTGACTGTTGCCCATCGAGAGTGGACTAGAAGTTTCGAGAGCAATGCCAGCTTATTTAAGGTTGGGGAAGAGACTAGAGCAGGTTCAGTCAGTTTCAGTTCAGATTGAGTGTAAAGTGTCAGTACTTCGTTACTTGTGAAAATAGTGAAGTTTGAATGTCTTTGGTACTTGTGAAAACAGAGAAGTTCGCAAGCATTAAGTGTAATTATTTGGAAAATAAAGACAGTGAATCTAAGAAGCCAGTGTTTGTTTATGGCATCTGAGTTGTTCTTGTGTACTGTACACCGAAAGGCTGACCATAGGAAGAACAACTCACTGGGCAACATCCTTCCTACACGATCTATTTCTGTTGAAACCTGTGGCATTGTTGGACGGGGGACGTAACAGTGGTGTCAGGAGTGTGAGTCATTAACCCCTTAACCGCGGGCTTGTTTTGCTTTGACTTGCGACTCCCGCAGGCATATTCGCACTCCGACAGACTCTCTAAAAATATTTGCCAAAAATCAGTTATTAGTCCTAGAATATTAAAATCACATATGCTTATGCCATATACCTTCAGCTTTCTCCTGGGGTCTTTGTTGAGCCTTTGTCGAGTACCGTAGGACTTGTGGAGACCTCTGAAGTTGGGTAACGAAGTCTCCACTTTACACTTCCCGACAACCCATAATATGATTACCACAGCCTGATATTATCACTAGAAACACTATTCAATGATTCCCAAATAGTTTGGAATTCATACTCCCCCCCAAAAAAAACACTGTGAAGGCAATGAAAATTACAAGCGCGTATATGACCTTCCCACTTGCAATCGTTCGCCGCTTGTGTTCTGTCATTTATTATTCATAAAAACACTCACAGTTTATATTTCTATTACTATATAACACTTATATATATCTACAGTCTTTATCCATAAGTTTCCTTCAGTAATAGTAGTTTATTGTCACTGTAGGCATTTACTTTCCCTTTCAGTAAAATACGTATCATTCACTTTCTCGTCCTGTATACTAGCGTTGAGAGTGAATGTCACTTTCACCTTCACTCTCATAACTCATAGTATTCATACATGCTAAAGTGAAACTTTCACTTTCATTACTCCTAGTATATATATGTGTATTCTTATAATACTACTCATTTACATTTCTATTTACGTTCTCTATTTTATTTACATTATTTACATTTTTATTTTATTTACACTGTGTTAGGCACTCACTTGCAGTAACTTATAAAACTATTTTCCAATATTCACTTATATTTACACTCACTGCTTTCATTTGTTGTTTACACATTATTTACGTTTCCACTTGGACTGTTTTACTCACCAGAAAGATCGTAGTCACTCTCTATCATTTGTCAGCCCTTTACTTCCTGCCACACGAGGTTTAATAGGGGGTAGAGGTCACAGGGCAGTTTGCATGGGGCTAAAAAGCAGCGGAATTTAGCATGCGCGAATCCGAGGTACTTTCATCTTGAAAGACAAGAGTAAACTGATACTGGTGGGCCGGGGTGTCCTACCTAGGGAGAGTGCATCACTGCCAACTTCAGCCGCGTGAGA
The DNA here is from genome assembly GCF_032717465.1 of Coenobita brevimanus. Taxonomy (NCBI): domain Eukaryota; kingdom Metazoa; phylum Arthropoda; class Malacostraca; order Decapoda; family Coenobitidae; genus Coenobita; species Coenobita brevimanus. The sequence goes on from NC_136984.1 coordinate 19,096,662, forward strand.
GCTGCTAATATATAGCTATGAAATGATTGCCAGGAAATCTAACCAATACATTATAAATTAGGTAGTTCCAGGTGCATGTAAATATCACTTAGGCTTCTCCCTTCCCTCCTTATATATATTTTTATTACGAGAATAGATTAAACGGCATATTTCAAGGGGAAATAAACAGCGAAAATTAGCGAACGAATGCACGTGAGGTGTTGTTTAGGTGATAATTAGCCAATTCCAGGTGTATGGCACACTTACCTTATTTCTTTTTTGTATATATTATTTGGTATAAGAATAGGGCATAGGGCTTATTTCAATGGATGAAATCAGTGGAAAATTCCAGGGAAGATTTACTTAGTGTAGAATACAGTGTGGTGGCCTGCAATAATTAGGTAGTTCCAGGTCAATGTAAATATCACTTAGGCTTCTCCCTTCCTTTCTTATATATATTTTTATTACAAGAATAGATCTATCTATCTATCTATCTATAGCCCGACGCCCTAATCCCGCAAAGGGTGGCCACAGACAAAACGCCTCCAAGTCACTCTGTCACCCACCATTTGACTATCCTCCCCCCAACTCACCCCCCTCTCCCTCATACACCTCTCAACCCCATCCCTCCACCTCATCCTCGGTCTACCCCTCCCTCTCCCTCCCTCCACCTCACCTACATACACCCTCTTAGTCAGTCTTTCATTCTCCATTCTCTCCACATGTCCAAACCACCTCAGTGTATTTCTCCTAATCTTCTCAACCACATCCACATCTACCCCAAAACGTTCCTTCACTTCTTTATTCGTCAACCTGTCCCTCCACGTCACTCCACATGCTCCTCTCAAGTAACTCATTTCCACTGCTCTCACTCTTGACTTGTTCCCCTCTTGCAAGGTCCACGCCTCGCTTCCATACGTCAGGGTAGGGATCACAATACCATCATGCAGTGACTTCTTAACTTCCATACTCACCTCCCTATTTCTCATCACTGCTTTCAGTGTACCAACAACCTTCCTTCCCTGCTGTACCCTTTCACGTACTTCATCCCCCAAAGTTCCATCCTTACTCATCACACTACCCAAGTACTTGAATACACTCACATTCTCCATATCCTCACCATCCAACCTCACTGCACACTCTGTGACTTCATTCCTCTCAAACACCATAACTTTACTTTTGTTTACATTAACTTTCAGCTTCCTCCTCCTACACACTGTCCCAAATTCATTCACCAAACCTTGCAACTCCCATTCATCTTCACTCAACAATACTGTATCATCAGCAAACAGCAACACCGGAAGCTTCCAAATCTCACCCTCATTCATTAGGGCCAGCCCCACATCCACTCCCCTACCTTGCACCTCCTTTACAACCCCATCCATATATATATTAAACAGCCATGGAGACATCACACACCCCTGTTTCAGTCCCAAATTTAGATCAAAGAACTCACTCAGCTCACCATCCACTCGCACCGTAGCCCTAGCTCCCTTGTACATACTCTTCACAGAACTCTACAATTTCCCCTCCACTCCATATATTCTTAATACTTTCCACATACCATGCCTATCTATTCTGTCATAAGCTTTCTCCAAGTCCATGAAGGCAGCATACACTTTCCTTCCCTTCTCTAGATACTTCTCCACTAAACATCTTAGAACAAATATCTGATCTACACACCCTTTTCCCTTCCTAAATCCCCTTTGTTCTTCTCCAACTAGCTTCTCTGTCATATGCCTAACCCTATCAATGAGTATTCTACCATATATTTTACCAGTCACACTAAGAAGGCAAATATCCCTATGGTTACCACATACTTCTCTCTCCCCTTTTCCTTTGTACAGAGGAACAATTATACCTGATTTCCAGTCCTCTGGAACCCTTCCCTCTTCCCAAGCCAATCTACACAACTTCCATATCCACTCCACAGCATATTTCAAGGGGAAATAAACAGCGAAAATTAAGGAATGAGTGCACGTGAGGTGTTGTCAGGTGATAATTAGTCAATTCCAGGTGTATGGCACTCTCACTTACCTTATTTCTTTTTTGTATATATTATTTGGTATAAGAATAGGGCATAGGGCTTATTTCAATGGATGAAATCAGTGGAAAATTCCAGGGAAGATTTACTTAGCGTAGCACGGCCAGGCAGGTGAGAGGATAGGGTAGTGGAGGGGAGGTAGGGAGGGGAGTCAAGAACGGGGAGAAATGGCTAAATTGTCAACAATGGATGGGAGTACAGATGAGATTAGGAGTGCTGACTAGTGTTGGACACTGACAGTACTGATAGATGATACAAGCCACGACTTGAAAGCCCTGGCGATTCAAAATAACACAGAATCACAAAAGTGACGCCCCGCGGTATGATCACTGGCTCCCAAGCGTCACGAAAGTGACGCCTCACGGTTAACCCTAGAATGCTTATGTTATTATCCTCACAGTACTGCTTTCGCTGGGAGAATTTTTTTTTTTTTTACATTTTCTTTCAGTTTAGTCTATTTTAGTCTCTGTACACTTTAGTCTCTTTGATATAATCATACACTAATTATACACCTGAAAAAAAAGAAAAAACAAAAATTAAAAAAAATGTAACATAAATGCTTTTGTTGGGTAAAAAACACAATCCACATTATACCTGTGAAACACCTTTTTTTTTTTTTTAAATCAATTTAGACTCTTTTTGATTGTTTTCACCCTTTAGTCTCTTTGATTTAATCAGAAACTAATTATACACCAGGAAAAAAAGGAAAACACAAAAATAAAAAAAAATGTAACACAAATGCTTTTGTCGGGTAAAAAACACTTTAAACCCAAATATCATGGTGATAAATGCGAGATGAAACCACACCACTACCTATGTAGGTAGGGGGTAGGGTGGATTGAAGGTATAGGGAAGGACAGCTCCAAAGCTCTTATCATAACAAAATAGCAAATAAATAAATCGCCGAACAGGGAAATGAACCCGACGTAAGCATTCTAGGGTTAAGGGGTTAAGGGATGCAGTGAGTCTAACCTTCGACATGGAAGAAGGTGTACAGACAAGTGGCCAAGATAGGAAGGGGGAAGCATCACTGGGTCCAATTATGAAGCTCTTGTGAGCACAACTACAGGCATAGAATGTAGGACAGAAAGAAATGAAGAAACAATTGCAGGCTGGAAATGAAGGAGAGAAAGAACTAAAAGGACAATTACAGGCACAAGGTAAAGAGCAAAGAGAACTCAAGAAAGAAATCAAAGAACATTTGGAAGCACAGAGTGAACAGCTTCACGAGGCATTACAGGAGCAACAGAAGGACTTACAAGTGAGGATGCAAGGACAGCTAGATGCTTTCATGGGGGAAATGAAGGAGGAGCAGGAACAGTCCAAAGAAGAAGCATACACTGAGCTACAGCAGCAGAAGTGTGAGGTAAGCATAACATGATAGAGTTCAGACAGCATTTAGATGACCAGCAGAAGCATGTAGATGACCAGCTGAAGATTTGTGGGGGAATAGTGAGTGAGTGTAGAAAGCAAGTAAACAACCGGCTGAAAATTAGTGAGGGAATAGTGAAGGAGTGCAGACAGCATGTAGATAACCATTTGAAGCATGTAGTCGACCATGTGAGGAAAATTAGTGAGAAAACTGAGGCTGTGGAGATATATTGCATTGCTGAGCCTCAGGTTAGTGTATAGGGAGCATACAAAGCATATGGTGGATCTTGACGAATCCCAAGAATCTAAAGGTAGCATTAGAGGGTTCAATAATCAGAATGCAGAGGTTTTAAGTTCTGGACATAATTATGATTCCCCAGTATTTAGGCCCCAAACCAGTGAAGCGCTTGCTAAATTGGGGGTCCAATTAAATAGAAACCTCAGGAATTTGATGGTTGAGTATCTTGGGAAGCTTACTGTGCACAGTTTGGATTACTTACTGATCAGAATGGTTGGAATGATAGGCTGAGGGCAGTGCAGGTTGCTACTAGGCTCAAGGGTGCTGCAATGGAAATTCTGGGCCAGATGTCAATGAAGGAGAGGAACAACTATCAGTCCCTAGTAGAAGTGCAGGACCACAGTTATGGGACCATGTACTGGACTGAAACTTTACAGAGCAAGATTCCAGAGCCACATACGGGATCGAGGCGAATCCCAACAGCAGCTTGCTCATGACCTAGAGAGAATGGCATACAAAGGATACCCTGGAGCAGCACCTAACCTGTTGGCTATTCGTCTATGAGACCAGGGCTGGGATGCACAAAACTCCGTCAGATGGCAGCCTTAAGGCTGGCCTTATATGAAATATTAAAGGCGGCCCTACGGCTGCCTCTAAGGCCCATGCACGACGACCCATTGTCTTGTCTTAGGGCTGACTTAAGTTTCGTGTATTGGTCTTAGGTAAGGCTGGCCTTAACTGTAGGGAATGTTTTTGGGGAAATCTAGTGCGTCAGCTGCGACCCTGCCGACCAATCAGACGGCAGAACACAAGCACTGGGCCAATCACAGACCTTCATGAATCAGCTGGGGGTGAGAGGCGAGAGGATTGTTTAGGTTACCGTCATAGTGAGAAACTCGTCACTGTATAGAATGCCTAGGTAAACTTCAAGCCAATGTATATAATAATATCATCTGTATACATTTCCTTGTTTTTCTGTAGATTACCGTGTTTATTTTAGGCAACGTGAGAAACGACCAAACTTCAGCAAACCGGCAAACTGTGAACTGTCATTTCAGTACGTTAGGTTAATTTAGGCTGCGGTTAGTTTTAGGCTGAGATGGTCTAGGCTATGTTTAAGTTCGATTACGGTAGGTTAGGTTAGGTTAATTTAGGTAAGTGCTTAACATAACATTCTTCTAAATTAACCAAACCTAACCTAGCCTAGCCTAACCCTAACCTACATTATCCCAGCCTAACCCCCTGTTGTTTATTACATTATACTTTGCCATAAAAATGTTAGACATTCTACAGAATACCTATGCATTATATTAAAGTCCCAGGTTAGGTAAAATATATAAAGTCAGAATGAAATAAACTTATTTCATACTTTGCCAAAAAATGTTGGTCATTCTATAGAATTCCTAGGCGTTCTATACAATACCTTATTTCACACAATGCCGGTAAAAAAAAAAACAACAGTCAAGGATAAGCACGTGAAGTGCCGGTAATTAATTAAAATGTCGGGTGCAATGAAAAGACGTCCCAATATTAGTGATGAAGAGCAATACACCCACACAACCTTTAAAACATTAGTAAGATGAGAGGGTTTAGGAGTAAAGAAACAAAATAGCAAAATGAATGGGAACTTATTATGTTTGCCATGTTTTACCTAACCATTGTCTAACTTTAAACAAAGTAATCAACAACCACAGTTACCTGGCATAAAAATGTCACCATAGACACCTTGGTTCAGATCTCTGGTGGTTAGAATTAGCCCAGATATAGGCAGCGTGAGTGCTGTCAGGATATCTGTAATTACAGCTCAATATCATTTTGTTGCTGTCACAAACAACTTGCACATCCAGTGAATGAAACCGTTTGCAGCTGACAAATACAAGTTCTTTGTGATCTGGGGCCTTAATTGGTAGTAGGGTTCAGTCCATTGCTCCAAGAACTTTAGGAAGTTAGGAATAATGATGAATTACCACCAATCCATAATATGGCTGCATGGCATAGTAGAGGGAAAATAAAGACCATAAGAAACACAAAAAACATCAAGAAAAGAGGGTAGAACAGAAGGCAGAAGAGGGCAGTAAGGAAAGAAAGTCTGGAGACAAAAAGGCTCCATTTAGTTGCCCTTTACAAGCAGGGATACTGGGGATGTATTCTTCCCCTCCCTTCCCATGGGAACCCAAATACTTTAGGAAATTTATTTATTCTGTGGAAACCCTCGTCTCTGTCCTTCTCAGCAAACCACTGGGCATCTTAATTTTTCTCAGTCATTTTCTGTATAAAGTATCTGTCACACGTGATTTCACTTTGCATACACCTGACTTATGAATACCACCCTCCAACAACACTCTGAAAATTCCCACTAGCGTAGAACATCTGGGTTGCCAAAAATTGTTGTGTAGGCAAGAATGGCATGGCAGTGTAACGTGACACTCCCAATATAAAGCTCAAGTTCCGTTAAATGAAGGAATTCGCTATTGGGGAGGCGATTTTGTATCAATACATGTTCATCATTTATGTTACAAGGGGTTCAGTGGCTCCAAGAAACCTCCAATCCCTTTGCAAAGCACAATCTAGTTCACAGGCAACCATTAACTCCATGCCGAGGCAAACAATAACAAGTTGGGTCCGGTTTGTGCTACAGAGAATATCAAATCGGAGTTACTTTATTTACGGGTCTCATTACGGTAAGGCTGCTCCGACTCAGCCTCAGCGGCTGAGGCGGCCTTAGCGAGGCTTACCCTCCTGTTGGTGCTTCGTGCATGGGCCTTAGTGACCCACGGCCTTAAACTACCCGACTTAAGGCCGTGTGTAGCCTTAAGGCCGTTTGTGAATCCGGGCCCGGTTCATCAGTGCTCTTGACAATGCTGAGTTGAAAGTGCAAGTGAAGCAAGCACAACCCAGTAGCATGCATGAAGCACTAGCCAGGGCTCTTGAGTTTGAGTCTTATGTCAGGTCCAGTATGTCCACTTTTTAGACAGGTCATAGTGCAGGATTTAAGGCAAGAAAGGGACAGGTACGTCAAGGGGAACAATTTGAAGGAAGAAGCTTGTACTGTGAAAATCCAGGACATCGGAAAGTGGACTCCTACAAGTGGAAGGGAGAACATGATAAGATCAGAAGAGGCTGCTGGTTCTGCAAGAAGCCAGAACACAAAAAGTGAATTGTTACATATGAGAGAAGGAGCAAAAGTGAAACAGTGCAAAGAAACCCACGATTGCAACAAGCAGGTGTTGAACATATGGTGAGGTGCGACACTTCAGCTATGATTGTCCAAATGAAAAGGATGAGGGTAAATTAGTGAAAGCTGGTGACAAGAGGCAACAAATAGCCAGTTTTTCTCAAGTAGCCCCACCACCGAGAAAATGCAAGAGAAATGAAATTAATAATGTGTGAGAACACAGAAGAACAGATGGCAAGCAGTGTAGTGAGAATTTTGGCATGAAGTGCAGCCATACTGTTATGACAGGGCCAGCGTCATATGAAGACCTGAAGAGGATGCTGTGCTAGAGTGGCTGCAGCAGAGTACAGTTCGGCCATCTTGGAAAGAAGTTTCCAGTTTCAGCCCTGCGATTAAGAGCTACAGGAGTCAGCAGGATCATCTTTGTTTGAACAACGTTTCATCAAGTATTAGCAACTGATGGTTCCGAGGAAGATGAGGTCCAACAACTTGGATGAGTCCCATAACCAGATCACTAGTGGGCACCTGGGAGTGAAGAAAACTCTGTCACCTGAGACAGAGATTCTACTGGGGCAAGATGTTGAAGAGTGGTGTCAGGCCTGTGATGTATGCCGTGCCAAGAAAGGATGCAAGAAACGTGGTTGTGCCCCTCTTCAGCCGTATCAAGTGGGTGCACCGATGGAAAAAGTCACGGTGGACATTACTGGACCACTCATTGAAAGAGGAAACTGGTATATATGTGTCCCCATGCTCTACTTGACAAAGTGGCCAGAAGCCTATGCCATTCCCAATCAAGAGGTCGCGACAGTTACTCAGGTGTTGGTTGACAAGTTTTTTTTTGTCATTTTGGGCTGTCACAAGAGACCAGGGTAGAAACTTTGAGTCGGCTATGTTCCGTGAGTGCTCAGAGTTAATGGGGATCAAGAAGACCAGGATGACCCCACTGAGGCCACAGTCAGATGCATGGTGGAGAAATTCAACTGGACCCTGGGATAAGAACTGATCAAGTATTGCTTTGAGGGACAAACAAAATGGGACCAGAAGTTATCTGCATTGTTGATGGAATATTGGTCTGCATCTTATGAGTCTACCATGTTGGGTCATGAGTTACACTTACCCGTTGACTTGTTAATGACAAAACCAACTGGTGAAGAGATTCCTACAGACACCTCCAGCTATGTGAAGCATCTTCAGGAAAGGCTGGCTGAGGCACATCATCAAGTGCGAGGAGCCCATAAGTTTTCAGGAAAGTGATGAAGTGCAAGTATGATGCCATGACAAGTTAGGTGAGCCCGCGGTACAGGCCTTACACTGTGTTGGACCACCTATCAGACATAACATACTGGATTCGGGGAGGTAGGAAATCTCACCCAAAGTTGGTACACGTGAATCATCTGTAGCAATACCATGGGCCAGGACAGTACAGCTGAGATGTCTCCAAGGAACCGTGCTCTCCTGCTGCCGAGGATGTTGAGGAGGACCAACATGCTGAAGTAAAAGAGGATGGCAACACTTTCCGGAGGAAGTAGTGAATCAGGAAAAGGACCAAGACCTTGCAGGAGGAGTGGATTGTGAGAAGGAGCAGGGACATTTTCGGAGGAGGCATAGAAGACCTGAAAAGTTGAAGGATTATTTCTTGTATAATTAAATATTTTGTTTGGATTAACGACTGTGTTTGTATTCATTGGGTAGTGTTGTCAGCACGCCAAAGTACTAGGGTGGGGGTAGTGTTAAAAAGCGAGATCTGCTAGTCAGGGAGTGTAGGAGAATTCCCAATATTTCTCATAGTTTTGTTACGTGTCAGAATTGCCAGTTAGCCAGCTATTTGTGAGTGGAGGTATTTGGTAAGTTATACATTAATTGTTATGTTTTTTTTTCTCTGTAATGTTTTATTTATGTGATTGTTTATTAAATTATATAATTTTATCTCCGTTTGTACGGTAAATCATTTTGAGTGTTATGCAGTGAAAGTAAACTTTAGCATGTTTTGGATGTCCCCGAATTGGCAACTGTTGCCCATCGAGAGTGTGCTAGTAGCTTCGAGAGTAATGCAAACATATATAAGGTTGGGGAAGAGACTACAGCAGGTTCAGTCAGTTGCACTTCAGACTGGCTGTATGTAATTGTTAGTGCAGGTTTGAATATCTTTGGTACTTGTGAAAATTGTGTAGTGTTGTTGGCAAGCACTAAACGTTAGCGCAATTAGTGATGTATGTAAATCTTTGGTACCTGTGAAAACAGTGAAGCGAAGTTGGCAAGCATTAAGTTTACTTATCCGGATAATAAAGACAGTGAACTTCAAAAGCCAGTGTTTATTTACGACGCCTGAGCGTTTCTTGTGTACTGTACACCGAAATGCTGACCATAGGAAGAGCATCTCACTGGGCAATGTCCTTCTTATACTGATCTACTGCAGTTGAAGCCTGTGGTAGTTTGGGACAGGGACATTATATACAGTTAGTGTATATATATATATATATATATATATATATAGATAGATAGATAGATAGATAGATAGATAGATATACATTAGGGCATAGGGTATACAATGAATGTTGCAAAACACTTGATCATCATTGATGCCTGTGTTTGTTTAGATGTGAAAAGGTGTCTGCACTATTTTTGACATGATATGACAGCAGTTAATGGTCCGGCAAACTGACACTTTGTTTAGTCATTAATGAGCACTCAGCCAGGAAGGCGGTCAGTGTGCGATGCGATTGACACTCGAAGCATTTCGGAGGTGTGGTTGATTGGACAGCCAGGTGCAGACATTTTAGGTTGTCAATTGCCAACAAGACTGCAAGTTGTATAATCAAACACAGGAAAGACCGGGCAGAAACAAATGTCTGAATCTCTGCCTGGATGCCATACTTCCATGCTGGCACAAAGCCAGGATTCCTAATATGAGGCGAGACAATGCACTTCGCAGACGGGATGTCAGGCCTCTATATTATAATTACAAATCATAATAGATAGCATGATGGATAGATAGATAGACAGATAGAAGCAGCAAGTCAGGGGATGAGATAGGTAGTGTTTCAGCGAGAATCGAGCAATGGTAAACATGCTTACACACTCTAACCCAAGGAATGCTTGACAGGCACACGAACTGTGCCTCGTGACCATACTCACACATACACACATACTCACACACAGGCTTCTATAAACTTCACATCAGTATATTCCACGTGACACGACCCCTGCTAAAATAGGAATTTAGGAAGTAGAGCGCAGGAGGTTAGCCATAGAATCGACAGGTAGTAGGGAGAAGGAGGCTAGCAACATGGGCGAGAGAGTGGAAGAGAGAGAGAGAGAGAGAGCGAGACAGGGAGGTTAACTCCCGGGACTCTATACTTCGCTCGTGTGTGAGACTTTGTTAATATTTCCAAGACAAATAAAATTAGTCCCATACTAATCTTTACCTCTCCTGTCATTGCATGACAAAAGGGAATGAAGATTATCTACTTACAAAACTACTCACGTATAACAACCGCTCGTCCACGAGTCTAATATAGGTACTGTACAGTATAACTGATCTACAAAACACACTACAAGAAGCTACAAAGATACAAATTATATTGTAAGATATTCTTTAATTATAATATGGACGCCTGACAGGAAGCTCTCTTGGTGCGATATGATAAACTGGTAAAAACCGCAGGAGACTACAATCATTCTGTGTACAAGAAGAGATGGTCCAGTCAGAGCTGAAGAATGAGATTTTTTTTATCAGCCACAGCAGTGCCTTCGCGATGATGAAGAATGAAGAGGACAAACTCTTCTACCAGAGCCAACAGGAAGACACAACAGAGAATAGCATGGTGGGAGTGGATGCAAACCTCACAAGAAGGAAATCAAGAAAAGGAAACGAGACAAGGAGAGTGAGAACAGATTGACCAAAAAAAGAGGAGCAAGTGAAGAAGGCCACTGACTGTGCCAACAGCGATGCAGGAAATTACACCTCTTCAGCCACAGATTCAGAGAATGATGATCCTAGTTTCTAAGCAGTCACATTCACGTCTCTACCCGCTTCCAAATGCTCGAAGAATCTGATATCAAAAGAAGCCTCCGTTGCATTTGACTGGATGAACTTGTCGCATCGTGATGCAGCAATGTCCTCTACTATTGTAGCAAAATCACTGGGTCACAATTTGACAGAACTATTTATTTGTTCTTCCACAAGGTAGCGGGCACGCATGATCTCTCAGGATGCATTTTGCAAAGCCACCCCAAGAAGGAAGTTTCTGTGTAGGAGAACCCATGGTTTTGCATTTTCATGGGAAGATCCTGCAAGATATTATAGGTGAGGAACAGTAGAGCCTTTTTTTTTTTTTTTGCGAGGAAGAAGGAACCAAAGACTAGGATCCCGCAAAACAGTTCCCTCCAAGAAAAATAAAAACAATACAGAAGAGAGCCAAATTCAAGATCCGTTCATTTCGAGATGCCCGGACACACTGCGTCTGAAAGACTGGAGATCACAGGAAGCAAGAAATACAGACAGAGGGAGACAGCTCCAGAGTTGACTTGTTGCATAAATGAAGGACTTGGAGTAACGGACAACTTTTGCATCAGAGAGTTGGACAGAAAAGGATGAGAGTTTATTGCTAGACGGGTGCTTCGCACCCGTCGTAGGGGTGGAGGGATGCAAGCAAATAGTTCAGAGGAGCAATGGCCATGGAGAGCAGCGATAGAAAAGAGATAAAGAGGCAACAGTGGGCAAAGAGACAGAGGTTGAAGGAAGCCAGTAAGAGAAGCAGAGTTAATGAGACGAAATGCCTTTGACTCCATCCTATTAAGAAGAGTTGTATGTGGGGAGCCTTCCCTCACATGAGAGTTGTACTCCATACAGGGGCGAATAAATCCCGTGTATAAAGTCAACAACTGTGAATGGGTAAAAAAGTATGGAGTATGCTTAGCACACCTAATCTCTTGGAAGCAGATTTTACCAGAGATGAAATATGATCTTTCCAGGATAAATCTCAAGTGAATGAAACCCCAAGCATGTTGCTGTCTTGGTTTCTGCCAATGGTCAAGAGAAACTTCTCTGAGTCCCAAAAGTTGATGCAGGTACTGAATCTGAAATTGCTCGTGTGTGCTGTGATTTGCTAAGAGAGCATAGCCTAGATGGAAAGATTGTTGGTCTTTCTTTGACATCACAACATGTAACTCTGGATTTCTGGCCGGTGCTTGTGCAAAGATTAAGGACGTTCTGGGCGGAAAGTTGCTCCATCTAGCATGCAGACATCATAAGTATGAAATTATACCCATCGATACATAATGTGCAACTGGGTGATTGGGGTACTAGAGGACTCACTCAAGGGGCCGAGACGCCCGTGAAAACCGACTAGCAGTGCAGCATGAAGAATCAAACATAGGAAAATAGAAATTTTTGTGGTTAAGTTTTCCGAGTAAACTAGCTAAACCTTTGGTGTACGTGTACGAAGGATGCGGGGGTTGCATACAACATACACGTATATGAAGTACACGGAGGTGAACAGAGCTGCAAACATGCGTACGTGCCAACGGAGATCATCACTGCAAAAATGGCCACGTCATGCATCCTCCCTCGACTCGCACGCACTCTATCGGCGCTGGCACGGCTCAGCTCATGCAGCGCTAGCCAGGCAGTATCCATAGACAGTACAATGCTGTATGGTGCGCTGTGAATCGAATCAGCCATGATTTTTCCCCGTGTATGATCATAAATTCCGACCTTCCCCACACTGCGATGCACTTTGTAATGCTGGTCTCGACCTGGTCTCGAGCCAAATTTCTGACACCAGAAGCTTCGAGACCAAGATCAAGACCAAGACCACATCAAACTGGTCTCGAGACTTATCTCGAGACTTACAACACTGATATATATATATATATATATATATATATATATATATATATATATAGCTATATATATATATATATATATATATATATATATATATATATATATATATATATATGCCAGACATCTTAATCCCGTAATGGGTGGTCACAAAGAAATCGCCTCCATGTCGCCTTTCTCCCAGCTCACACACCCCTCTCTCAGATACCTCTCCATTCCTCCATCTCTTCCTTGGCCTCCCCCTCACTCTCTCCCCCCCTCCACCTCACTTGAATACACTGTCTTCGTTAGTCTCTAACTCTCCATCCTCTCCATATGGCCAAACCACCTCAGTTTGTATCTCTTAACACTTCCTATCACATCCACATCCACACCACAATCCTCCTTCAATTCCCCATTTGTCAGTCTGTTTCTCCATGTGACACCACATGCTCCTCTCAAATAACCCATTTCCACTGCTCTCACTTTTGATTTCTATCCCTGCAACAAGACCCAAGCTTCACTTCCGTAAGTTAGAGTTGGTATCACAATACTGTCATGCAGTAACTTTTTCATCTCCATGACCACTTCCCTGTTTCTTGTCACTGCTTTCAAGTAACCAGCAAACCTTTCTTCCTTGTTGTACCCATTCATCACCCTCTAAACTTCCAGCCTTAATCATCACATTACCCAAATACTTAAACGCACTCACATTTTCCATTTCCTCCTCATCCAGCCTCACTGTACATTCACTGACTTTATTTCTCTCGACGACCGTACTTCACTCTTCCCTACATTCACCTTTAGGTTCCGTTTCTTACACACTCTCCCAAACCTATCCACCAAGCCTTGTAGCTCCTCTTCGTCTTCATTTAACAATACAGCATCATCTGCAAACAATAGTACAGGGAGTTTCGTAAAACTGCCCTCCCTCATTATGGCTGCTCCAACATCCACTGCCCTACCTTGTATCTCTTATAACCCCATCCATATACAGATTGAACAACCATGGATACATGACACAACCCTGTTTCAATCCAACCCTCAAATAGAAAAATTCACTCATTTCACCATTCACACTCACTGTAGCTTTAGCACCCTCATACATACTCTTCACGGCATTGAACAACTTCCCATTTTCTTCATGTATTCTTAATACACTCCACAATACTTATCTACTGTATACAACCTGTCATATGCTTTCTCCAAATCCATGTAGGCTGTATACAGCTTTTCTTCCTTTTCGAGAAACTTTTTCACTAAAGATCTAAAAATTAGAATCTGATCCACACAACCTATTCCCATCCTGAAGCCTCCTTGTTCTTCTCCAACTAATTCCTCTGTCATTTCCCTAACTCTGTCAATAAATATCATACCATATACATATCCTATTACAATAAGAAGACAAATACCCTTATGATT
>NC_136984.1:19113214-19275714 GCF_032717465.1 Coenobita brevimanus
ACACACTCATCCACCATATCTCTCCACCTTCTCCTTGGCCTATATCGCCTCCTCCCTCCTTCAAATTCACTCGGGTATACCTTTTTTACCACTCTATTGTTATAAATTCTTTCCACATGACTATACTATCTCAGGAAACTCTCGTCAATTCTAGTGTCCACCGACTTCCTCACTCCACCCCTTTCACGAATCACATTATTTCGTATCCGATCCACCCTCTGTACTCCACATACTTTCCTCAGCAGTCCCATCTCCACTGCTCTTACTCTTGACTTTTCATTTTCATGCCACACCATAGCCTCACACCCATATATTAGTGCTGGCACTAACACTCCCTCATGTAAGCCTCGTGCAGCTGCAACACTCAAGCCTCTGTTTCTTATCAAGGCCTTCATTGCACCAGCCACTTTTCTTCCTTGTGTCACTCTACTTTCAACTTCTTTTGCACATTTTCCTCTCTTTTCTATCACTGTACCCAAGTATTTGAACTCTCTCACCATTTCCAGTCTCTCTCCATTCACTGTGACATCACATTGGAGTCACCTTCTCTCTCAATAGCCATCACTTTACTGTTCTCTACATTTACTCTCAAGGCACGACGCTCACAGACATCAGCAAAACTCTGCATTAGCCTACCAAGTTCTTGTCCGGTTCTTGCAAGCAGTACTGCATCATCAGCATACAACAAATTTGAGATATTCCATCCATCACCATTCATTACCAGTGCCATCCCTCTCTCCATTGCTCGTGTTTTTACTTCTCTCATCACCCCATCCATATATATATTGAACAACCAAAGGGATGTCACACAACCTTGCTACACGCCCACACCGATCGTGAACCACTCACTTAGATGCCCATTAACCCTTACACATGCTTCGCTACCATCAGAAAAACTCTTGACAGCACCTAACAGCTTACCACCTACACCATACATGCGCAGAACTTTCCACAGTCCCTCTCTGTCTACTTTGTCGAATGCTTTTTCCAGATCCATGAATGCCATAAAGACCTTATGGTCTTTCTCACAAGCCTTCTGTGTTACCTGTCTCACTGCAAATACTTGATCCACACATCCTCTGCCACTCCTAAAGCCACCCTGTCCATCACTCACTAGGACTTCTAATATCTCTCTTACTTTCTCTATAATAATTCTTCCATATACATTCCCTAGCACACTCAATAAACTTATGCCACGATAATTCTTGCACTCGCTTCGCTCACCTTTATTTTTGTGCAGGGGTACAATCACAGCCTTTTTCCACTCTGCAGGCACAGTTTCACTCATCCATGCCTTCTTACATATCTCTAACAAGCACTTCATTCCACTCTCTCCACTACACTTAAGCATCTCTGCATACACTGCTTCAACCCCAGCTGCTTTCCCATTTTTCAGCCGTTTCACCGTGCTCTTCACCTGCGCGAGTGTCACTTCTCCTGGCACTGCATTCCTTCTCTGCACAACCCCAAAACCAATCATGTTTACAGCTGCTCTGCTTTCTCTATTCTCATTCATCAGGCTTTCAAAATATTCTTTCCATCTGGTCATTATTTCATCTCCATGGGTTAGTAACCTACCACCTGCATCCTTCAGACCATCACATTTCTTTCTGCTTTCACTTCTACATTTCCGCACATCTTTCCAGAATAACTTCCTATTTTCAGAGTAGTTCGCATTCATTTTTCTTCCCAGATTATCATTTACCTCCTTCTTTTTCCTCTTCACTAGTCTCTTTACGTGCTTCTTGCTCTTGATATACTCAGTTCTTATTTCAACTGAACCCCTATCGTGTAACCACTTTAGCCATTTCTTCCCCTTTTCCTCCACTACTCTCTCAACCTCCTCATCCCACCATGCCGTACCGTTCTTTTTTGTTGATACTCTTGCCACACCACACACCACTTTAGCATTCCTAACTAAGCAATCCCTATATGCATTCCACAGGCTGTCCAGGTCCAATTCATTCCAGTTCACTGATTTTAACTCGTCCTCATCTTTGGTCCTGTAATCATCTGCCATTTCTTTGATCTTCAGCTTCTCATCTTTCAGTCTTTCTCCCTAACTGCTCCTTTCTCTCTTGATCCACCTCACTCATCTCAGCTTGATCTTGCATACCACAATCACATGATCTGACAGACCTCCACATCGTCCTCTCACAGCCCTCGAATCAGCAACCATTCCCATCATCGACCTCTCTACGAGCACATAATCAATCAGGCTTCTTTCCACACGATCCCCGTTTCCTCTATACCATGTATGTTTATGAGCATCTTCGTGTTTGAAATAAGAATTATAAATGCACAACCTCCTTTCCTGACATATATCCTTTAGTCGATTCCCATTATCATTTTCTCCTGGTACTACATAACAGCCCATTATGTCATCCTCAGGACCAGTGCCTACTCTTCCGTTCAAGTCCCCCATCATGATCACTTTATAGCTCCTGGGCATTTCTCCCACTACTTCACCCAGCCCATCCCAAAACCTGTCTCTATCTCTCTCACTCCTGTCCTCACACGGTGCATACACTACAATCACTGCCACTTTCACCTTCTCACACTTGAACTTGACATACATACACCTCAAGCTGACACATTTGTAGTCTCTCATTCCACTCTGCCACACCTCATTCATCAACAAAGCAACTCCTTCCTTACATATTCCTCGCCCATTCATGCCCGATCTTATTTCACACGCTCCCACTCCTCCACTTCGCACCCTTTCATCTTCGTTTCACACAATGCCATCACGGCATATCTTGCACTCTTAAAGACATTCACCACTTCCACCCTCGTGGTCTCTTCATTCACACCTCTCACATTCCACATGGCCACGAAAGTCTGCCCGTTTGGCTGGGGCCTTGGGCAGGTATTGGGCCCTCCGAGGCTCTCTGAAATGACTGCCATATACTGCATGTGTGTGTGTGTGTATATATATATATATATATATATATATATATATATATATATATATATATATATGAAACCCTCTCTTATTCGAACCCCAATAAATCTGATGTCGGTTAATTCGGATTTTTTTGACCGCCGGACAAATAATTTTAATTTGGACAGAAATACGAATTAAGCGAGACAAGTCCCAAGAAGGGTTCCAGTTGGGGAATTACTGCCAAACAATGTCTCCTCGCCACGCTGCTCAGTTCAGTCCGAGTGCTCTGAGTGGTCTCCAGCCAATAACGTGACATATATTTACATGTAAAATAGGGGGTAAGGTTGTAGGAGCCTCATATTTTTCATTAAAAATATATTTATGGATAGATTTTTATAAATATGTCTGCCGTAAGCCACCCAAGACAGCGTGTTTTCATACGATATCGCGGACTGGACACACCAGTGCATTCTAATCTAACTTAACCAACTAGTTTTGCCCTCTAATACACCCCATAAAAATTTTAACCACCAAGGATTGCCACTAAGCCTTTTGAAAGTCCTCATTACCAATCAAGCAACAACTTCTGACCTAACCAGCACGTCAATGGCTGCCCAGTATCACGCATATTTCGCAAGGAACCACTTTCGGCGCACTCATTAAAAAGACCAAAAAAAAAAAAAAAAAGCACTGTGAAACTATTTTTGGAATTCATTAAACATCAACAATAAAGGAAAAAAAAAATATACTGATCTCGTCAGCATGGAGTAATTGCGCACTTCTCAGATACACATGAATGCAATAATTGTGAATAATACACAAGTCAGCCAAGCAGTATAATTTGTATGACAGTATAATTCACAAGAACTGAACTTATATAATTATCTTACCAAACTATTTACGTCAACACGTAGTGTCTTCACATACCATAAAATTTCTCGTCCAAAGACCGTTAGTTGATAACAAAGGTCATGCACAAAGCCTTTTCATCTTCTAATTCTTCTTCTTCTTCTTCTTCACACACGTTGCAATAAAGGCGAAAACATGAATTTTACTGCTCCTTCATCATTCACCACCTTCTTTTGTTGTATTAGCACTCTGTACCTTTTACAATAATAAAGATTTCGGTTCGGTTAACTTTTTTTTCCAACAAAGAAACTGTCCACATCGTAAACACATCCGACTCATATTATCTGTCTGATCGTTTGCATTTAAACTCCTACATCAAACGTCACTTCGTCCAACAATTGTATATTTTCCTTTTGGAATAAATGTTTCTCTTGTGTTTATAGCACTTTCAGAGTGCTTAGGCCTAATTAAAGTTAGTTTCGAACCACGTGCTTAGAGTTCTGAGAGGCAATGAGGAGCAAAGAAATATCCAAATAAACGCCTCTCATCACAGCAACCATCCACACAACACAGGCAGGCATTGGTAGGTGGTAACGGACATGGATACAATACTGTACTGTATTGTTCAATGTCTTTGTTAAAAAGCCATGTTTTAGTGAGCGTGGATGTGCTTTGAGGACAGGGGCAGGCATGTGCTCTGATATATATATATATATATATATATATATATATATATATATATATATATATATATATATATATATATATATATATATATATATATATATATATATATGGTAGGTGGGGGCACTCACCATCCACTCACTCAATGTAGTGCTGCTGTCGGGTGTCTTGCCTTTCTGCTCCATCCTTCTTTCCTTCCATCTTCTGTCTTTCCTTCAGTTTTTCCTCGTCTTTCTGCCTACGGGTGACTTTACACTCCCTCTTCTGTCTTTCATTCCTTCATTCTTTCCTCGTCCCTCTACCTGTGGGTGACTACACTGAGTGACAAGCCAAATGGTTTCCTGTACACTAGGAAACCATTTACTATGCTGGGTGGTAACCATATAACCAAATTTTGGCGCCTGGTGGTTTCGTGGGTAATTATGTATATATATATATATATATATATATATATATATATATATATATATATATATATATATATATATATATATATATATATATATATATATATATATATATATATATATATATATATATATATATATATATATATATATGTACAGTACAGTATATTCATATATATATATATATATATATATATATATATATATATATATATATATATATATATATATATATATATATATATATATATGTGTGTGTGTGTGTGTGTGTGTGTGTGTGTGTGTGTGTGTGTATACTTAGGTTGCTTTCCCCAAAGAAAGAGAGGTAGTCTAGACAGGACGACACATTCCCAATTTACTCATCCACACACACAACATTCAATCGCATCTTAGCCCCAATGGGAGAAGGGACAGATCCTCACTGCACCGCACCGCGCAAAGGTCAACTGCGCAGTTCAATCAGTGACATTCGCAGCAGAGCCCTACAGCAGAGCTGGTTTACCCCTGCCACATCGTAAAGGACCCATCCCCTTACCCGCACCTGACCTGATCAGCTGATCAGACCAAATCCAGGAGAATATCCCCTCAGAATTGAGTCATCATATATTCATTCATAATTTCTCTCCAGTCATTTCTGTCATGCGCAGCCACTCTTCCTTGCTCAACAGATATTCCTCTCACATCCAACGCTTTCTTCACACTGTCCATCCATCCTATTCTGGTCTTCCTCTCAGCCTTACACCACTCACATCCAATCTACTTACCTTTTTCAACAATCGCTCATCATCCATTCTCTCCATATGCCCAAACCATCGCAACACCCTCTGCTCAACTCGATCAGCCATGTCCCGCACAATTCCATTTCTCCTTTGCACTTCATCATTTCTCACTCAATCCATACTCGACATTCCACAAATAATCCTTAGACACCTCATCTCCATTACAATCAAACCTTTCCCCTCTGCTACACCCGTATTCCACGTTTCAGTCCCACATAATGCAGTCGGTACCACAGCACCCTCATACAGCCTTTTCCTTACATCCATTTAAGCAAACAACATCTAAACACTTTTTTCATTCCTCCCAGCATCTCTCCTACTTCATTCATTCTAAACTTCACTTCTTCATCTACAGTATTCTGTCATCCACAACAACATATGACCCTAATTACTTCAAACACTCCACCTCCTCAAGCAACTCACCATTCAAAACTATATTCATCCTCCTACCACCAACCAACATCGTACGCTTCATCACTTTACTCTTATTCTCATTTACTCTCAATTTCCTCCTTTCACACACCCTTCCAAACTCCTCTGCCAACTGTCTCAATCTCTCCTCTGAATCAGCCACTAGTACAGTATCATTTGCAAACAGCAGCTGATTCAGATTCCACTCTCTATCAACAGCATTCACCAGACTCAAACTTCCACCTAACATTCTTGTATTCACCTCCCCTCCAACACCATCTATATAAGTATTAAACAATCAAGGCGACATCACACATCCTTGCCGCAGCCCCACTCTCATGGAAAACCAATCACTCACAGAATTTCCCACTCTTACACACGCTGTACCATTTACAGATACACTTTTCATGCTGTTTAGCAACCTACCATCAAGTCCATACAATCTTAAAACAGTCCACAAAGTCTCCCTATCAGTTTATCACACCCTTTCTCTAGACCAAAACATATCCTTACCTTTCGCTAAATGCTTTTCATACACATGTCTCACAGCAAACACCTGATCCATGCATCCACTTCCTCTCCTAAAGCCACACTGCTCATCACCAATCACTCATTCTGTACCCTCTCTAATTCTCTTAATCAACACTTTACCATACACGTTACCTACAACACTCAACAGACTTATACCCCTAAAGCTAGTCCATTCAAATTTATCACCTGTAACTTTATACAACGGAGCCAAACAAGCACTTGTCAAATCAACTGGCACCATACCTCTCACAAAACACACATTCAGGATTCTTACTAACCACTCAACAATAGTTGGTCCACCACCTTTCAGGCATTCCACAGCACACCCATCCATACCCACAGCTTTCTCTGTTTTCGTCTCCTTTACTGCCTCCTGCACTTCCTTCATTATGATCAAAAAATCATTCAACTCTCCCAACACATTTATTCCTTGCACCCATCCATCTGCCACAATCTCAGCCTCCATTTCCACCTCTACATTTAACAATCTTTCAAAATACTCTGCTCATCTCTTCCTCACTGCATCCGAGTTAATATCCTTCCATCTTCTACTTTTACTCGCTCTCCCTTCCCAGACTCTCCCTTTCCACCCTTTTTATCTCCCTCCAAAACATTTTCTTTTTCTGTTGAAAATTCTCAAATAATTAATTTGGTTTATTTGGTTTTAATATTTTCCTGCATTAATTGCTCTGATTCAACATGGTGTATATATATATATATATATATATATATAGAGAGAGAGAGAGAGAGAGAGAGAGAGAGAGAGAGAGAGAGAGAGAGAGAGAGAGAGAGAGACAGACAGACAGACAGACAGACAGACAGACAGACAGAGAGAGAGAGAGAGACAGAGAGAGAGAGAGATTGCAATATGGCTCAATCCCGTAAAGGGTAGCCAAAAACAAATTGCCTCCATTTCTCCCTATCCCCCACGATTTCACTGCCCTGTTCCCAGCTCTTACCCCCCTCTCTTAAATACCTATCCACTCCATCGCTCCATCTCATCCTTTGCCTCTCCATTCCTCACTTCCCTCCACCTAACACACATACTGTACGGTCTCCTCGTCAGTCTGTCACTCTCCATCCTCTCCACATGGCCAAACCACCACAGTGTAATTCTCCTAACGCTTTCTGTCACATCCACATCCACACCACAATCCTCCTTCACATCCTCTTTTGTCAGTCTGTCTCTCCATGTGACTCCACATGCTCCTCCCAGATAACCCCTTTTCCACTGCACTCACTCTTGATTTGTGGCATTCCATCAAGGTCCAAGCTTCACTTCCGTTCGTTAGAGTTGGTATCACAATACTGTCCTGCAGTTACTTTTTTACTTCCATGCCTACTTCCTTGTTGCTTATCACTGCTTTCAAGAAACCAGCAACCTTTCTTCCTTTTTGTTTAATGTCAAACGCTTCACCTTCTAAACTTCCATCTTTCCTTATCACAATACCTAAGTACTTAAATGCACTCATATTTTCCATTTACTCCTCAACCCGCCTCACTGTCCATTCTGCGAATTATTTGTCTTGAAGACCTTATTTTTACTCTTCCCTACACTCACCTTTCTATTCAGTTTCTTACAAATTCTCCCAAATTTATTCACCAAGCTTTGCAGCTCCCCTTCGTATTCATTTAACTCCATCCTTATTTACTCGTAGCACACTGGTGTGTTAGTATATCTTCACTATTGTGTATTTATTAATAGCTTGGAGGTTAAATAAAGTCTGGTATAGCAAAATAATATTTTGAATGTTCAAACAGTATGTTAGAGTTACGTACAAGGGGTTACACTGTATAAGTCCGAGTGCTCGAGGAAATACGTGTTGCTATCCCCACTCCCTGGCTATTACTGCCAGCTCTAAGCTCACAGTGGGGCATGGGAATGAAAGCTGACTATGCAATCGAATGTTCGATGCTGATGCCTATGAGGCAAGCTATGTGATGCAATGTTGCTATGTAAATCTTTAGAAATGCTAAAAGTAAGTCTGACGTAAGTTATGATATATACTGTACTTATACTCTGCAGGTAGTTAAATTATTATGATAATGAGAAGTATAGTTAATACTTACATATGAAAGCAAAAATATGGATACAACTGGTACAGTGCTTGGGCACGTAATATAGGACTGTTCTCAAGCAGGCAAAATTGAAGTAGGACTGTGATAATATATTCCAACAATCTATCTAACCTGTCGTGGGGCAGGGGTTGGTGGAACGACTTCTAGTCCTGACGCCACATGTATGTCGTGAAGGCAATCTTCTAGACGCTTAAGACACCAACAAAAGACAAAGACAGTGATTAAGAGCGCCACGACAGGGACACATGAGGGTGTACGAGTGATGGGACAGATGACATAAGGACATCACTGTCATTCAAGTAGGACAACACCTTCAAATGCTCAGACACCACAGTTAGATTATCAGGATGAACATCAACGGACGGGGACAGTGGAACCAAAGAACTAGGTAGAACTGTCTGAAAACCAAGATGTTGCCTGTTAGGCAGGGTAGATATCGCTGATGAACGAACTTAACATGAATCAGGAGCAACATACTGTAGTAGCCTTCCGCAATGACATTGTTACTACGGTGAGAACACAGTAGTGTAACACTCGCAGGTTCTCTAAAGTAGAAAAACTGATTACCGCCAATGTGCGCATGGTAGACCGGCCATTCAGGACTCAGGTTCACACTGACAGAATTTATGGATCAGGTCCGAGTGATTCTGCACTATGGCTAGTTCACAAGATGTTGACTTTGATGGCAACAGAGCAAACAAATAAGCAGGACAAACGTGAATGTGCAAATGACTTACAGGAGCTCAATACTGTTTGGCTAGTGAGCGCAACAGACATACTCTATAATCATCTGCCACATGAAACATGTTTGACTGGGAAACAAGACTGAGCAATGAATCATTGACACGCCCAATAAGTTACATCAGATTTCAAGGGAATGCGAACCAGTAGTTGTGAGTCAGTGATGGTTGCTTCCAAAAAGGGGTAATAAAATTTTAAGTGACTACCATCAAAGAGTGCGGTCAAAATAAAATTAGCACTCGCAAAATGAGTAGTGGACCTCAAATGATCTGGTGGTAGTAGTTCTGCATTAACACCGCCTAGCCTGGCATTGACAAGGGAGGTGATTATTGTGGAACACTGCTTCTGTAGTAAGGAAATGTCTGAATCTAACTGTACAAGTTATTGAGTGAGAAGGAACAAGTTTTCAAAAGTGGCAACCTGAGATCCAAGGTTATGAAAACGTGTTGTTAGTACATTAGTACGATCGACAACAGTGTTAAGGTGAGTCCTAAATTTCACAAACTCAGCATGCTCATAAGTGAGAAGCCTATTCTGTGATTTGACTACCTGAACTATCACATTCAGTCTCATGCATAATGCAGACACATCAGATGCCTGAGCGGTGCTGAAGAGCTTGTTGAGTACCAATCCTCCAAGGTCGAATAATCCTCAACGTTGGCAGAAGGATGCAGATTTGCGACCCGCATTGAGAGAGCTGGTGGGGAACTGGTTGGATAGGTCAAGGATTCAGTCATGAAGTGTGTCCATCCTCTCAACTGCTAGATGGAGAGACATGGCCAGCGCTGGATCCAGGGCACTAACATTTGTGGAGTCCATGGTGAGGAGGGATTGAAAGAACCCTCTCAAACCAACTAAATGTTGGGGCAGGATGGGTATCTGGCCGAGACCTGACCCACGGGGGATATGTCGTATTTGATGTTGACCACATCTTCCACAAGCAGAACGGAGCTCTCTGGAGCCACAAATGCACCAGAACGCACCGCACTAGGAACAGTGAACCCGTGGGCTGACACCTGAAGTCCAAGGCAGAGAAGTGAAGTTACCATGATTTCCTGCAAGAGGTACAACGAAATAATACAGGGTACAATGCAGATACATAAGAATGATTTACACACGGTGAGTGGCAGAATGTAACTTACTCCTGTAACCATCAATGCAGATAATGGCTGAGGAGGACTTGAAGGAGGTCGGGAGGAGGAATCAGTGTCCGCCAATGGAACAGGGGAATCACTGCAAACTTTCTTAAAATTGTTAATGTGCACAACTCCCTCAGCACCGGAGTGTAACTCCTGAACACGCAACTTGTTCCCAAGCTCCTCTTGAATGACATGTATTGGGCCCGAGAAACATGGAGAGAGCTTAGAAGAGCGGTCTGGCTCAGCCACGAAGACCAAATCACCGGTAACAATACCACTTGGCTGCGCATGTTGGTGCTGGCGATCTACCATCATCTGATGAGAGGCATCCAGGGCATTACAAACCCTACCAGAAATGTCCTGACTAACGGCTAAATGAACCTTGGCATAATAGTCAACATTATACACAGCACTGGGACACTGCAGAAGGAGAGTATACGGAAGACGTTTGTCCTCACCAAGCAGAACAAAGTGAGGTGACTCTCCTATGGAGGCATTAATGGAATTGTTGATGTCAGAGGCTATCTGAGGAATCCATTCATCCCAAGACGAGTAGAAACCTTGAACCACATGATGAAGAGCCTCCAGAATCTTCCTGTTAGCTCTCTCAACTAAGCCATTAGAAGCAGGTGATGGGCCATTACAAAAGTCTGGGCAATGTTGAACTGGGAGCAAATCTCACTCACTAATTCATATCGGAACTCTGTACCATTGTCAAACAGCAAGACCTTTGGAGTCGTCAATGGATGAAACAGATGCTTGACCAGAGCATGGGCCACAGAGAAGACAGACTTGTCCGGCAGTGGAGCTAAAACTACATACCTACTGAAGTGATTCTCACACACCAATAAGTATTCCATGCCACTATCACTACAAGGGAGCTTGAGAGTGTCTATACCAACCATGTCCCATAGTTTAGCAGGTGTCGGATATGATAACACTGGTGCAGGAGGTCCAGTCAAGCCTTTGTGCTGAGCGCATGACAAACAGCATTGAATGTAGGCCTTAATGTCGGAACGCGTGGTAGGCCATTAGAAACATCTATGAGCCTGCAGCAAACAATGCTCCACTCCAGGATGACCCACCTGGGGAGAGTCATATTCAAAAACCAACACATCTTGAATCAGCTCAGAAGGAACCACAACTTGAGTTACATCAGAATTCAAATGTCGCACTAAGACACCAGCTATCAAAAATCATAATCAGATAATGATCTGGGGACATCCCTATCAGTAATTGGATTACCTGACTCAAGAGTGCACACAACACGAGACCACTTGGAATCACTCCGTTGAGCAGACCGAATCCTGTCTAGAGAGAGAGTGGACAGAACGGTGTCTGCCACAGCTCCAGCAACAGGAACATTCCTTGACAATGCATCAGCCATGACGTTCACCTTTCCATGTAAATATTGCATGTCAGGATGGTAGTCCTGAATGATCAAGAACCTAGCTAGTCTGCCAGACAGATTGCAACCCTTGGAAAGATCAGTAAGGGCCTTGTGATCAGTGTAATCTGTGATGTCATACCCAAAGATGATATCACGGAAGATTTAAGAGCCCATACAACACCTAAGGCTTCCAAATGCATCACTGAGTAGCATATTTCAGCATCGTTAAGAAATCTACTCACATAAACTAGTGGCTTGTACATACCAGACGCATCACACTGGGTCAGAACAGCTCCAAGACCTGTACCAGAAGCATCAGTAAAGATAGTGAATGGCTTGTTGAAGTCCGGGAAGAATAGGATAGGCACAGACTTCAATGCTGCCTTTAAATCAGTGAAGGCCCTCTCCTGATGGGGTCCCCAGACAAAGGGAACCTCCCTTTTTAAGAATCAAGTGAGAGGAGAGGCCATGTTTGCATACCCTCGAATGAACCTTCGATAGTACACTGACAATCCAAGGAAGCTGCGCACTGCTGTCATTGAAGTAGGTGTAGGAAAGTGCTGGTTAGCTGTGACTTTGTCATCAGCCGTCTGGATACCTCTGGCGTCAACAACATGAAACAGGAAAGACAATTCCTTCTTCAAATGCCTACACTTTGAAAACTTAAATTTTAAACCGCCTTTTTGAGTCTGGCGAAGACTTGTTGGAGCTTCCTCAGATGTTCAGGAACATCCTCACTAACGACCTCTACATCATCTAAGTAGGCAAACACTATGTTCCCTAAGAGCCCCCCAAATACTTCAATGATTAACCTCTGACAGCACAAAGGCACATTATGAAGGCCAAAGGGTAACCTTACAAACTAGTAATGGCCATCAGGACTACTGAAGGCTGTACGAGGGCAAAAGTCCACATGCAGAGGGACTTGCCAGTATCCTGAGAGAAGATCCAAAGAGGAGAATACCTTGTTATTCTCCTCCAGACTCTGCAACAGATCAGTCAAATGAGGAAGAGGATAACGATCTGAGATCATCTTCACGATCACGTGGCAATAATCTATAGCTGGTCTCATGGCACCATCCTTCTTTGGCACCAGAAACAGTGGTGAATTCCAAGGAGAAGTCGAATCTCTGACTATGCCTGACTCAATCATTTCCTTAACCTGAGGCATCCCAACGACATATGGTTACGTTGCCACATTTTGTCACAGTGACACCCAACAGTGTATCCATATATTTTGCAATTGCAAGGTCCATCATTTGCACATTTTTCAAGTTTCACGGATGATTTTGGGTAGGCAAATGTGGGAGACCTTCCTCTACCGAACATCAGATGGGGATAATGCCTGGCCCCACCTGACCCCCCCCCCACCATTTTCTCTGCAATTCACCTATTAACAGTGACCTGGCCAGTAAAGACATGTCGCACCACAGTCTCTCCAATGACGAAATTCAAGGCGAAAGTGATTCCTGAGGTGGAGGACAAAGGAAGAAACAAGCCAGAGGAAGAAAGAAGCAGAAGTGATGAGGCGGTAACATCGTAAAAGAACGTGCCATATATTGATGTGTTTGGTGAGAGAACAATGCTTATATTGCCTATATTATTGTCTGAAAACCAATATACTCTTGTACTATATATAAATTTGTACCAAATAATTAACTATCTAACCAACTATGAATGATTTGGAACAGATACCCCTCCCTAGGTACCTAGGTGAAGGTACTGTTACTTCTACCGTATTTGTAAACTCAGTTCAGCACTTTCTCTCTGAATTTTCGATGTTTCTCATAAAACGCAGAGGTTTTAGCAAAAAAAAAAAAAATCTTTTCGAAAACCTGCCGGGACTGGGGAGGGAGGGTCACTGGTGAAAAATTTGCTGGGATGTTGTGGGTTAACCAACTTGTCAGCCACTTGCCTCTGAGAATGGGGAAGACAATACACCGGCACATCAATAGAATTAATACCTGGCTTCATTGCAATGTGATGATGCCACATTTATGTGTCCTAATGGCTCATCTGTTAGAGCTATGGCTCCCCTATTCTGTTCAATGATCTGCAATAACTGAGCATGAAAATCGGGACAATCAATCTGGTTCAGTTGAGACCTAGCCTTCTGAAGAAAGGACTCACTAGATGATGAGTGATTCTGGGCTGGTGTCAGGCCAGCCACAACTTTTACAGATGGCAAAGATTCTTCCTTACCAGTGGAAGGGTATACAAGACACTTCCTCAAGCAGACTCCCAGCTTTAACTCAAGTACACCTTTCGTTCAGTTATGAACCAGAATATCAGTATGACCATTCTTGGAAATGGTGGCTAATGTTGACTCAGGAGAAATGCTTTTCACATGCACAGTCTCACGCAAACTGATAGCATCCACTCCCTCTTTCACGCCAGGCAAACGAACGATCACACGAGTTAGCTCATCCGGTTGTAACTGCCTGCAGTTAGTCGCCACCGCATTGGCCTCATGTGCATTTGCCTCTACCTCACTTAAAGTGGCAGAAGAAGAAGGAGCAGTAGGTACAGTTGAGTCATCATTACCCACAGGTGATACTTCATTAGACAAAGTGGGAGATTCAGTGGTAGTCTGCATAGGGTTAATGTCACTAGCAGCCAAAGTGGGGTAAGCTCCATTCACTGCAAAAGGGGCACGAAGCAATATCAAGGACTCCAGCAGGGTGGTGTACTGCCTATCTCTATATACAACCGAGTTGGAACTAGTTAGAATATCTATCCTATGCTCATGGAAAGTAGGCAATCCTAACAACCCCTCTGAAGGAAGAACAAATGCTGAAACCACATAAAACTGAACTTCAACTGGTTGTGTGTGTCTACCAAATTGGAAGGGCAAGGTAACCACACCAGTAGCATTTAGGTGCACACCATTAAGTCCCATCAAATCAATTAGGGGAAGGTGATGTGAAAAGGTTTTTCCCAGTTGCTGCTCAATCTTTTGTTATGAGACCTCTGCAGTTATACTGACACAAGAGCCAGTGTCAAGAAACAGGGACATTGTACAGTACAAGACTCATGATTGACCACAAATGACATAGCATTTGGTCCTGGCCCTACATTTGCTACAGCAGTACCCACAGTAGCTGATTTGACTCTACCATTAAAGTCTACCTCAGGTCGGCTGTTGGAGGCTGCCGAGTTCCCCTGATGATGGAGCTGTGCTTTGGGTACTAGCAACCTGATTTGTAGTCCCTGGGGAAGAATGACACTCTCTCGTCCAGTGCCCATGGGACTTGTGGTGAAGACACCACTCTTTGCCCCGATTTCGTGTTGATGATGATGATGATGTGCCCTGAGCATGTCCCTCTGAAGTTTAAAACACTTTAACAAGGGATGAAAGCCCGTGTGACTAAGAACACTTACTTGAGGGATCAGAAGTGCTAGTATCTGTTGTGGACATAGGCTTCTCTGTCTTTCTGTCCTTCTTGGGTTTTTCTGCACATTGCTGTTCCTGAGTAAACACGGCTGAGGCCACAGGGAATGATTCAGGTTGTGACTACAACTTCATTTGCATTGAAGTCATGTAGGGTTTGTGCAGGTGTGAGTTCCAACTGCTTCACAATGTGCTGTTGTTTGGTGTCAAGACCTGGAAGTAGCAACCAAAAGTACTGTAAATAAGGACAAGCATTTATCTTGGAGTATTGCATCCTTGGTGGCATTCAGCCACCTTGAATTACTGAATGCTTACTCTAAGGAAAGTTTGACATTCTGAGCAAAGCAAGCAGCTTGCCTTTAATCCATGGAAGCTGTATTCATGTGGGTATCATGCAGAGCCCTAAGCATGGCCATGACATCACCCCCAAACGAACGACATAGAGCCTATGACGGCTACAGGTTCTGCCAGGAAGTCGTCTGCATTATCACAGGTGCAGTAAAAATCATCTCCCATGAGAAGGACGGTTGGAGTGTCTGTGATCTGTGAAATTCTACCATGTTTAAATTTTAATTTATCACTCTCTGATACAAACTGCCATCTACTTATCTCATCTTTCATCTGGCGCACAAAGACATACACATTCCACGTAAGAACAGTGCCATCCCATATTCGTATCGGTATAGTCAGCCAAAAAAGTCGTGTCTTTTTTCCGAACCCCGCAAATATTCGAACAGATAAGTCGAAGCAGAAGGGATAGCTTCACAAGTCTGGCAACTACTGTATGTCAGACCAGACGGTGGTGGGGGTGAGTGGTTTGGGGGTGGAGGTAGGGTAATGAATGATGTGTGTGCTGTAGTTGTTGTTGGCAATGTAGTTTACCATTACACCGCATAGTATAGGTGCTAAATGTGATATTACACGTTATTTAATACCTGTAAATAATGAAATGTATCGTCAACCAGAAATAATGCCTAGATCTGTAGCCGATCAAACGATATATGAAACGACGAGGAGCAACCCCGCCCCCTCCCCACTTTCCTGCCACACCCCCTCCGCCGGGTATCAACAAGCCACATGACATCGGAATAAAGGACAGAAAACTGTGTTTTTACTGTATGTTTACCTTCTGAACATGGCAGGATATATTGTATATATACCATGTGTGGTGTGGCAGACGTATGCGATGCCTTCACAGTAATAACGAGAAAAGCATTCCACAAGTGGTTAGTGTTTTGGTAAAGGGGTGAAGGAAACCCATAGATATAAATAAGTCTAGATGCCGCATGACATTACTTGGGATGCGTCTGCCCGGCCGCCATCTTGGAACGGTCGAGGCAGACGATGTCGTGTTCGTGACAATGGGCAAAGTTGACCATCATTTACCTAGAAATGCCGCAACATTGCTGCTTTTGGGTGTAGAAAGCGTCGGAATATATCAAGAGTGACACCGACAGCATGAGCGGTTCAACTGTCTGGTTATGCAAACGTCCCTCAGCTGCTTCCCTATCCCCCGAAAGGAGGATGGTGGGCTGCAGAAGGGAAATTTAAGCCTGCAGTCCACCGAGTTCACGTTTCAGATGAACCAGGAACCACAACCATTACCACCACCACAACCACCACCACCACCACCACCACAACAACAACAACAACAACAACAACAACCATAATAACGACAACCACCACCACCACCATAACAACAAAAATCACCGCCACCATAACGACAACCACCACCACCACAAAAACAACAACAACAACCATCACCACCTCCAACACCACCACCACCACAACAACAACAACAACCATAACAACAACAACAACCATAACAACAACACCCACCATCACCACCACAACAACACACCACCACCACCACAACAACAACAACAAAAATCACCACCATCACACCAACAACGACCACCACCACCATAATCACCACCACTACCACCACCACAACAACTACCGCCACCACCACCATAACAACAACAACCACCACCACCATAACCACCATCACCATAACAACAACAACAACAACCACCATAACAACCACCACCACCACCACCACCACCATCACCATAACAGTAACAACAACCATAACAACAAGAACAACCACCATAATAACCACCACCACCACAACCACCACCACCACCACCATAACAACAACAACAACCATCACCACCACCACCATAACAACAACAACAACCACCACCACCACCACCACCATAACAACAACAACCACCACCACCACCATCACATAACAACAACAACAACCACCGTAACAACCACCACCACCACAACAACAACAATAACAACAATCACCACCACCACCACCACAGCAGCAACAACAGCCACCACCACTATAACAACCTCCACCACAACAACAGGAACAACCGCCACCACCACCATAACAACCTCCACCACAACAGTCACCACCGCCACAACAACAACCACCACCACCACCACCAAAACAACTACCACCACCACAACAACAACACCACCACCACCACCATAACAACAACAAGGATAACTATCACCACAACTACAACCACCAAAACAACCACCACAACAATCACCACCACATTCACCACCACCACAACCACCACATCCACCACCACAACCACCACAACAGCAACAATAACCACAACCATCACAACAACAGTCACCACGACAACAACCACCACCACCACCACCATAACAACAACAACCACCATCACCACAACCACCACCACATCAACCACTACCATCACAATAACCACCACAAAAGCAACCACCACCATTACAACAATCACCATCACTACAACAACCACCACCACAACAACCACCACCACCATAACAACAACCACCACCATCACCACAACCACCACCACATCAATCACTACCATCACAATAACCACCACAACAACCACAACAAAAGCAACCACCACCATTACAACAATCACCATCACTACAACAACAACAACCACAACAACCACCACCACAACAACCACCACCACAACAACCACCACCACATCAACCACCACCATACCAACCACCACCACAACAACAACCACAACAACAACTACCACCACAACAACAACCACCACCACAACAACAACCACCACAACAACCACCACAACAACCACCACAACAACAACAACCACAACAACAACAACCACAACAACAACAACCACAACAACAACAACCACAACAACAACAACCACAACAACAACCACAACAACAACAACCACAACAACAACAACCACAACAACAACAACCACAACAACAACAACCACAACAACAACAACCACAACAACAACAACCACCACAACAACAACCACCACAACAACCACCACAACAACAACCACCACAACAACCACCACAACAACAACCACCACAACAACAATAACCACAACAACAACCACCACCACAACAACAACCACCACCACAACAACAACAACAACAACAATCACAACAACAACCACCACCACAACAACCACCACCAACACATCAATGACCACTATCACAGCAATTATCACCACCACAACAACAACAACAAAAACCACCATCACCATCACCACCACAACAACAAAATCACCATCATCACCACGACCACCACAACAACAACAAAAACCACTGTCACCACCACCACCATAACAGCAACAGCCACCACTCCCAATACAATAACCACCATCACCACCACAACAACAAAATCAACCATCACCACAACAATATCCACCATCACCACCACAACAACAATAACACCATCACCAGCACAACAACAATAACCACCATCACCACCACCACAACAGTAACCACCATCACCACCTCCACCACAACAACATTCATTCTCATAGTCTGAATTCACTCTAAAACAAGCCCCATTGTTACATGCTTCACCGCTCCAAGATGGCGGTCGCACAAACGCACCGCTGCTGTTCTGAAGAATGGGCGATGCGGCATTTAATCTTATTTACTATGGGGAAACCCAGCCACAGGTGTTACGCAAGGTGATGAAACCAAGATATACACCCACCAACATATAGTCATATCTTCACAGTCATTCAGTTGTCTGTCCTGGACGAGAGGAGATTTTAGTTATCACTAATCAAAGCTGTTTTATATCATAATCGTGACGTTTCATCAAATTCCAAACACTTGTTACGAAACGTATTCCACCGTTATTCCGTCTTCTGAAGTATTCCAAATATAAAAGATGAATTAGACAAGACAACCCATGTATACGAAACTGCAGCATATTTTGATTACATGTAAACTCATGATGATGCATATATAGATATTAGTGACAATAGTGATAAAAGTTGACTATAACCCTATTACCCAGCATGTTATTCCCAATAATATCCACCCGACAGTAATACATAGCACCCCAAACCACTCACCCCCACCACCGTCTGGTCTGACACAGTTGCCAGACTTGTGAAGCTATCCCTGCTGCTTCGACTTATCTGTTCGAATATTTACTGGATTCGGAACGAAGACACGACTTTTTTGGCTGACTATACATTGTCTTGAAGTACACTTAAACCATGCAAACGAGACGAATACGTACTGGAAGGATTAGCATTACTGGTTTAACTCATGATGCTAAATTGTGTATTGGAAGGGTTATATACTTTACCAATACGTGTAGAACTAGGTGAAAGTGTTAAATTTTTCTTCACAGTAGGATTAAGTGACTGCTCTGAGAATTTGTTAGTCTCCCCATCATCACTATCAGAGGAAATCGCGGTAGTTGGCTCGCTAAAGAAACGGAGTTGCGGAGTGACTCGCTTATTTGCTCACCCGGATTTATTGTTAACTCTGAACGGAATGTGACTGAGCTATGACTATTATCCTCTTCCTTAACATGCAAGGGCTTTTAACTGAAAGGTATCATGCAATAGAACACTAATAAACTGAAAAATGAACATGGATATATGTGATTAGTATATGACTTAAAATGTACACAAGTTATATACACATAAATCTCACACATACCACATGTGAATAATGTATTTCAGCACTTGTGTTCCACCAATATTACCTCAGACAGTATTAAGCTAACTAACTATACAGTAGAGGGGTTGACTGAAGAGTGAAGATCCACACGCCCTTGCATGCCCTTTTAAGAAGAGTCGATGCAGGATGTTATAGAAGAAACGATGCACCACACCGGCAGGAATGCACTCGCCAGGCGCTGAGAAGAATTGTGAATCTACTTGCCACACGCCCAGCCGTAAAGAAGAATCCTGAATACAATCCACCCAGGCGCTCTCCACGTGACGCATCCAGCATGTAGTTGAGAATCTTCTTAGATCTCGTCGTGCCCTGGGACCACTGGCTGCAGCTAAGAAGGTTTGTGAATGACACCACTATTCGCTGACCAAGCGCTGAGCCCGGAGGGTTGGGGGTGATAATTGCATGGTGAAAATGAGAAAGTGGTGGTAAATGAATCATAAAAGACTCATAAAAAATATGGATACCAGAGTCAGGGAGATAATGGGACAGGGATGGGAGGAAGGAGGGTAACAACATTGAGTGTAAACCCGGAAACTCACAAGATGACACAAGGACGGAGATTAAATTCTTGAGGCACATAGGAGCACCGCTACACACCAATTTATGTACCAGACACCACAGATCAGAGGCACCTAGGAGCACCGCTGCACACCAATTTATGTACCAGACACCTCAATTCAGGCCTGGCACATTTGTCGGAGTTGAGTAACTGCGATGTTTATAGGGCGTCCTCTCAATGTTTGGGGTAGCTGGCTTGCCGATGATCACTCTGTGTCGCTTGCTGATATTTACCTTGTTTCCCTCTCCTTCCTTATTTACTCATAGCACACTGATGTGTTAGGATGTCATATAAGACTTTGTAGTTACTTGTAGAGAAGTTATATATATTAGACTTGTGGACGAGCGGTTGTTATACTTGAGTAGCTTTGTAAGTAGATAATCTTCTTTCCCATTTGTCGTGCAATGACAGGAGAGGTAAAGAATAGTATGGAACTATTTTTATTTGTCTTGGAAATATTAACAAGTCTCTCACTCACGAGTGAGTATGAGTAGAGTCCCTGTCTCCCTGTCTCGCTCTCTCTGTCTCTTTCTCAAGTTGCTAAGCCCTTCTCCCTGCGACCTGTCTGTTCTATGGCTAGCTTCCTTCTGAGCTCTCTTTCCTAAATTCTGGTGTAGCAGAAGTCGTATCACGTGTGTTCCCTGTGATTGGAAAGTTCTAGAAGCCTGTGTGTATGTGTGTATGTGTGTATATGGTCCCTAGGCGCTGTCGTGTGCCTATAAAGCATTCCTTGAGTTAAGAGTGTGTAAGCATGTTTAGCATTGCTCGATTCTTGCAGACACAGTACCTTCTCATCATCTGACTTCTTGCTTCTATCTGTCTCTCTATCTATCTATTTATCTATCTATCTATTATGATTTGTAAATATAATATGGAGTCCTAACAAGGATATCTTCACTACTGTGTGTTAATAGCTTATTATTTATAAACACACTCACACTTTATATCCCTAGTTCTATATTACACTTATTTATATATACAACATTTATCCATATGTTTCTTTCAGTACTAGTTGTTTATTTTCACTCCAGGCATTCACTTTCTCATTCAGTAAACTAGCATAGAGAATGAAGCTTTCACTTTCATTTTCATTCTATCTATCTATTGCCAGACGGCTAAATCCCGTACGGGGTGGCCACAAACAAATCGCCTCCACGTCGCCCTGTCCCCCGCCATTTCACTCCCCTGCTCCCAACTCACACCCCCCTCTCTCAAAAACCTCTCCACCCCATCCCTCCATCTCATCCTCGGCCTCCCCCTCCCTCTCCCCCCCTCCACCTCACTCACATACACTCTCCTCGTCAGTCTTTCACTCTCCATCCTCTCCACATGGCCAAACCACCTCAGTGTGTTCCTCCTAATGCTTCCTATCACACCCACATCCACACCACAATGCACCTTTATATCATCATTTGTCAGCCTGTCTCTCCATGTGACTCCACAGGCTCCTCTTAAATAACACATTTTCACTGCTCTCACTCTTGACTTGCATCCCTCCAACAACGTCCAAACTTCACTTCCATACTGTCATGTAGTAACTTTTTTACGTCCATGCTCACTTCTCTGTTTCTTATCACTGCTTTCAAGGAACCAGCAACGTTTCTTCCTTGTTGTACCCTTTCAAGCACTTCACCCTCCAAACTTCCATCCTTACTCATCACACTACCCAAGTACTTAAACGTACTCACATTTTCCATTTCCACACCATCCAACCTCACTGTACATTCACTGACTTCACCTCTCTCATAGACCATCACTTTACTCTTCCCCGCATTCACCTTTAGATTCCGTTTCTTACGCACTCTCCCAAACTCATCCACCAAGCATTGCAGCTCCCATTCGTCTGCACTCAACAACACAGTATAATCTGCAAACACAGTTCAGGGAGTTTCCAAACACTACCCTCTCTCACCAGGGCCACTCCAACATCCACTGCCCTACCTTGTACCTCTTTTATTACCCCATCCATGTACAGATTGAACAAGCATGGAGATATGACACATCCCTGTTTCAACCCAACCATCAAAGAGAAATATTCACTCAGTTCACCATCCACACACACTACAGCCTTAGCACCATCATACATACTCTTCACAGCATTCAACAACTTCCCATCTACTCCATATATTCTTAATACTTTCCACAATCCTTGTCTATCCACCATGTTATATGCTTTCTCCAAATCCATGAACTCCGCATACAACTTCTTTCCCTTCTCTAGAAACTTTTCCACTAAAGATCTAAGAATGAATATCTGATCTACACAACCTCTCCCCTTCATAAAGCCTCCCTGTTCTTCTCCAACTAATTCCTCTGTTCTTTCTCTAACTCTGTCAATAAGTATCCTACCATACATTTTTCCTATTACACTAAGAAGATAAATGCCCCTATGATTACCACACACTTCTTTTTCCCCTTCTCCTTTGTACAAGGGAATAATTATACCTGACTTCCAGTTCTCCAGGATTTCACCTTCTTTCCAGGCCAATCTGCACATCTTTCAGATCCATTCTTCTACTATCTCTCCCCCATGCTTCAGTATTTCACCACACTCTCCATCAATTCCTGGGACTTTCCCCAATTTGACTTTCTTCATTGCTTCCACAACTTCTATCCTATTCTCATCTCAGTCCTCCCAACCATTCCCCAGCCACTTATATTCGCATTACTTCCATCCTCCATGTTCATCAATTCCTTAAAGTGTTCTCTCCATCTGCTCACTTTTTCTCCCTTCTCCACTAGTAATCTATCATTTTTATCTTTCAACTCTTGCTAACTTCACTGCCACCATGTCTTACTCTCTTCACCTCTTTCCAGAACATTTTCTTACAGTCCCTCCACTTTACACTCAAATTCCATCCAAATTCCTCATCCACTCTCTTCTTACTCTCGCTTACTAATCGTTTCACTTCTCTCTTTCTTTCTACATATAACTCTCTCTTCCACCTTTCAACTTTTTCCACGCCCCTATTTCTCATCCATTCATTGTATGCTTTCTTCTTTTGTGCCACAGCCTGTCTCACCTCTTCATACCACCACGCTGTTCCTTGCACCCCCCTCCGTCTTCTCTTCTCCCCACACACCACATCACATGCTGCCCATATTTCTTCCGTGAATATCCTGCACACATGTGAATATCCTGCAGACATGCTAGAGCGAAGCTTTCACTTTCACTTTCATTACTCCAAGTATTTATACTGGTATTCTTATATTACTAATTATTTACATTTCTATTTACTCTCTATTTTATTTACATTATTTACATTTCTATTTTATTTACATTATGTTATGCTCTGTCACTTGCAGAAACATATCAAACTAATTTCCACTGTACTATTATATTTACATTCATTGCTTTCACTTGCTATTTACACATTATTTACATGTCACCAGAAATATTGTAGTCACTGTCCATCATTATCATCGATAAATTAGCCAGTTCACGTTCCACAGCAGTCACTTAGCCCTTTACCCCTTCCCACACGAGGTTTAGTAAGGGTAGAGGTCACTGGGCCCTTTGCAGTGAACCAAGAAGTGGCGGAATTGGACAGGCGCGAATCCGACATGGTTTCACCTTGAAAGACAACAGTAAACTGAATGCTGTTGCCTAGGGGCAGGGAAGGGTTGACAATGTCAGTGTGGTGACAGCTACTAATTTATATGCTATGAAATGATTGGTAGGAAATCTAGACAATACATAATAAATTAGGTAGTTTCAGGTGAATGTAAATATCACTTAGGCTTCTCCCTTCCTTTCTTATATATATTTTTGTTACGAGAATAGGTCATACGGCATATTTCAAGGGGGAATAAACAGGGAAAATTAATGAATGAGTTCACTTGGGGTGTTGCCTGGTGATAATTAGCCCATTCCAGATGTATGGCAGTATCAGTTACCTTTTCTCTTTCTTTTATATATCATTTTGTATAAGAATAGGGCATAAGGCACATTTCAGTGGATAAAATGAGTGGAAAAATCCGTCCAGGATTTCCATTGCATAGCGCAGCTGGGCAGGCGGGAGAGGGTAATGGAGGGAAGGTAATGGGGGGAGTCAAGGACAGGGGAAAAATGGCTAAATTGTCAACAGTGGGTGGGAGTACAGATGACATTAGTAGAACCGAGTATAGCTGGACACTGGTAGTACTGATAGATGATACAAGCCACCACTTGAAAACACGGGCGAATTCAAAATAACACAGAATCACAAAAGTGATGCCCCATGGTTAAGGGGTTATTATTGTTATTAATCCCTCCAGTCAGCCAAATGTTTATTTACTCTGATAATACTTTTATGTGTGAAAGAAACTGGTCTCTCCTCCCCTTCCCCATCTTTCCGTCCCTTTCTCTCTCATACTCCCTCCCTCCCACTCTTCATTGCCTCTCTCCTCACCCCCCCCTCCTCTATCTCTCATTCTCCCTTCCTTGCTCCTCATATTCTCTGTCTCTGTCTCTGTCTGTCTGTCTGTCTCTCTCTCTGTCTAGCTTGAGATGATATTTCGTCTGTTATGCCATTATCGATGAGTAGTTTTTGTTAATCACTCCGTCCAGCCAATTATTTATCTAAGGTATTTGTTCTTATATTCTGATATTAGTTGGTTGGATTTGTGTCCGCAGGGTCACATGAAATCAAGGCTTTTGCCAGTCACCAGGATTTCTGAGATTAACTCTGCATTTGCTCCTAGGCCATATCCTTTCCCTCACCCCAGTCTGACTACTCTCACTAACATTAGCGCAGCCAGGTTGGGCTTTGGCTTTCCTAGGAACTTGTTCAGCCTTGGTCAGTTGTGAAATAATAATGATATTTATAATATCAACAACTGGTCTCTCCTGCCCCTACCCCTCTCTCTATCACCCCTCCCTATCACTTCCTCTCCAAGTGTTTTTAATGAGTGAAGCTACTCGGACAAACACCTCGCTACATAGGCAACCTGTGGTCTGTGGCCCGCATGCGACCCTGGCTTCCTAGCAGTATGGCTGGCGGAACAGTATTAACATAAAATTGTGTATAACCCATGATTCAGTTAAAGAGTGATAAATGGGGAAAATATTCCCTTTAACAATAATTGTTATACATAACAGACTGTGTGTATCAAAACTCTGACTTGATGTAATTTTATAGGCGACCTGGTATTAATTATTACAGTATTAGTAAAACGTAATGAATATAGTCATAGGCACTGCCATGGTATGTTTGGTATGCGTGTATTAATTTATTAGGAATATTTTCATTGTGTTACACTGTTTTTGGCACTGTAACACGATTCCAACGCCGACGGGTGATGTGTTGTTAGTTAATGTGAATTTTGTTTTTCTTGCATAACGAGGTCAGGAGACATACCCAGAATTTCATTACATGTATTATTTATAATTTATATTAATATGGGCAATAGTAAAGTTGGTGTTAAAAAAGGAAGTTATGTTTAAATAATGCAAAAAAATTCTTACCTACAGTACATGGTACTTACAGTATATATATATATATATATATATATATATATATATATATATAGTATATCTATCTATCTATCTATCTATATATATATATATATATATATATATATATATATATATATATATATATATACAGTATATCTATCTATCTATCTATCTATATATATATATATATTCTTGGGCCAATGCTTTTAGCGGATTCATTCACACATATTATAGGATAGGTGGTTTGTCACTTTTTTCGGGATAACTGCCCATCAACTGGAGGACCACCTGAACCCCAGTGAGGACTGTTTGGGTAGTAGAGTTTGCTTGTGGGTCCCAGTGGCAAATAGAACACTCCAACACCTCGAACAACGAATAATGGGTGAATGGGAACTATTCAAAAGAAATGAAAGAATTGTAGTTATACAGATCTGATACCTCTGTCTGACAGGCTGCAGGGGGTTATCCCTAATTGTGGGGAGGAACGATCCATTACAAACTTTTCACTACAGAGTGTGCAGTACTTTATAGGTTTTGATAAAATGCACCTTAGGTTATTAGGTTATGTAGAAACACCTTTTGTATGCTACAGGGCTGTTACCAGTGCATTTATTTAGTAATATTTCCATAATATTTTATGGAAATTTTACTCCATTAATAATATAATCACATCCTTTCTACCTTCTTAATCTCCATAGTCTATACACAGATGTATAGATAACATCATCATCACTCCAGCTCTATACGAAATAGGAAGAGCACTGGACAAGAAGTATGGAGAGTTCGTCATGAAACTACTCTGAAGTACAGAGAAAAACTTTCTGTAAGAATGGGAAAATTACTCCTAGCAAGAAACCTAGCACTGCCACTGTGTATTTGACAGTTATAGCATATGAGACAGACAGACAGATAGACAATCAGAAGGGTGGATGGGGATAGAGAATAAGGGGAGCGAGGGTGGGAGAACGAGAGAGAGGGAGGGGGAGGATAAGGAGAGAGGGAACGGGAAGAGAGGGAGGGAGGGAGGAAGGGGAGGATTAGGAGAGAGAAAGAGAAAGGGTACGAGGAGGGAGGCGGATAGAAGGAGGGGAGGAAGGAGAGACAGTTCTCTTCTTCACACATGAAATATCAAAGCAAATAAACTTTGGCTGAATGGAGGATTAATAACAATATTCATAGCT
Source organism: Coenobita brevimanus (assembly GCF_032717465.1). Classification (NCBI taxonomy): domain Eukaryota; kingdom Metazoa; phylum Arthropoda; class Malacostraca; order Decapoda; family Coenobitidae; genus Coenobita; species Coenobita brevimanus. The sequence continues at coordinate 19,140,675 of NC_136984.1, forward strand.
TACCGCCCCAAGGTAAGTAGATAGCTAGACGTACGTAAGGGGAAAATGAAGTGGGGAACATAGGACATCGTACATCTGGACATGGAGTCAGTGTTACCAGATGAAATCTGGGAGAGACAAATCTGAGGTGTTTAAGAATACTTGTGTCCAATAGTACATGCATACAGGAGAAAACTGTGCAAGAAGGTGACACAGTTCCTCATAGCTGGCACGTAAACCTCTACAATTCCACTTAATGTCAGAACCCAAAGTAGATGGTAGATCAGGGTAAGGTGCAGGACTGTACAGCTCCTGACAAATGAGTGGGCTTGGGTTGATGTTTAGGAAGGCACTTAGGAGGAGCCTGCCCAGCCCCAGAAACCCACACTCTGTGCCGAACTACCGTAGGAATACGTGGGGATGAAGAAGTTGAAAGTTTTACAACATCCATCCTCTAAAATGGAAGATCAGTTTTTTTGGAAGGTGGCTTAGTGGCCGCCCTGGGAGATGCAGGACGGCCAGTGCCACCACCAGAAGTCCCAGTATAGAAGTTCAGCCCACAGGACCAGAACCCTGTGAAAATGACATGGTATGCGGGAGACCTGAAGCATCAACGGTCTGTGTTACACCATTCCTAGTTGGGAATTGACCTACTGCTATGACCTATCGAAAACTTCGTGATTTACGGGGATCTGCTATGAACTTTGCAATCTTACCAGTACCTACCAGGACCCACAGCAACTTACGACTAACCTTCAGGGAATTATATGAACAAACAAAAATTATTAGAGGCTATTAGGTCCTTACCTGGGCTTCAATGTACTTATAGGGATTCACTGGTATTTACAGATGCATAACTTACAAGGCTTACAGTTACTTACAGGGACCCTCGATGGATTTCGATAATATTTCCTTGACCCATGAGTACTTTAAAGGGACCTACTGAACTCAGAAAACTTAAGACATATGGGATACTTAAAGAGATGTATAATTAAGCCTAAAGAAAGAAAACCGTAGTTAAACCAGCATTGATTTATAAGTGCAAATGGTACAGCTGAACGTGCAATGAGAACTCAAGGTTAAAGGTGCTGGTAAAACTGCAATGGAATTGAAGTGACAGTTAAGCGTGGTGTTGAACCTAGAGCTGAGATGCTTCAGCAGGAATTGAGTCTACACTAAAACCACAGATGTATACAAAGGCTATAGATGAATCCATAAAATACCTCAAAGATGATGCTTCAGTTAAACAGAGTTGAACCTGGAGCTGAGGCACTGACCCAGGAACTGAACCTACAGTCAAAACACAGGCCCTTTCCATATCAAGTATATTCAGGCCCTGCCAGCGTTTTGTCAATCCCTCAGGATTAATGTCGGGTGATTGTGGAAGTGTGTACATGTGTGGACGCCTTTACTGTATGTGCTCCAGTATGTGTTTTTGATGTGTGTGTGTGTGTGTGTGTGTGTGTGTGTGTGTGTGTGTGTGTGTGTGTGTGTGTGTGTGTGTGTGTGTGTGTGTGTGTGTGTGTGTGTGTTTTGAGAGGGAGGGGGGATAGTGGATGTTGGACTTTGTGTGTGTTGGGGGGGAGGGAGGCGAGGGTTGCTTGCCCTGTAAATCTGGTGGGCCCTACCAGCAGAAGATCCCCTCAGCAGAAGGACCAGGTTACCTATGCTGGAAGGGCCATCAGTGAGAGGTTGGACGAAGTGTTCCCAGGTCCATTGCCTTGTGGACTGCCCTTGTGGTCAGGGCTGCAAGTGTAAACCATGAACGAAAAATCTGTGAGTGGAGTCCCATGCAAGGCATGGCTCATCAGACAGAGCTCCCGATAGACTCCTGCAACCTTGCTAGGTAGATGATTGTGAATCTTCATGGCAATATCACAGGCCAGCAAGGGCCATATTACATGATGGTAAGGACTGCCCACCCTCACCATCACACCAAATGCATTCACTGCGCAGGCTCACTGCCATACTCATCTCCCATCTCATCTTTCACCAGAACAAAAGACCTATGGCAACAGGCTAGGGCGGCATTGACAGATCATGGATGTGGCAGGAAGTTGCTGCCCCAGTGGACACTGTCATGATGGCATTTGAGCAGGTCATGCCTTCGGCAGTATCCAGTGCGACCAAGCAGCTGGAAATGAATGCCCAACTGCTTGCCTCTGATGGGGAGGGATTTAGAGAAGGTAACCTAAACATTTGCTGCTCTACACCACCTTGCCAAGTCATCCCACAGTGCAGTCGAAAAATTAAAGGAATCCCTCTGTCTCTTGCTATCTGGAATATATGACCTTGTTTGACACTGACTACGACACAAGACGATGCTGCAGAACTGCCCTTCTTGCCCATGAACTCAAAAGATATAAAACTGACATTGCTGCCTTGTCTGAGACTCGCCTCTTAGGAGAGGGTAACCTTATAGAAGCAGAAGAAGTGTATACCTTTTTCTGGAGAGGATACTCAGACAATGTAAGAAGAAATCATGGTATCAGCTTTGCAGGCCGAAGCAACCTTCTATATAATATCTAAGAAACACCTGTTTGTATATCAGAGAGGCTGGTGTCCTAGTGCATGCCACTCTCTAAAGGCCAGTATGGAACACTCGTCAGTGCCTGTGCCGCAACAACTGATTCTGAGGACATCGTCAAAGATTCCTTTTACAGTATGGCACTTTGCTTGCCACCATTCGTTTAATACCACCTTATAACAAAGTGATCCTGCTTGGAGATTTTAATGCCATAGTAAGGGAAAAAAATCACCTTTGGGAAGGCATTATAGGTTGTCATGGTGTTGGTAACATGAACAGCAATAGCCTTAGACTGGTTTCCTTATGCTCAGAACACAGTCTGTTCATCACCAACACCATTTTGCAGCTCAAGAATAAACACAAGACATCATGAATGCACCAACTATCTAGATATTGCACCTACTTGACTATGTCAATGTAAGGCAGGAAGGTCGATGAGTAGTTCTTATAACCAGAGCTATGAGAGGTTCTGAGTGCTCCAAAGACCATAATGTTATAGTCTCCAAACTGCAGTTAGTTATCTGGCCACAAATGAGCAGCATTCCATCCATCAAGAAACTAAACTGCAGTAGGTTAAAGGATGGAGGCAACGTGTAACACCTTCTACAGAACTATTACAGAGAAGCTCTCGCAATGCCCACCACTTGAGCCAAACAAGAATGCAGCAAACCTTAATGCAGAGTGGCCAAATATTAAGCTGCCACTCCAGAGCACTACAGAAACAACACTAGGCTTTTCCACTCGCCACCATAAAGATCGGTTTGATGGAAATGCTGAAGGCATACATGACCTTCTTGTAATGATGAATAGAGCACATAACCACTGGTTTGCTCATCCAAGCTCCATAACCCTAAAAACTGAATTCCAGAATCTGAGAAATGAAACCCAAAGAAAACTGTGTGACATGCAAAACAAATGGCGGACTAAGCAAGTGAAAGAGCAGGAAAGACTTGCTGATATTAATGACCATCACGGGTTCTACAAGTCCACTGAAACCATCTATGCGCCAACGTAAGACGACATAAATCCTGCTTGATCAGCCAAAGGAGAGCTCCTGAAAGACAAGCAAGCAAACCTAGAAAGATGGTCACAACAGTTCAATATCTTACTGAATCATAGAAACCTTGTGGAGCATAATATCCTTGATAACATCCCAAATACCCCTCAGGCACCAGATCTTGTTGTCCCACCTACATCTGCAGAAACCATTAAGGCCATTCAATCTCTATAAAATAACAAAAGCCCTGGCCCTGACGCCATACCATCTGAACTGATAAGAGGATAGCCAGTTTCTTCATCTGCACCTTTATAATCGCATACTATCTGGAACCAAGAACAAATTCCAACAGAATGGCCTGCCTCTGATAATGTAACCATCTACAGGAAGAAGAGGGGGCAATGATATTTTGACAGCAGCAGAGGCTCTCCTTCCTTATGAATGTTAGCAATGCACTAGCCAAGATAATGTTATCCAGACCAACAAAACATTTCACCAAGTCAACACTCCCTGAAACACAACGTGGATTTCGGAAGGAACAAAGTACCTGTGATGTGATCTTTGTTGTCCGACAAATATAGGAGAAATGCTATGAGCAGAGCCATGACTTACTGCATTCATCAGTCTTGCAAATGCATTTGACACTGTCAATCGAGAACTCTTATGGAATGCCCATTCAAAATTTGGGGTTCCAATTTTCTTACCATCCTGAAGAGTCTGCATGAAACATGAATGCTCGTGTGTCCATAAGTGGGAGCAAATCCGAACCTTTCACTGTTGATGTGGACATAAAGCAAGGATGTGTTCTGGCTCCTGTCATTTTCAGTATCTGTCTCACTGCAGTCACCCTTTTAAGTCACCAGCAAATGTGTCCTGATGATGGAATAAAAATCCTCATCGGTCTAGATAGTAACTTAGTTTTATCCAGACATCTTCAAGCACAGTCAAAGACTGAAATAGTTCATTTCCTAGAGCTCCAATATGCTGATGACTGTGCTGTCCTTACACATACCCCAGAAGCCCTACAGCAGTCTCTCACCATCATTTCCAACATATACCATGCAATTGTTCTCCGAATAAAATATGTCAACAAGACAGCAATAATATCTCAGAAAATCGATGCAGCAGAGCCTTTTCCATTTCAGATAAATGACGAAAATGTAAAACAGGTGGAGAATTTTACCTACATTGGAAGTGTGCTCACAGAAAAACATAACATTGGTGCAGAAGTCCTTCCACAAATTTGTCACACCTCAGCCTCTTTTGGGCATCTCAGATCCACAGTCTTTGAAGGCACCAACTTGAGGATCGAGACAAAGATATCAGTTTAGTTAACTGTATGCCTCTCCACCCTCTTAAATGGTACTGAATTCTGGACTACGTATCAATATTACATCAAACAGCTTGAGTCTTTTCACATCCAATGCTTACAGCGCATCTTAGGACTCACATGGGAGGTTAAAGTCCCTTCCTAACAATTTTTCGCTGAGTTAAGTCAACCAGCACAAAAAACAATGCCGGTTAAAAAATAGCTCAGACGGGTTGGACACATGTTCCGCATGCCTGAGCATCGTCTTCCCCACCAGGTTCTGTATGGCCAACTCCCTGCAGCACATCGCAACCCAGGGGAACAGAAAATGAGATATAAAGATGGTGCTAGGACAACCCTGAAGAAATGGAACATAATGCCAAAAGTTCTTGAAACCAAAGCCTCTGACAGGAATATATGGAGTGCCCACTGCATTGAAGGAAACATTCACCTAGAAGATACTCGAAACCTGGCCAGAGAACAGCGTAGACAACAGAGGCACAACCAAAACAAAGTTCTCCTAGCAAAGCAGGACTTGACATGCCAACAGTGTGGCAAAGTTTGCGGATCCAGAACTGGTTTGTACAGTCACACACGTTGGCACAAAAGACTAAGAAACACACCATCTTAATGAGTATAGACTGTTGACTTCTGTAGTAGATGGACAGCTTCAAGTAAGTACGATATATCTATCTATCTATGTATCTCTCTCTCTCTCTCTGTATATATATATATATATATATATATATATATATATATATATATATATATATATATATTGTTACATAGCCTATGATTTCATCATCCTTTGTGTAATTTTAAAGCACAGTTGCTGCATGTTTGATCACGAGCGTGTTCTACCTCAGTCCCCCCCTTCTACCGTTATAGTAGAGTAAGTCGTTCTCTCTGTTATTCAGAGCGGGATTTTCAGCTCTTTGTCCCCATGGCTTCATTTGCGCGTCCTTCTTACAAGTTGTATCAAGCTCTCCTGGCCCCTATATAATGAGCTCAGTCTCTGCATCATTGCCACTTAGATCTGCTCCTCATTTTGTTCACATCTCTGTCCTCCCCTGTACAGATATTATTATTGTGAGTGCTCAAAAAATCTCCAAACATCTAGCAGCTGTGTGTAATTTGAGTATAAGTGTTGTTGCATTTTTTCTTGTACTGTGTAGCATAAGGTTAATTCTTAGGCCTAGTGAGGTTCTTGATTAATGTTGGGTTATGTCAGTCATTTTTGATAATAGTTTGTATCTGTAATAATTTATCTGGCATTCACTGAGTATTATCTGGTATCTCATTTTATCAGGGCTGACTTAGATAAATTTACTTGCTAATTCGTGTTAATAGAGGCTATTGCAGTTAACCATATATTTAACTTGTTTATTTGCCATTACATTATCCTTATGAGTCCTGAATGTTTTGTTGTTAGTTTGAGCATTAAACTTTAACTTGAAATTTTACCTAACTCTTTTGTTTTGAACCTGGAACTTTACGGGACAGTAGTGACTCTTAGTATTCTCACTTAAAGTGTACTTTATCTTTCTCTGTTCCGTAACATAAATTTGGCGACCTCATATCAGGATATTCAGGATATTATCATAAGGATATTGCTTGATATTTTGTGACTGTTACTTATTAATTATGTCTACTATTACTACACTTGATGAAGCCAAAGATTTTTTGTCAAATGTGCAAACAGTGTGTGATGTAGAAAACAGAACAAAGAATGAACTTAAGCTTGTTGCTCAACAATTGGGAATTGCTGTTCGCTCTCATCATTCTAAAGATCAAATTGTTGACATGATTAATGAAAGCTTGTTTAATGTAACTCCTCCAAATGAGCAAACGCAGATTGAATTAGCTAAGTTACAGCTAGCCCTGCAGGAGGCTAAGGCTAAGGAGGCGGAGGCCCGTTCTAAGGAGGCTGAGGCACAAGTTGAAATTGCTAGGATTCAGGCAGACCATGAGTATCGCATGAAACAAGGTGGAACTGGATCATCTAGCTCTGATGATTTTGATGTGGCTAAAAATGTTAAACTTGTCCCTCCTTTTAATGAATCTGATTTAACAAAGTATTTTCAGTTGTTTGAGAGGGTAGCTACAGGTTTTAATTGGCCCAAACAGAATTGGCCAGTACTCCTTCAAACTGTTCTCACCGGTAAAGCTCAAGTAACTTATGCATCTTTGCCTCAGGATCAATCTGATAATTATGATGTAGTTAAGAGCTTGATTCTTAAGGCCTATGAGCTTGTTCCTGAAGCCTATAGAGTAAAATTTAGGACAACTTACAAGCAAGATAAGCAATCCCATGTTGAGTATCCAGGAATCAAAGAAGATCTGTTAGAGCAGTGGTTAAATTCTAAGAATGTGGATTCTGATTTTGGTAAATTTAAGCAGATGATTTTGCTGGAGGACTTCAAAAGGTGTATTAGTAAAGATGTAAGCCTATATCTTGATGAGAAAAGAATAGATAATTTGTCTGATGCTGCAGTTTTAGCTGATGAGTATGTTCTCACTCACAAGAGATATTCTAAAGAAAAAGGGAAAGCTGAGAGTAAGTACGTTGCCTCTACTCAGAGTACAGGTAACAGGAAAGAGAATAAAGATGATGTTTCTCAGGAAGTAAATACCAGCTTCACCTCTAGATTTCAGAAAAGTAAATGTACTTATTGTAGTAAGCTTGGTCATACTACGGAGAAATGTTTCAGGAGACAGCGTGATGTGAACAAAAAGGAGTCTTTAAATATTCAGTCAATTGGTCTAGTGTCCACTCTTCAGAGTTCCCAGAATTCTTTAACTGAGTTAACTGAACCTGCTTTGAGGGGTAACTTAAATTCTCATGATGGAGCTCCTCTTTTGAGCAGTAACGTGGGTGACACTCTCAAGAGTTCATGTGCTAATTTCCTGTCTGAAGGTTTTGTCAGTCCTCTGGACAGTAATGACAGGAAATCAGTTAAAATATATCGTGATACAGGTGCTTGCCAATCCCTTATGCTGACCAGTGTACTAGGCTCTAATGTTAATTCCTCTGATGAAACTGTAATCTTACAAGGTGTAGGGAATAATTACTTCTCTGTCCCTCTGTGCAGAGTGAATTTAGAGTCTGGTTTTGTTAATGGTTCCGTTATGGTTGGGTTGGTTGAGACACTCCCAATGTCAGGTGTAACTTTCTTACTTGGAAATGATATTGGTGGAAGTCAAGTGTGTCCAGCTCCTCAGTTGTCTAGTGAGCCAGTGGCTGTGTCCCAGGATTGTGATGTCCCTGATGTGTTCCCTGCATGTGCTGTCACTAGGGCTAAGTCTAAAGTTACTGGTGATTTAGAGGATAATGATGATGATGATGTTATCCTAGCTGACACTTTTCTTGCTAATTTGGACCACTCACCAGATGAGGCAGTACCCCGTAGTGTTGATAATTTGTCTCGTCAAGAGTTGGTTGAGTAGCAGGTTGCTGACCCTGAGTTGAAAGGTCTAGCTAACTCTGCTTACAGTGAAGAAGAGTCAGCCGGTGCTTCTACTTGTTATTATGTAAAGTCAGGAGTACTTATGAGGAAGTGGAGACCCCCAACAGCATCAGCCGACTGTGAATGAAAGGTTGTACATCAAGTTGTCATCCCTCGTGTTTGTAGGCAGGATATCATTCGAGTGGCTCATGATACCAGTTTGGCAGGACACCTTGGAGTGAGGAAGACTGTGGCACGCATTTTGAAACACTTCTACTGGCCAGGTATCTTCAGGGATGTTTCCTGGTATTGTAAGTCTTGTCACACCTGTCAAGTTGTGGGGAAGTGTAATCAGACCGAAAAGGTTGCACCTCTAGTTCCCATTCCTCCTTTTGAGGCGCCTTTCACCCGTGTGTTGGTGGATATTGTGGGCCCTCTTCCTAAGACTTCTTCAGGATTTTCTTATGTGTTGACCATGATTGATATGGCTACTCGTTATCCTGAAGCCATTCCACTTAGAAATATCTCAGCAAAGAACGTGGTTAAGGAAATGCTAGGGTTCTTCACAAAGTTTGGTCTGCCCAAGGAGGTACAGTCAGACCGGGCAAGTAATTTCATGTCAAACGTTTTCAAGCAGTCTCTGAAAGAGTTGGGCATCACCCAGATCACCTCTTCAGCTTACCATCCCCAGACCCAAGGAGCGTTGGAGAGATATCATCAAACACTCAAATCGATGCTCAAGAAATACTGTTTGGAACATCAGAAAGACTGGGATAAAGGTCTTCCATTCGTTGTATTTGCCGCAAGAGAATCTCCAAATGAATCACTGGGCTTCTCACCTTTTGAACTACTGTTTGGCCATGAAGTAAGAGGACCCCTTAAGTTACTCAAGGAATGCTGGCTGTCGGAGGAAGATGACGTCAACCTGCTGGAGTATGTGATGAAGTTCAAAGAACGGCTGTCCACTGCTTTACAGCTGGCGAGAGAGAATTTAGGAGCTGCTCAGGAGAAGATGAAGACTTGGTATGATAAGAAGTCCAGGTTACGCCACTTTCAGCCAGGAGATCAGGTTTTGATTCTGCTACCAGTTCATGGGCAACCTCTTCAAGCCAAGTTTAGTGGCCCTTATTTCATGGAGAAGAAACTCAGTGATGTCAACTATGTCATCGCCACACCAGATCGTAGAAAGAGCAAGCAACTATGTCACATCAACATGCTAAAGTTATATCACAGGCGGGACGAAAATAATCCAGTCTGCACTGTAGCTGTTCCACCCGAGTCTGCAAGTGAAGCTCTCCCATGCAGTATGAGCCTGAGTTATAGTTTGGGGAAGAATCCTGATATCATGAATGATCTCCAGACTAAGCTTTCTCATCTACCTCCCAAGGAAAGGCAGGAGTTTTCGGCATTACTGCAGGAGTACCCGCAAGTGTTCCGTGCCACTCCAGGAAGAACCACTGTGTTGATGCATGATGTCGATGTTGGAGACGCAAAGCCAATTAAATTGCCTCCTTACCGTGTGAACCCAGTGAAAGTTCCTCTCATCCAGAAGGAGCTTGGCTACCTGTTGGACCACAAGATGATTGAGCCCTGTCAGAGCGAGTGGAGTTCTCCTGTCACTCTGGTCCCTAAGCCAGGTGGGTCACAGCGGCTTTGCATCGACTACAGACGTGTTAATCAGATAACCAAAACAGACACTTACCCTCTCCCTCGTGTGGAAGATTGCATAGACAAGATCGGAAAGGCTAGGTACATAAGTAAGTTTGATTTGTTAAAGGGATACTGGCAAGTACCTATGACTGAACGTGCTAGGGAGATCTCATGTTTTGTAAAATTAGGAAAGACTTTTGCATGTTCTGTAATGCCATATACAGACTGTTTTAGAGTAATAAGAAATTTCCTTTGTAAATTTCTTTTTTCTTTGTGGGGAGGTGTTACATAGCCTATGATTTCATCATCCTTTGTGTAATTTTAACGCACAGTTGCTGCATGTTTGATCACGAGCGTGTTCTGCCTCAGTCCCCCCCTTCTACCGTTATAGTAGAGTAAGTCGTTCTCTCTGTTATTCAGAGCGGGATTTTCAGCTCTTTGTCCCCATGGCTTCATTTGCGCGTCCTTCTTACAAGTTGTATCAAGCTCTCCTGGCCCCTATATAATGAGCTCAGTTTCTGCATCATTGCCACTTAGATCTGCTCCTCATTTTGTTCACATCTCTGTCCACCCCTGTACAGATATTATTATTGTGAGTGCTCAAGAAATCTCCAAACATCTAGCAGCTGTGTGTAATTTGAGTATAAGTGTTGTTGCATTTTTTCTTGTACTGTGTAGCATAAGGTTAATTCTTAGGCCTAGTGAGGTTTTTGATTAATGTTGGGTTATGTCAGTCATTTTTGATAATAGTTTGTATCTGTAATAATTTATCTGGCATTCACTGAGTATTATCTGGTATCTCATTTTATCAGGGCTGACTTAGATAAATTTACTTGCTAATTCGTGTTAATAGAGGCTATTGCAGTTAACCATATATTTAACCTGTTTATTTGCCATTACATTATCCTTATGAGTCCTGAATGTTTTGTTGTTAGTTTGAGCATTTAACTTTAACTTGTAATTTTACCTAACTCTTTTGTTTTGAACCTGGAACTTTACGGGACAGTAGTGACTCTTAGTATTCTCACTTAAAGTGTACGTTATCTTTCTCTGTTCCGTAACAATATATATATATATATATATATATATATATATATATATATATATATATATATATATATATATATATATATATATATATATATATATATATCATTGGATCCCAGGGCTGCTGGGCGAGGCATTGCGCTGGGAGGGTAGTAAGCGTACCGCCCTCCGCCTATCGGTTCGTAGTCACGAAACTCATAGGTCCCTACCCGAGGGTTCCCTACTTTATTAAGATTTGATAATTCCCAGTTTTGTACAGTACTGAGGACACTGGGCTCCAATGCGTTAAAGAAACTGACAGATTTGTCAGCCTTTAACCCATTGGATCCAAGGGCTGCTGGCCGAGGCATTGCACTGGGAGGGTAATAAGCGTACCGCCCTCCACCTACCGGCTCATAGTCGCAAAGCTCACAGGTCCCTACCTGGGGGTTCCCTAATTTATTAAGATTTGAACATTCCCAGTTCTGTCCAATACTGAGGACACTGGGCTCCAGTGTGATATATATAAATATATAAATATATATATATATATATATATATATATATATATATATATATATATATATATATATATATATATATATTAATCCGGACAAATGCCAGTATGCCACTGCCATAGCAGATATAGTAAAAGCAAAGTGTTTCTGTCCTTGTAGCATCTCATGAAGTACAAGTTCAAGATTGGTTAAATTTTGAATACCATCCCCATTTGTGGTCAATAGGTAATAAGTCATGTTTGATCTGGTTTGAAAATTATAATGGGATGTTTTGGCCCCTCTATTTTTTCCTCTTTGTTGTTAAGTTCTGCATACGTGGAAGATGCAGTGGGGTATTTTGCGTGGAGTTTGATGCATTTCCACAGTAGCAAGTGCTTTATTACTTCATCGATGAATAAATCGTTAGTTTCGAGAAAAGTCAAGCAAGGTTAAAAATCAGCTCTCAATAAGGCAAGTGCTGAGCATCCCAATGGACAGCAACGAGTTTGCCTGTACAATAAAAGCACTTGCGCCTCTCTCTGTGCACGTGAGTGGAATCTTGCAAGCCACTGTGCAAGTGAATGGTAACGATGGGTTGGTAGGTAGGTGGGCGGGTGGATGGAGTTAATCGAGTACTTGGCTGAGGTGGAGTGGGTGGAGATGATGACTTGGGTGAGGTGTGTAGTGTGAATGCAATAGGTAAACAGGGTGTGTGAGTAGGTGGGTGGGTGGATCGGGAGAGAAGGGTGGATGTGTACGTAGGTGGACAAGTTTGATTGGTTAAATAGGTGTTTGGGATGAATTGGTGGGTGGTTTGGATCAGTGGGTGGAGTTGGGTTGCTGAACTGGGATTGGTCTTCAGTGTGTGGGTGGGCAAGTTTTGGGGTCGGGAGGGTAGGCAGAGTGGGTAGGTAAAAGTGTGATTGTTCAGTGGAAAAATTGGTCCATGGGATAAATAAGTGCATCGTAGGAATTCTGTAGGTCCATTGTAATACGTCCCTGGAAAAATGTGCCTAATTAGAAATACAAGCCCAATGAAAAAAAAAAAAAAAGGCTTTTGGGAAATTAGCCCATGAGGCAAATCAGGTCCATGTGTGGAACTGGTGTTTTCTCATGGGAATAATTAGGTGATGTGTGAAAATACGTCCTTGGGGAAAACATGTTCAATGGAGAAAGTAGGTCCATTGTGAAATTAATTATCCAAGGGGGAAAAATATGTCCATGTGAATAGAAGGTCGATGAGAAAACAATGTTTTATATAAATCATCCTCATGAGAAAAAAAAATCAATCTGGAAGGTCCATGGTATAATAAACGTTCATGGGGGAATCATATCCATGACAGGAAAATATGTCAATGCAGAGTGAATGAATGAATGAATGAAAATGTGACATGGTGGTGCAACAACAGAGGTTATATGCCGCCGAACACAAACATTAAAAGAGAGTCAAAATATATAAAAACCATAAAAAAACAAAGGGAAAACAATGTATTAAAAAAAAACAGCATAAAAGACAGCCGAAATTAAAACGTGGTGGAAAGATTGAGATTAAACGAGAACATTATCATTAACCCGTGGCGTCCCGTCGACGTGAATTAACATCCACACGTTTTGTCACTGCCAATCCCATTGACATTCATAAATGCGAATCAATTGCAAGGTCCCTAATTTACACAATTTTCAATTTTTGTGAGTGATTTTTGGTACATATACACGGGACACCTTCCTCTACAAGTTGCCAGGCAGGGACAATGCCTTACCCAGCATGACCTCCTCCCCTCCCTCCCAGCACGCCATTGTCTCAGCAATTCATCTGTTACCAGCGACCTGGCCAGTAAAGCCATGTCATGACACGGTACGAAATTCAGGACCAGAGTGATTCCCCAATCGATGACAATGTGGAGGACAAACTTTACATAGCATTAGAGGAAGAAACAGTCAGAAATGATGATCAGGTAATGTCGCCAAAAAAGGTCAGGTATGTTGATGTGTTTCATGAGTGAAACAATGCTTATATTGCCTATATTACTGTGTGAAAACCAATATTCTCTCCTACTACATATAAATTCGTACCAAACAAATAAAAAAACACCGTTTCTGAGTGGTGTGGAATGGTTACACTCCCATAGAACTCGTTTTATTTGGAGTCAGCCTGATAGAATACACAGTAAGGTGGGGAGGTACTGTTTCGAGTATTTTAAACCTCAGGTGAGCGATTTCCCTCTGATTTTTCGAAGTTTCTCACCAAAAGCGGAGGTTTGGGCCAAAAAAAAAAAAATCCAAAAATGGTCAGGATTGGGGGGAGTCAGTGGTGAAGAAGTGGTCGGGATGGGGCGGGTTAAAACACAAACCAAAATTTGGTAAAGCCCTACAGCTTATGGGAAAGCCTCGCCCCATAGCATAAGCCTCTTCCCCAAGCACCAAGGAGAGAACGCACGGTCCATTGCCAGCTCGGCACCTGGAAAGGTCCCCAAGACTGGGGCATTCCACAAGAAGATGCCGCATGGTCAAAGGAACCAGACAGTCATCACAACAGGGAGGGGGCACCCTCTCAATTATAAAACATGAGTCAGCTTAGTGTGGCCAATCCGGAGATGGGCCAAAGCAATTTCCCACCATCGGTACAGCCCCACATACCCCCCATCGCCTAGGTTCCAACAAATGCTGCGAAGTTTGTTCACCTGTTACATCCTAAATCCTCTGTCAGCAGAAACGGACATTCTCTACAGTGGCTGTACATAAATCCTCGGATGGGACACGGTAATGAGGGGAGGAAGGGCGAGAGGCAGTAGCTCTCACCAAAGAGTCAGCACGCTCATTACCCACTACCCCCACTAGTGCAGAGACCTAACACAGTTGTATAGAGTATTCTCACCTACATAATAAGTAAAGCCACTCCAAGACAGAGAGGACTAGGGGATGTGATGAGACGCCACGAGACAAAGCTTGCAGGGCACTGGCTGAGTCACTAAAAATGATAAAGAAACCTGCAGGAACACTAAAAAATCATTTCAACTGTGACTTGTATGGCAGTAAGTTCAGCAGTAAAAACAGATGCCGAAGGAGGGAGACTCCCACCACGGCTAAAATCACGAAAAATGACACCAAAGCCTGTCCCCACACGGGATTTAGAGCCATCAGTATATACAGGGATTGAGTAATGTGAGCAGGGGCATGCTCTAAAATATAGAACAAATCTACCTGTGAGGAAAGGGAGTCCTTCCTTTCAAGGAAGTAATCACATGGTTATACAACTGGGAGATGCCAGGGAGCCACTCAGGGGACATCCACAGGGCAAACAGGGAAGGACTGAACACCCAAATCCCCCATGGCAACCCTCACTTTGTATCCAAACTGGTGTGGATAGCAAGAGTGGGTGTTATAAATGGGGAGAAGAGTGACCTCGGAGACAGTCTTCCAACTAATTGAGGCTGGTAGACGGTGAAGGTGGTGCCAACACTGCACCATTAAGGACTCCCGGTGGTGATCAAGTGGCGGTTCGTTGCATCAACCAATAGACTTTCAGTTGGGATGACCGGAAAGCCCCAGTTGACAGATGAATCGCAGCATGTTGGACCGAATTTAGTGGCAGCAGCCATGCCTCAGTAACAGAATAGTATACTATTCTGTATATCACACATCCATAGTCCAATTTGCTCCATAATGAGGCACAGTAAAGGCAGAGCAGGATGGTTCTGTCAGCACCCCAAGACAAGAGAGATAGAGTCCATAGGAGAGACAAGGCACAGAGACATGATAGTCGTAATGAACGGTTATGTGGTACCCACATCAGTCTCCTGTCAAAAACAGGACCAAGAAACCTTGTCTCGTCCACACGTCGCGCCCCATGGCCATATAACTGGAGGTCTGGATCTGGGTGAACACTTCTTAAGCGGCAGAAATGCAAGGCCACCATCTTTGTTGGGGAGAAATGGAAGCCATGCATGGTGGCCCACCGAGAGATCCTGTCCAGAGTGAGCTGCATGCAACGTTCAGGCACGGACATTCGGGAAGCAGCACACCATAGAGCCAAATCATCAACATACAATAAGGACGACACCCCTTCTGGAACAGTGGACACAATACCATCCAATGGTTTGCAAAAAGGGTCAGACTGAGGACATATCCTCGAGGCACCCCTTTCTCCTGAGGGTACGAATGAGACAGGGTGACACCAACTCTGACCCTGAATGAACGGTCTTGTAGAAAGTTACTATAAATTGGGGCAGCCTGCCACGTAAACCTAAAGAATGGAGTTGTTGGAAGATAACAAACCGCCATGTAGTATCATATGCCTTTTCTAGGTCAAAGAAAACTTTCACCAGATGCTGCTGCCTAGCAAAAGCATCACATGCTGCGACCTCAAGACGGACCAGTGCATCTGTTGTTGAGTGATATTTTCAAAAACCAGAATGACCCTGAAAGAGACATTCATTCCTTTCTAGGAAATACATTAGGCACGTCTTGACCATTTTCTCAGATAATTTATACAAAGCAAGATGCTGTAAGATGAAGTAAGGTGGAGCGGCCTGGGACTCTACTACAGGTGTACCAAGTTCTATCCATCAATGTCACCGTTTCTCCTTTCATCCCTACGTGTCAAGTGGGGTTGGTGGAGGATTAGTGCCCCTCCCTGTAAAACAGTTAACTCTAAGCCCTTGACCACCCCGTTTGGGATACATGGCGTCTGGCAATGGATGGATGGATGGAAGATGCTGAGGCAATTGGCCGATACTCCAAGGGACTGTAACCTGCCTTCCCCCACTTCTGGAATGGCAAGAAAATATTCTCACACCAAGAGGAGGGAAGAGATGATTCCTTCCAGATTCTATTTAAAAAGCTGAGGAGAAAAGACAGTGCATCATCATTCACGTGCCAAAGCATTGCGTAGGGAATATCTTCTGGCCCTGGTGAGGTGTCAAGACAGAGGGAAAGGGCAAATTGGAGTTCATGATAAGAGAAAGGGAAGTTGTAGGACTCCACATTCTCTGAACAGAAGTCCAGTACCTTGCCTCCTCTATCTCCCGTTGTCTGGCAAGAATTGGTGAGCTAGTGTCTCTCTGACTGACCGCCACAGACAGATGCAAAAATATCAGCCTCAGCTGCAGGGTTACCAACAGGCTCACCATTAGATATCAGCACAGGAGACCTACCTTGAGTGAATTTTCCCAGTATCTCTCGCACCCTCTTCCACACCTGAGACACTGGCGTCTTTGAGTTTACAGATGAAACGTAAGCCATCCAAGAGTCCCAATTAGCTTCATTTAGTACCCGACAGCCTTAGCCCGTGTCCTTCTAAACTCAATAAGATAATGCTCTGTCCTGCATCTACGATAACGGGAGAATGCTAACTTCTTGGCACGTACAGCTGCACTGCAATCCTCATTCCACCATGGGACAGATCAATAGCAAAATGTGCCAGAGGTTTTAGGAACAGCATAATGGGCAGCAGAATGCAGAGCAGTTGTAAAGAACGAAAAAGCCTCATCAATATGCGGAAAATCTTCTACTGAGGCATTAAAAGAAATTAGGGAAGAGAAAAGGGACCAGTCTGCCTTATCCACTGTCCACCTCGGTAGACAAGAACAGGGACTAGATATTGCTGCAGCAAGGAGGATGGGAAAGTGATCACTTCCACAGAATCCTCCATAACCTCCAACGTAAAGTGAAGGAGATAGTCAGGAGAGTGGATAGAGAGGTCAATTGCAGTAAATGAACTCGTTGGGGGGTGAAAATGTGTAAACTTCCCAGTATGAAAAGAGAGCAACATCCTCATCCTCCTTATTGGAGCAACATACTCTCACGATGGTTAACTAGACAGTCACTCCACAAAGGGTGTCGACCATTAAAGTCCCCCAAGAAAAGAAAGGGTGTAGGTAACTGGCCAAGAAGGTTCTCAAGTTCCACCCTACCAACTGTTGTGTTGGGTGGTAAATAAATAGAGTAAGCCATATACCAGCGGTTGGCATACAACCACAGCAACACACTGGAGGTCAGACTGAAGGTGGACTGGCTGATGAGGGATGTCAGCCCTCACCAAAACAGCACCACCCCTAACAGGACCCTAGGTTGGCACTGAGTAAAAAGCATTGTACCCAGGTGGTGCATGGGGAGTGGTAAACCCTACAAGAGATTCTTGGAGACACACACACACAAAGGGAGGTTCTGCAGCTCCTCCCAATTACTATGCAGCCCTCGACAATTCCATCATAGTATACTGGCTGAAAATGCCATAGTATCCATAGTGAAGGAAGAATCAGGATGAGGGACAAGATAACCATGCCCCCCAGTGGGTTGGGATTGATGCTTATGAGAGCCCTTAGGAGCAGCCTTCCCAGCACCAGAAACCCACATCTTCTGTCTAACATCCGAAAGCAAACATGAGGACAAGGAAGTAAGTTTTACAACACTCCTTCCTGGAGTGGGCACACCAGTTTGTTTGGAAGGTGGCTTAGGGGCCGCCTTTGGAGATATACGACGGCCACAGCCAGTGCTCCCACCAAAAGCCCAAGAAGTAGAAGTAAAGTTCACAGGACCTGAATCTTTTAAGAAGGCCATCTCATGCTTCGGAGCAGAAGCACCAGCAAGCTTTCCATCAACATCCCCAGGTGAGGACGGGACCAGAGGTAAACCATCAGCTTCAGATGTCACCTGGATAGATCCCTCAGCTTGCTGGGCAGAGGGAACAGGAGAGGTGTCGACAGTCAACGACAGAGACCTTAGGTGGCCGGTCTTCATGCTGAGAGGATTCTGATGAACAAAGGTGATATTTGCCAGGTACAGGTAGAGCCTTGGGCATACTGGGTAAGACGGGAGAAGGAGTCCAGTCAACGTGGACATCTGCCACCGCCACAGAAGTGTGCAAGCCGTCAGCCACAGAAGTGGGAGCGGAAACAGTCGGAGCCAACTTCAAATCTAGGAATTTAGTGTATTGGTTAGGTACAAAGAAGTCAGGCATCATCTCAGTGAAGGGTAAGAGAGTTTTCTTGGAGGGCTGTGTGTTGCTCCCTCGAAAGCACTCTTTCCCCTTATTGCCCTTACGTGGTACAAGGTCAGCAGGAGCAACGACGTGGCTGGTTGTCAGGAACTCGTGGGCCCGGCCACCTGCCACACAAGTACCAAAATTGGACGGAGACTCAGCCATAATAAGACCATAAATAACTTCATTCCCCCACCCCTCTACCTACCACGAAGCCCAACAAGAGGAGGTTGTATGCCAGGGACAACACCACTGGCGACCCCAGAGATAGAAGGAGAGTATATGCAGGTAACCACTGGGAACCTGGGCAAGGGTGAATCCAGGATGATAGGAGTCACCAGGCCCCCCAGTGCCCACTTGACCCTACCCAATGCATGACCAGCTGATTGATCTGGTCGGGCCCAACTAGGCCACCCGTCTAGCCAGAATAAGAGACCAAAGAGGTGTATTGCTAGCTGCAGGGTGCATCGTGCAACATCGCTAAACCTCCAGGACTCCCGTCTCTCAGCATTACGGGACGCCACGCACGGCTAACACGTGGGGAGGCAACAATCCCTCCCTAGATGGCAAATGGCCAGGGACTAACATCACCAGCAGGCCTCCTCCACCAATGATGTAGGGGGTGCTTGGTCCAAAAGGCCATTAGATGCCAAACTCTACAAAGGTAGGCATGCCTTCAGAGTAGGTGGCACTGCCATCCTTGCTTCAAGCCCCACCACTGCATCAAGGTGACCCCCCCTCAACTGGGTGTCATTGCAGAAACAGGCCCCTGAAGGAATATAGGTGAGTGGAAGATTGACATCTAGGGGGTACACCAGAGATGGGATTATTCTCTAGCTTTCAGTCCTCCAAAGAGTGATGGTATTATTTTCGGCAAAGTGCCCTGTATCATTGCATGAGATTCAGCTGTGTGTGTGTGTGTGTGTGTGTGTGTGTGTGTGTGTGTGTGTGTGTGTGTGTGTAACTCCTCCAGGGATATTTGATGAATTAGAAAGAAACGTCTCAGAAGAGTTTGTCGGGGTACTGGAAAGGTCTTCCACTTTGCATAAATTTCCAACTCTGATTTTCAGGGGGTCTTCCCCCCTGGCCAAATTAAAAACTCTATAAAATAGTGAAAGGAGGGAAGATTTGACTCCGATATCCCAGTTTATGCTGTACATTGGACTCAAATCTATAATGCCACATATAGTAAGCATGACCCCCTAATGGTTATTGGAAGTCAAACCCTATCTCAGAAATTTATTTCTAAAAAATCGGAAAAGGGGGAAAGTGTGCACATGGATGTCAATTAAACTGCTCAGGTGTGTTCGTTTGGTGTCTCGATAGTATTTTCCACGATATAACCATTTTCATTATCATTAGGGGGTCAGCCCCCTTCCAAAACTTAAAAAGGATACAATGTAGTAGAAGGAGGGCAGATATTGTTTTGATATCTAAAGATATATTGTACAATGAACTCATATCCGTAATGCAATATTTAGGTATCGGGACCCTCTCCCAGTGATTCTTTGGGAGCCAGCCCTCATTCAAAAGTAAAAATGATCAGAAATACGAGAAAGATTTGAATAAAACTTCCCTTGTGAGTTCGTCTGGTTACTCCAAAGGTCTTCCATTAAATACAAACTTACATTCACAATTTTTAGGTTGGGAAGCCCACTCAGGAAATTAAAAATTCTCAAAAATAGTGAAAGGAGGGATAATATGCAATAGATATCTTAGCAAAAGTCCTACAGAAGACACTTATTCTTAATGCGATATATGGGAAGGGTGACCTCACTGATTCTTGGGTGGGTCAGCCTCATCCTAAATATATATATATATATATATATATATATATATATATATATATATATATATATATATATATATATATATATATATATATATATATATATATATATAAAGAAAGAAAGTTAGCACATGGGTTTCAGTGAAATCAGAATACATATTGCAGTATTACATACAGTTTCCACGTTTTGTCTGAATCCCATGGAAAAATTTGCACATCAACTTTATTTAAATTTCCTACATCACTAAGTTATAAAGGCATTTTTCAGGTGATACTGTGCTTCCCACCGGGACAAATGTTGGGTTGATGATATACAAGATTCATCGTGACCCCACCCAGTTCCCTGAACCAGAGAAGTTTGACCCAGACCGCTTCCTGCCTGAAAATGTGACCAAGAGACACCCCTATGCCTTTATACCCTTCAGTGCAGGACCTAGAAACTGTATTGGTAAGATAAATTATACCAGTCCTTGTCACATAGATAGATCTACGTCTTTATACCCTTCACTGCTGTACTCAGAAACTGTATTGGTAAGATATATTATGATTATACCATTCCTTACAGCATCCATAACCCAATACCATTACAGCTTTCATTACTGGACCCAGGAAGTGTGTCGGTGACAGTCTTGCCTACTTCATTAACTTAAACATAATATAACTCGCAAATCATCCAGTCTGCTCCCACCATAAAGCTGCAGCACTCACCTCAATGTTGACTGTAGCACCAGTTGATCAAGGCAAAACTCTTGAGGTGGATTGAAAGCTGGTCTCTGGGAGAACTGGAATTCCCATTTCAACAGCCCTCAGGCCTTAATTCTGACCATCTCCCTTTGCTAAATTTTTTTCAGTGTTTCAGTGACCCGTGGAGTGTGTCAACATACTCTCCTATACATTTTCCTGTGTCTAGACCAAACAACATACACAGGTGCGCATTACACACCAAAATTCTTGTTCCAAAAGTAGCAAAATTGACATCTCAGCACTCAGCACTGAAGTCCCGGTGGGGATGGGGAGGCATAAATGTCCCACCATCCATCTCTCTCTCCCGGTGACGACCAGTTGAGATCAACTGGACCATTGTCTAATTTTTACTCAATTCTTCGATATTTGAGGACTACACTGTAATTTTCTCTCTCTGTTGAAGACCACCTCTCTTCCCCAAAGCCTCACCTTCTCTTACTCACAGAGACTCCACTGTCCGAAGCGACAGATAGTAAACCCTCCTCTGTATCCTCGTACTTTTGTTACACTCTTTTCAAAGTTGGTTGCTGTGTGTATGTATGCAACAACATGTCTTACTCTTGTGTTCCTGTCCTTGAAGCCTATGAATTGTCTACGCTCTAGTTTCGGCTACCATGTCATTCATTGACTAGATATAGCTTAACTGTGTACGTATCCCCTAACATTATGGACTGTAAGAAATTTTATAGATATCTTACTTCTAAGATGGAACATATTTCTGTTATTTTTTCTTTTCTTTGAAATTTCCATTCGACGAGATTTTAGTGTTAACCACCACCTTTGGCTCTCCTCTCCATTCACTGATCCACTTAGTGAACAAGCCTACATCTTTCTATTTCATTGACCTAGAATAGCTTCTACAGTACCCTGCCTGTATCTCTGACTGCCTTGGAGAGATTTCCAAAGTACGTGATATTGACATTCCAGCTAATCCTTTCACTTACTGTGTGAATTTTTTCATCCTACTGGATTCATATCACAATGTGCTTGTGCTTTACAGAAGTTCGCTCAGGTATGGAAGCATACATTTCTCTGAAAACAAATTTATTTAATCACGTTTGTTCTAATGTTGTCTACAACAACGAGGAGGACTGCAAAAAGTACTAGCATCAACCCACCCCTGCATCTCGCCTCGTTTATATTTGAGCCAGTCTGTTGTCCGCTATGTTAAAAATAATTTCATTCATATTAAAAGCACTGAACTTTCAAAATCAAAATATTTCCTTACCATAAACCTTTCCAGCAACTTAAGTTCCTCCTCCTTCCCCCCTTCTTTTCCGCACTGATGGTTCTGAAGTTGTCTCTTCTACTGAAAAGGCAGAACTCTTCACCCAGACTTTCCTTTCCTGTATCACCATGGTTGATTTCAATGCTGTTCCTCCATCTCTTCCCCCTCTGGCTTCCACGTCGTTTACATTTGAATTTCTTCAGTTAATTTACTCTCTGCCCTCATTGGCCTCAGTACCAACAAGACATACGGGTGTGATGGGGTCTCTCCTATTGTTCTGAGTGACTGTGCTTTTGTGCTTACACATTGCTTACACACTTATGCGTTCGTCCGTCGACTTGCATTTTTCCTTCTTGCTCGAAGTTTGCTCTCATTCAACCTATCCCGAAGAAGGATGACCGTTTGCAGCCCTCGAACTATCGCTCAATTGCATTAACATCCCCTATATCCAAAGATTTCTAATAGTAAATTTTGAAGCACCTTTTCTATTATCAGTATGAAACGCGATTCTGCACTTAGTGAGCGAGTGAGTTTTTGTAACTGTTTTCCCTTTTGCACTGTGTTTTGGTCAAATAATGATTTTGTGAATCATAAAACACAAAACTGAATTTATCTACCTTTCATCAAGAGAAAACATATTACTGATCCAGCTTCACTATGTAAGAAAATATCAACTGAAAAGCATGACAGTTGGGTTGATTGGAGCTGCTCATTGTACACAGACAATAAATTTCGCTCGTCAGCTTGCTCGTAATAACCTTCACCCGACAGCCAGTTTGGGTTCCGCCTGGAATACTCCACTGGAGATCTCACCTTACTTTCATAATCCGGGTCATCCTACTCTTGGGACGTTGGCAAAAACTTTACCTTTGCACTTAACATCTCAAAGGCTTCTCTTATGGTCTGGTATAAATCTTTAATTTCCATACTGCCCTTTTACATACTGTGTCCCTTTATCTGTGCTTTCAGGTCCAGCTTGCATTCACTGTATTGCTGGTGTTGTAAAGGTTAATACTATTCTCCTGGTGCAATTAACTGTGGTGTTCTTCAGTTTTATCCTGTTGCCAACTCTCTTTCTTTAATAACTTAGGCTGTACATCTAAATATATCCATTCATATGCTGGCGACTCCATTCTTCACTGTTCCAATCACTTCTCACATCGTCCATCACAACATTTACTTCAACAAACACAGGATGAGGATATGGCACACTAATTTCTAACTTGACTCATATGTCTAATTGGGGTTAGAGTAACCTTGTTGTTTTTAATCCATCATGGCTTAGTTTCTACATCTCTCATTCCCCCAAAGTCTTCTACAGGAGTATCTGTTAATATTCAACAAAACTGATCTCAGCCATGAATCACTGAACATTCTTTGAGTTTAATTCTATTGGTATTTTTCGTGGAAAGATCATATTACCTCTTTTGGCAAATCTGCTTCCAAGAAATTAGGTGTGCTAACTGACTTCATAATTTCTTTTCACCCACATAACTGTTGGCTTTATATAGGGAGTTTATTAGCCCATGTGTGGAGTAGTGTTCATGTGCGTGTGGGAAGGGGAGGTGGGGCTCCTCACATACAGTTCTTCTCAACTGGGTTAATCAAAAGTATTTCGTCTCATTAATCCTCCTTCTCCTACTTACTCCCTACAGCCTCTCTCTCTCTCTCTCTCTCTCTCTCTCTCTCTCTCTCTCTCTCTTTCTCTGCTGCGCTGCTGTATTTTTATCTCTTTTTCTATCACTACCACAGAGGTCACTGCTTTTTGGAACTGTCTCTTTGCATCACATCTCATTCCATTTCAACGGATGCATTACACTCATCTGCATCTGACAGCAAACTCTCATCCCTTTTCACTCCAGTTCTACCATACAGTACACTCCCTCCCCCCTTGACCACCTAGACTGGCTGTCTCCTGTGATGTAAGAGTTTTTTGTTTTTCATTGAGTTTATTATTATATCTCTGGCCTAATACTCCTTACTGTGGGTGATGGCAGTAAACCAAAAAAAAAAAAAAAATCAGATCAAGCCTGAAGATGGAATAAGATAGTTCCGAAACATTGCTGCCTGGAGCAGATCGTAGAGGTTGGTGTAGATTGTAGCTCCGATCTATCATGACCAGTTGTGGGTGGGGAGGGGTAGGAGGATACGTCTAGCCGATCCTTATAGTCCTGAATAGGAGGGCGAGGTGGACCACCTTCCTCCACCTGAGGAGGGAAGAACACATCGACCTTCTCCCCAGCCAAGGAGCAAGTTGATGCATCCTCAGCCATGGAGATGAAATTAGAAGAATCCCTCCCCTCCTCGGTCTTCAGCCGTGGCCGTAGCCATGTCCAATTCCGGTGCCAGGTCAGTGATCTGTTTTGCAGTCTTCCAACTGAGTGGGGCATCCAGCCTCAGACTCCTCTGATGTGTCATGCAGGGAGCAGCAAGTTGCGGCTGCCAGTCCTGGTGGTCCCGTTGATGGAAAATGGAGTATTCATCGAGGCCAAAGCACTTGGGGATGACAAGGTGAGGCAGCCTATTCTCCTTAACCCACCCCATCCCAGCAGATTTTTATCCAAGGACCTCCCCCAGTCCTGGCAGATTTTCATTTCTTTGGGGGGGGGGTTAAACCTCCGCTTTTCATGAGAAACATTGAAAATTCATAGAGAAATTGCTTACCTGGGATTTAAAATGTCGATACAGGTAACAATACCCTTACCTGGCTGTGTTTTATATGGGGGCTGACTCCAGTGAAAACATGCTCTATTGGAGGTGTAACTATTCCAAACCACTCATGAGGTATTTATTTATTTATTTAGTATGAATTTATATGTAGTACAAGAGTATATTGGTTTTCACAGGGTAATATAGGCGATATGAGCATTGTTTCACTCACCAAACACATCAACATACAGCAACTATTTTGATGACATTACCTGATCATCATTTCTGACTGTTTCTCCCTCTAACGCTACATAAACTTTGTCCTCCACATTGTCATCGATTGGGGAATCACTCTGGCCTTGAATTTCATACCGTGGCACGACATGTCTTAACTGGCCAGGTCACTGGTAACAGATGAGTTGCCGAGACAATGGTGTGGGGGGTGGGGGGAGGTCACGTGGGGTAAGACATTGTCTCCACCTGGCACCAGGTAGAGAAAGGTGTTCCGTGTATACTTACCAAAAATCATGCGTGAAATTTGAAAAATGTGCAAATGACGGACCTTGCAATTGCAGCGCGTTATATATGTCAA
Organism: Coenobita brevimanus; assembly: GCF_032717465.1. NCBI lineage: Eukaryota > Metazoa > Arthropoda > Malacostraca > Decapoda > Coenobitidae > Coenobita > Coenobita brevimanus. The sequence goes on from NC_136984.1 coordinate 19,166,087, forward strand.
CAGGAGTCACAGTGACAAAACGTTTGGACGTATAGATATGTCAATGGGATGCAGCTGTCACAGTTCACATCAGCACAACAGTGCTTATCTCCTCAGGACTCACAGGATCCCTGGCCTGGTGTCCCCGGGCCATGAGACTCTGCCGTGCATAAGTAGAACCCTGTGTGGCCATGCCTCCCAGTCCAGTAACATCCTGAGCCTCAGGACCCTTGGGAGTCCCAAACAGACAAATCTTCACTGACTCACCATCTGTGAGGGAGCCCTGGAGATGCCGAGGGTTTGGTGCAATGACAGCCTGCTGGTGCATGAAAACATCAACGCCATTATCATGATGCTTGATGAAACCACACCCCACCTTGGTGTTGAACCAAACCACGGTTCTCCTGATCTACTTCTGGGCCGCTGGAAAGTGAGATCAGCTACCTTGTCCATTGTAGCTTGATCTGCTCTCTCTCTTTCTCTCTCTCTCTCTGATGGTTTTGTCGTGGGTGGCTGCTTATACGATTCAGGTGAATCAGGTGGAGACCAGTGGATGGAGCTGATCAGCTAAGCTGACCACTCATTGACTGCTTCATTGGCTAAGCATGTGTGGCATTTTGATGATGGTAGGATTTGGAAATCTTCAACTTATGTGTTTATTGTAGGTTGTTTGGTGATAATGCAGATTGACTCCGGAAAGAAGACATGGCAAGGGTCTTGTCCTCTGTCAGTTATTTTGGTCTGCTTATACAGATCTTGGCGTGTCAGATGGGAGTTATTTAGGATGGCATAGTGGTTCTTTATGGCTTCATTCTGTATGTGACAGGTGAGGCACCTTGATAGTCTAGTCTATGTCATTCCAATATGTGGGTGAGGTCATCAATCCTCACTGTCGCAGTTATGCTGGTAAATGATGTGGTCCTCCTGAAAGGATGTCTTGGTCATGGTGGGTCTGTTGCAAAGCAGAATGTGGGCTGTTTTCTTTGTGTAGTAGTAGATAATAAGAGTAAGGTGTGGTTCTGGGACTGTAAGGCATACATTTATGTACACAATATCCATGATAATCTTCCCATATGTCTTGTAGTCTGTAGACATGTGCTTTCTGTAGTATATCTTGATGTGTTCACCGATTGTGGGTGAAGTGGTGTCTCCACTATCAACGCCACCATCAACGGCCTACATCTTCAGAAGCTAACTGGCAGGTACTCACCCAGATACACCTACAGCAACATCAAGATGAACAAGCTTGGTAGCCCTGTATGCCCTATCATCTCACAAATACCCAACACCACCTACACAATAGCCAAGAGACTCAACGAACTCCTGACACCATATATACCTAACACATACAGCCTATCCTCTACTCTGAACTTCCTTGAAGTCCTACGTGATGCCCATCCCGCTGACGACCACACCATCATCTCTCTCAACGTCGAAAGCTCGACCATGTATACCACTGTGAAGACACCAACACCCTCAACATCCCAGAGGTGACCCTGAAGACTCTGCTGGAGCTCTGCATGAAAGATGCTCCTTTCACATGCCTGAGCAGTCAGATGTATCAGCTGATCGACATTGTACTGATGGTCAGCCTGTCGGAGTTCTTTTCACTAATTTCTACATGTGGACCATCAAATAGAGATTCCTAGTTATTAGCCGATGTATACTGCCACTATGTCGATGACACCTTCATTTGTATCAAGGACCTTCAGGAGTACGGACACAATTTCATCGCTGCCTCTGTACTTAACTTCATCCATGCATAATCCAGCAATGGACAACTCCTCTTTCTGGGCATACTTGTCACTACACACAACGTGAGATTCAAGACTACAGCATTCACCAAGCCCACAAACAAAGGACTTTTCATCAGTGGAGATAATTAGCGCCCCAGATGTTACATGCACTCCACCATCAACGCCTACATCAGGGTAGCCTTCTCCCACTGCTCCACTTGGAAAGATGCCTACCAGGAACGCATGAATCAAGTCCTCGTTAAAAACGACTACACTAACACTGACATATTAAATGTAATTAGGCGACACATGGAAAAATGATACACTCTCCAAGACACCACTACACTGACAACCAGTGAACACATCAAGGTATACTACAGAAACCACATCCCTACAGAGTACAAGATGGATAAGATCATCATGGACACTGTACACAGAAATGTATGCCCTACTGACCTGGAACCACACCTTACTGTCATAATCTACTATAAAACAAGGAAAACAGCCCACCCTCTGCTTTGCAACCAACCTGCTGTGACCAAGACGCCCGTTCAGGAGGACCATGTCATTTAACAGCATAACTGCAACAGTGAGGAGTGTGGACCTGCCTCACACATTAGAATGACACAGACCAGACTATCGAGGCACCTTACCTGTCACCTACAGAATGAAGCCACGAAGAACCATTATGCCTCCCTACACAACTCCCACCTGACACGACAAGACCTGGATGAGAACACCAGAATAATCGACAGAGGATAAGACCCTCACCATCTCTTCTTTCTAGAGGCAGTCTACATTATCACCAAACAACCTACAACAAATACACAAGTCGAAGATTTCCGAATCCTACCATCATCAAAACGCCTCATAAGCTTGGCCAACGAAGCAGTCAATGAGTGATCAGATTAACTGATCAGCTCTGCCTACCGGTCTCCACCTGATTCACCTGAATCTTATATAACTAGCCACCCATGACAGAACCATCAGGAGAGAGGTCGTGGAGAGCAAATCGAGCCACGATGACGGACGCAGCTCCTGATACTGCCTACGAAACCACTGAGGGGGGGCAAAGAGCAGACCTCAGTCTCTGGTGGCTCAGAAGATCAAAGGAACCATGGTTTGGTTCAATGTCAGCGTGGGACACAGTTTCATCAAGCATCAGGACACTGGCACTGATGTTTTCGTGCACCACCAGGCTGTCATTGCACCAAACCCTCGGCATCTCCAGCACTCCTTTGGTGTCAGTGAGCTGGTGGAGTTTTGTTTCTCTGGGCCTTCCAAGGGACCTGAGGCTCGGGATGTTACTGGACCAGGAGGCATGGCCATGCAGGGTTCTGTCTATGCACAGCAGTGTCTCATGGCCCTGGGACGCCAGGCCAGGGATCATGGGAGTCCTGGGGAGATAAGCACTGTCGTGGAGATGTGCATCGAAATGATGAAGGTTTTTTGTAGGGGTGACAATGGGGCTTTGTGCATTTTGCTCCCTAAGATCGTTGAGGAGAATGGGCTGCCTCACCTTGTCATCCCTGAATGTTTCGCCCACGATGTTCACTCGGTTCACCATCAGGAGTGTTGAGCCCGGCAGCGGCGACCTGCTGCCCCCTGCACAACACCACGGAAGACACTGAGGCTGGATGGTCTCCTCAACCGACACAACGTCCCATCGATCACTGACCCGGATCCAGACCTGACCAAGGTACAGACAGCTGTCTAAATCCACTAACTGCCATCAGTAACTCAGGAGGGACAGGACTCTTCTGACTCTGCCTCCATGGCAGAGGATGTGTCAACTGGCTCCTCAGCAGAGGAGGAGGTCAGGGAGTCCCCCCCTCCTCCAGAAATGGAGGGCACTCCATCTCGCCCTCCTATCATGGACCACAAGGATCGGCTAGATGTAGCCTCCTATAGACATTTCCTGGCCCTTGATGCTCACACCCGGTTGTACCAGCTCGGAGCCACTATCTACTCCAATCTCTAAAATCTGCTCCGAGCTGCCAACCTCAGTGAGGATAATCAACTTATTTGTTTGTCAGGGGGGAGGAGGTGCATCTAGCTGATCTAAGGGCCTTTTACCATATGTTGCCTCCACGCTTGTCCCCTTAGATGGGCAATTATGTGCAGTGCTGGTGCTGCAGTAACAGATTGTTGCTTTTCCATGTCTTGTTTGGCTTAATGCCCCTCATAGTGGGCGATGATCATTAAGGAAAAAAAAAATAATAATCAGGTGGGAGATAGGTGGAGAGCAGATCGAGCTACGATGGACAACACATCTGCTACTGCCTGCAACCCATCAAGGGTGTCAAATACCAGACCTCAGTTTCCGGCACCCCAGAAGATCAGGCAAGCCATGGTTTGGTTCAACATTTGGGCGGGATACAGTTTCATCAAGCGTCAGAATACTGGCAGCGACATTTTCGTGCACCACAAGGCTATCGTTGCACCAAACCCTCGGCATTTCCCGCGCTCCCTTGGGGATGGTGAGCAGGTGGAGTTTTGTCTCTTTCGGACTTCCAGGTGTTCTGAGGCTCAGGATGTTACTGGACCAGGAGGCGTGGCCGTCCAGGGTTCTACTTATATACTGTGGTGTCTCACGGCTTCAGGACACCAGGCCAGGAATCCTGGGACTCCTGGGGAGATAAGCACCATCATGGAGATGTATATACATCGCGATGGTGAAGGCTTTTTGAGGGAGTGACAAGGGGGCTTTGTGTGTTCTTCTATCCAGGATCTTTGAGGAGGACGGACTGCCTCACCTTGTAATCCCCAAAGTGCTTTGCCAGCGATGTAAATTTGGCTCCTTGCTGGCAGAAGCACCCGGCCCAGCAGCCGAGACATGCTGCCCCCCGCACAACACCGCAGAAAAGGTTACGTCTGGATGCCTCACTCAACAGGCAGACTGCCACCGCAATCACCAACCCAGCTCCGGAAATGGACACGGCTCAGACCACAGCTGAGGTACACCATCCATCGTCAGAGACTGAGGAGGGGCAGGACTTCTCTGACACCACCTCCATGGCCGAGGGAGCATTGACCAGCTCATCGGTAGAGGAGGGGGTCATTGAGTCCTCCCCCTCTCCAGCAGTGGAGGGCATCCTATTTAACTCTCCCATCATTGACCACAAGGATCGACTGGATGTGTCCTCCTGCCGATGCTTCCTGACCCTCACGGTCCACACCCTGTCGTACCAGCTCGGAGCTACGATCTTCCCCAACCTCTACGATCTGCTCCGGGCTGCCAACCTGGGTGAGGATATTCGACCCGTCTTGTTTGTCAGGGGTGAGGAGGTGCATCTGGGCAATCTATGATCATTCTACAGTATCATACATTACCTCCACATCTGGCCCCTTAGCATGGTCGTCTTGTGCATCGCTGGTGTGGCGAAGACATGATGTTCTCTACAATCTAATTTGGCCTAATACCTCATACAGAGGGCGATGGCCATAAATCCACCCCCCCCCCAAAAAAAAAAAAATCGGAATGAGCCTGAAAATGGGACAAGATAGTTCCAAAATGTTGATGTCCTTTGTGGAACTCCTGAAGAAACTCCATGATCACCAAAAAATTGTACGGCAAATAGAAACCTCACATAAGAAAATTAATAAATGAATATATGACATAGCATTCAACCTAGTATGCCTCCAAGAAAACACACACACACACACACACACACACACACACACACACACACACACACACACACACACACACACACACACACACACACACACACACACACACACACACACACTTTTATGGAAACTGTACCATGAAGGAGGAATCCGAGGCAAACTGTACTGTTGGATACAAGATTTTCTCAGAAAAAGGGAAATGAGAACAGTACCAAGAGGAAATTACTCATCATGGAGGGAAGTGACTAGCGGAGTTCCACAGGGCTCAGTGCTGGCACCAATTATGTTTTCAGTGTATATAAATGATACAGATAGTAACTCTGGAAATGAAAGCTATTTAAATATGTTTGCTGATGATGCAAAAATACGAAGGAGAAATCCTAACACAGACTTTTGTAAAGAGCTACAAGAAGAATTTAAAAAACTTCATGAATAGAGTAATACATGGCAAATGGAATTCAATGTGGACAAGTGTCATGTAATTAAGTCTGGTAAAAGTGGGAAAAGACCAGATTGGGATTATAAGTTAAGAAGTAAAATCCTTCACATATCAGAAAGAGAGAAGGACTGAGGTGTGATTATCAATAACAGACTATCTCCGGCTGACCACTTAAGTGAAAGGGTACGGAACATGTATACACTGCTTGCAAATATGAGAATAGCATTCACATACATAATTGAAGACATGCTGAGGAATATAATAACATCTTTCATTAGACCAACCCTGGAGTATGCATTAGTAGTCTGGAATCCTCATCTCAAGAAACACATAGATAAGATCGAAATAGTTCAAAGGGCTGCTACAAGATGGGTACCAAGCTTAAGTGATCTAAGCTATGAAGAAAGACTAGAAAAACTGAATCTGCTAACACTAAAGGAGAGAAGGAAAAGAAAAGACATGATTATGCTATATAAATGCATATCAGGGAAGGAGAAAATAGACATAAATTGATATATAACCTATGGGGAGGCATCAGCAAGAGGACACTGCAAAAAACTGTATAAAATTAGAGGCGATAAACACGTAAGGAAATTTAGTTTCCCAAATAGGGCAATTGATCAGTGGAATGCACTACCGAATGAAATAGTGTGTGCCAAAACAATTAATAAATTTAAGGAAATTTATGATAAAAATGGTTTAAGACACGGGACAGTACGAGCTTGACTCATTCCTGTAAAGATACAATTAAGTAAGAACGATTAGGTAAGAACACACACACACACACACGAGCACATGTGCATAGCAGGTGATGGGGTGTATGATGACAATGACATGCAAGTGTGCAGAAGAGGGTACTGGACATTAACTTCGATATCTCTCCAAAATTTTCCTTGCGTTTATTAGGTTGCAGGTGTTTGACAATTGTATGCAAACCTGAACACCACATTTTACACACACTGCATCAGTATACCACACAGTGCGGAAATAGTGAAAGGAACCTGTCGGGGTGACCCAATGGCACTTTGATAGGGGAAATTGGGATGGTTTTGGAAATTATCTTGCTGACATTCCATGGCAGTCGTTCTTCCCTAGTGATGTCAGTTTTACCCAGTCCCACATTTGCGACTTAATGCTACCTGGTCTGGATTTATTCACACCAAGTCAACAGTTCATTATAAGATTGAACTCTCCATAATGGTTTGATAGCACCTGTGCCAGAGTAACAGCCCAAAAGTCATTACCATATAACTCTTACTTAAAACCACAAACATCTGAATCACTCTCAATTTGAAAATGCTAGAAACCATGCAAAACTGTAAGAGATCTCGCTAAATCAAACTTTCTTCAAAATCAAGCATCAGAACTACTTAACAACCATAATGACAATAGAATATTCTGGTCAAGTCTCAATTCTTTCAATAATAACTTTAACAAGTCATCATCCATTCCCCCACTAAAATCTTCAGATGGCAACATTACAAATGACCCGCGTGGGAAAGCAGATATCTTTGCCAGTACATTCAACAGAAATTCTACCATAGAGGAAACCAACCAGAACGTCCCAGTACTAGAACTTGACTTTCCCGAAATTGTTCCACTTAAAATACAGACAAGATACGTAAAATCTATCCTAGACAATTTACCTACCAACAAATCTCCAGGCCCAGATGAAATTCTTGCAATTGTTTTGAAAAAGTGTTCGCAAGAACTTGCCTCTGTTCTTGCTAAATTATTTAGACTATGCATACGTACTTCTTCATTCCCTAATTCATGGAAAGAAGACAATATTCACCTAACACTTAAGAAAGGAAGTTCCCCTGACCCCTCTGATTATAGACCAATAACTGCCACATCTTCTTTTGGTAAGGTATTTGAAACTTTAATTAATAAGCTCATAGTCAAACATCTTGAATCCAACAACTTAATTAGTGACAGACAATATGTTTTTCGCCATGAAAGATCCACCATTGACATACTCAGTCTTCTGACTCATACCATCCATCAATCAATCAGCCTACATGGAGACTTTATGTCGTAGCCCATGGTATTTCTACAGCTTTCAACAGAGTATGGCATCGTTCCCTGTTGTCCAAACTCCCTTGCTATGGACTAAAGTCTTTTGTTCCTTTGATTTCCTCATATCTCAATGAAAGAAAAATTAGATTAAAAGTAGATGATGTATATTCCAACTTTCATTCAATTAACGCCGGCGTACCGTAGGGATCAGTTCTGGTGCCAACCCTGTTCCTGATTCATAATAATGATCTCTTATCTGTCACCCACAATCCCATCCATTCATATGGAGACAACTCAACTCTTCATAATTCATTCACAATGAGACACCCATTTACGAAGTCTGATTCTCTAACTCTCAACTCAGTACAGCCATCACCATAAATCAAGATTTATCTGCGATCAGCGAATGGGGACCTTGTCTCATTTAATGCTAGTAAAACTAAATATTTACAAATTACTAATAGACAGGTATTGCCAGATTCGTATATTGCCTTCAGTGCTACAAATATTCCCATCTCCAAAAGTATTGAAATTCTTGGTGTCTCACTTAACAATGCCCTCAGCTGGACTTCTCATGTCAGATCACTTGCAAAACTGCCTCAAAGAAACTTGGATTATTGTACAGAGTCCGTAACTTCTTCACTGACAAGCAGTTAGGTATAATTAATATGAGTCATATCCACTCTCAGCTTGAATACTGCCGACCCTTGTGGAATGGATGTGGAGAGGTTGCATTAAAACAATTAGACAAAATTTAGAACAAAGCTGTTAGAATTATTAATAACCCTGCTATTCCTAATAAACTACCTCCCCTACAAGTAAGAAGGAACATTGCCTCCCTTGCATTATTTTACAGATATTTTCATAGCAAATGCTCAGACGAAGTTGCGTCCATTGTGCCACCTCTCCATGCTTTCCCTCATGCTACACGGGCATCTTGTAGTGCTCATGACTGGAATGTCATTCAGCCATATTGCAGAACTTCTGTCTATCAGAATTCTTCCATTCCCCAAACTGCATCTCTCTGTAACTCACTTCCTCATATCTGTTTCCCTCCAAACTTCACCCTACAACTGTTCATTTCGAACTGTTACAGATATTTTATGAACAGAGGACACCAATAATCTGGTGTATGGATTAGTTTTTTTTTTTATTCATTTGTTTTTCCTTCCTCTGTTCCGTTATTAAAAAAAAAAAAAAAAAAATGTGATGCTCTGTGCGGTGTATGGTATATTAAGGCATGAGGTGCGGTCTCCATGATCAAAATCGTAGTATCTGTTTTAACACTATTACGAAAGTTTGAAAAAGAGTAAGGTGGACGAATCAGCCATTATTTCACTGCTCCGAGAGAACTGCAATTTTACTCCACTGTTCACCAAAGAGTCCTGCTGGAAACTGAAGATTTCCCTCTTGCATTGTTTTGAAGTGGTATATTGTGAAATAGTAGCCAGCTTTCCGGTAAGAAAACTCTATAATAGCAAATAATGTGGAAAAAAAAAAAAAAAAACTTTGGCTTCTGCTAGAGTAAACATTCATATACCAGGAACTTTCATAAAGGTTTTGTCTTGTAACGAGGTGCTGGAGAGGGACACCTTTATGTGGTGGATCCGATATTGCCGAATGGCGAAGCTGGTTAAACAGTGGCCCTCATGTCCTTCCCTTTCCCCAGAAAGGCGGATGTTGGACTGCATGAGAGGGGCAACTTCGATTTGTAGTCCACAAGGTTCATGTTTCAGAGAGGTCTGTGGTTACTACTACTACTACTACTACTACTACTACTACTACTGTACTACTACTACTACTACTACTACTACTACTACTACTGTACTACTACTACTACTACTACTACTACTACTACTACTACTACTACTACTGTACTACTACTACTACTACTACTACTAATAATAATAATAATAATAATAACAATAATAATGATACTATTTTCTTTTCATATTTTACTACTTTAAATCACATCCATGCATTTGGAAAGTATTCTTTCAAGACCAACACCAACGATCATAATACAATTCACCATTTGGAGTTGCAGTGTGAAGTCCAACACCAGCCTTCTTCCTTCACTCCACTGGCCCTAAACACGCCAGTGACAGTGGTTACCAACTATACAGTATTGTACTAGTTTCTCTAATTATTTTTATCGTTTATTAAAATTACACTAACAATAATAATATTATTTTATTGACGTTGATGAACTGTGCAGCTCACGACCATTGTACGCTTGAGAGCTGATGATCTTGCAACCCTAAGGCATACGAGTGCAGACCTCACGAAAGTAAAAGCCATCTGACATCTCATCCAGGTCATAAAAAACTCTGAGTTGATACTTCTCGTCAGAAGAACTTCCGCCAGCCTCCTGTGGAATCTCCCCGACTTTGTACCCATCCCATCTGATGCTGTGACAACTAGGGGAATGAATCAACCGTGGTCCACATGTTAGATTCTTTCTTTACAGCTTCTGCATTTTTTCCTATTCATTTCCTTTGTGTGTAGTTTCCAGACACAGTTCTTCTCCTGATGTAGGAGAAAGTCTTCTGCCCATATGTCCAGAAACCTCAGGCCACAGGCACTCTGCTGCGTTAGCTTTTCTACTAGCCACCCGTCGTAGAAGGTTAAGACATCAATACATTCTTGTTAAAGTACGGAGAAGGACACACTGAGGAGAGACAATGCAACTGTCTTTTTTTTTAAAGAGAACTTACTAGTTTTTTTAAGGACTTCAATACTGTGTATTGGACCTCCTAACTGCAGCTGTAGATTACATCAATTCAGTTTTCAAACAGTATAAAACACCATTGACAGCAGCTGTACATTTAAAATCTGCAGGTCAGAAGTTCGCCATGATGGAGGAGAAGGTGGTGCTGGGTAACGTGCTGCGACAGTTCAGAGTGGAGAGCGATACGCCAATGGAGGACATCCAGCTCCTCTGGGAAGTTGTCCTCAGACCCAGATATGGCAACTTCATCAGGCTCATCCCCAGGAGACCATGACCACAGGAGCTAAGAGTGAAACAAGTATGGCTGGCAGTGGATCAAGTGTGACTGATAAGGAAATCGCAACAATCAGAATATTGTAAGGTTTCCAATACAGTTGCAACACCTACTTTCGGCATAAGATGATCCACAGATATACATGGAGAGTCATGAGGAGGATGGATGGTGAACTTGTTGAACGAAAGGCAATGATAGATTACGTGTGTGTGGATGGGCGAATGAGAAGACAAGTGTTGGATGCAAGAGTGAGGAGAGGGTGGGAGAATGGAATCTAGGACCATCACTTCGTGATGGCCAAGGAGTGGCTGCAAAGAAAATGGGTGAGGAGATGAAGGGGAAAACAGGAGGAAACAGCTCCTGTAAGAAGAGTGGAGAAATTGCAAGATAATGAGATAATGACAGAGTAGAAGAGCACAGTGGAAGAAAGACTGGGAAGGTATGAGTTAGAGCAAATGGAAGGGGTGGAAGACGTATGTAAGATATTCACGGAAGAGATAGGCGCAGCGTGTGAGGTGGTTTGTGGAGTGAGGAGGAGATGCAGGGGTGTTGAAGAGACAGCATGGTGGAATGATGAGGTGAAACGAGCTGTGGAACAAAAGAAGAAGGCATGTAGTGAATGGCTAGAGACTAGAGGTAGGGGAGGAGATGAGAGAAAGAAGAGAGAGGAATATGTGATCAGGAGAAGGGAGGTGAAGAGATTGGTGAAGGAGAGTAAGAAGAAAGTGGATGAAGAGTTTGGGAGGAATCTGAGTGTGAAATGGAGGGAGAGAATGAAATTGTTTTGGAAGGAGGTAAGGAGAGTAAGGTAGTGCGAAAGAGGAAATAGATAAGAATAATAGATTGTCGGTGAAGAAGAGAGAGAAATTGAGGAGATGGAAGGAGTACTTTGAGGATTTGTTGAATGTAGAGAGTGAGAGCAGGGCGAGTATAAGTGGTTGGGGAATGGCTGGGAGAAGAAGAGATGAGAGGAGGGAGGAAGAGATCAGTAGGGCGGAAGTAGTGGAACCAATGAAGAAGATCAAGAAGGGAAAAGCCCCAGGAATTGATGGAGTGTGTGGTGAAATGCTGAAGTATGGGGGTGAGATTGTTGTGGAGTGGATATAGAAGTTGTGTAGATTGGGTTGGGAAGAGGGAAGGGTTCCGAAGGACTTGATATCAGGTGTAATTTTTCCTTTATACAAAGGAAAAGGAGAGAGAGAAGTATGTGGTAACCATGGAGATATTTGCCTTCTTAGTGTGACTGGTAAAATATATGGTAGAATTCTCATTGATAGGGTTAGCCATATAACATAGGAGCTAGTTGGAGAAGAACAAGGGGGATTTAGGAAGGGAAAAGGGTGTGTAGATCAGAATTTTGTTCTAAGATGTTTAGTGGAGGATTATCTAGAGAAGGGAAAGAAAGTGTATGCTGCCATCATGGAACTGGAGAAAGCTTATGACAGAATAGATAGGCAAGGTATGTGGAAGGTATTAAGAATGTATGGAGTGGAGGGGAAATTGTTGAGTGCTGTGAAGAGCATGTACGAAGGAGCTAGGGCTACGGTGCGAGTGGATGGTGAGCTGAGTGAGTTCTTTGATCTAAATTTGGGACTGAAACAGGGATGTGTGATGTCCCCATGGCTGTTTCATATATACATGGATGGGGTTGTAAAGGAGGTGCAAGGTAGGGCAGTGGATGTAGGGGTGGCGCTAATGAATGAGAGTGAGATGTGGAAGATTCCGGTGTTGCTGTTTGCTGATGATACAGTGCTGTTGAGTGAAGATGAATGGGAGTTGCAAGGCTTGGTGAATGAATTTCGGACAGTGTGTAGGAAAAGGAATCTGAAAGTCAATGTAAACAAGAGTAAAGTTATGGTGTTCGAGAGGAATGGAGTCACAGAGTGCACAGTGAGGCTGGATGGTGAAGATATGGAGAATGTGAGTGCATTCAAGTACTTGGGTAGTGTGATGAGTAAGGATGGAACTGTGGAGGATGAAGTGCTTGAAAGAGTACAGCAGGGAAGGAAAATTGTTGGTTCACTAAAAGCAGTGATGAGGAATAGGGAGGTGAGAATGGAAGTTAAGAAGTCACTGCATGATAGTATTGTGATCCCTACCCTGACGTATGGAAGCTAAGCATGGACCTTGATAGAGGGGAAAAAGTCTAGAGTGAGAGCAATGGAAATGAGTTACTTCAGAGGAGCATGTGGAGTGTCATGGAGGGGCAGGCTGACGAATGAAGAAGTGAAGGAACATTGTGGGGTAGATGTGGATGTGGTTGAGAAGATTAGGAGAAATACATTGAGGTGGTTTGGACATGTAGAGAGAATGGAGACTGAAAGACTGACTAAAAGGGTGTATGTAGGTGAGGTGGAGGGAGGGAGAGGGAGGGGAAGACCGAGGATGAGGTGGAGGGATGGAGTTAAGGGGTATATGAGGGCGGGGGGAGTGAGTTGGGAGGAGAGTAGGCAAATAGTAGGTGACAGAGCGACTTGGAGGCGTTTTGTCTGCGGCCACCCTTTGCGGGATTAGGGCGTCGGGCTATAGATAGATAGATAGATAGCAACACAGTTGTAAGGAAGGAGAAACTAGAGAAAAATCTATGATTACTATGCGAGTTTGGGGGAAAATGAAACAAGGAACTGAATGCCACGTGCTAGAAAATTTATATCACAAGCCAAACTTCCACCAATGATTTCTGGATCATGTGATGAAGGAGTAAGTTTGGACACTCTACATTTTTGTTCTCTGCTGTCTGTAATGTATTGTGCATATTTATAAAATATAATCACTGGAATCCAGTAAATGACTCTTAACAGCCGGATGTTGCCTTGTCCTTCGTGATTTGACTTTTAATCTATGTATAAGGCCTATAGATGCACGATAGTAGTTACTGATGATGCTCTTTAATAAACTTATCAATCCAAAGTATTTGAAGATTCTGCTACAATAACTTCTTCAGCACGATGGGCAGAAAGGAAAAAAAATCGGTGAAAGTTTAGGTGTTGTGAATGTGCTAAACTCTTCGCATGATAAATTATAAGCCCATAACTGTTTCTAATTATTTAGTGTATGCTACCTTATTCATGTGGGGTATGGGTGAAAACTAATTCCTTGTTAACTACTTTTTTTTTTTTTCATTCTTCCTGCCTCTCAGTGATTCTGTTCATCCTGAGTGAGTGCTCTTACAAAACTGAGAAACATAGGCGATACATTTTGTCTGTTACTTTGGGAAATCTAGGTGTTTGTGCCTAATTGTGTGCTGCGGACTTCAAATTATAGATCAGATTTTAGCTAGGATGTCATTTATATATATATATATATATATATATATATATATATATATATATATATATATATATATATATATATATATATATATTATCTAGAAGCCACTTTCGTCAACTTCTTCGTCTTCTTACGAGCCGCCCGTGCATGCTTGCGAGCCACCTTGAGCAGGAACTCCTTCGTTGTGATCGACGAGTTGAAGCCCTTGATTAAGACAATGCCACACTCAGCAGCATCACTGACCACCTTCAAGGACTTCACTCGTTTCAGTACCAACTGGTAGTTTCCATCATCCTCCCACTCTTCTGGATCCTTGTTCAAGAACGTTGGCTCCAAGCCAGAATCCATCAGACACTTGATCAGACTGGCCAATTTTTCGGAAACGAAGTTCGCCAAGGGCTTATTCAACTGGAACTGTTTAACCTCGAGCCTTTTCAAGTCTTTAATGACCCTTGTCAAATCCTTCACCATGTCCCACTTCACTGAAACTTCCAGACACTCGTCAGAGAAGGCAAGGTCCCCAAGCTTCCCCGTCAGATACCACAGGTGATGTCTTGCCACCATTTCAGCTGCACCGGCAACTCTCCGGTCCTTGTAGCTCTCCAAAAAAGAAAAAAAATAAACGAAAGTCATTTCGAGGTTCCCATTAATATATCATTGCTTCATTCCATGTATCAACATAAATCAAGGAGATGAAGAGTGCAATTTGGGGCATGCCTTATGCCTCTCTCTGTGTCATTTTTTTTTTTTTATACGAAGAAGAAGGAACCATAGGCTACAAGCCCGCATAACAGTTACTTCCAAGCTAAAAAAAAAAAAAATACAAATGAGAGCCAATTTCAAGATCCGATCATTTCGAGATGCCTGGACACACTGCGTTTGAAAGACTGGAGGTCATAGGAAGTAGAAAATACAGACAGAGGGAGATAGTTCCAGGGTTGACCTGTTGCATAAATGAAGGACTGGGAGTAACGGTTAACTCTTGCATTAGAGAGTTGGACAGAATAGAGATGAGAATTTGTTGCTAGACTGGTGCTACGCACCCGTCGTAGAGTTGAAAGGATGCAAGCAGACAGTTCAGAGTAGCAGTGACCATGGAAGTAACGACAGGAAGGAGATAAAGATGCAACAGTGCGGCGAAGAGACAGAGACTGAAGGGAGCCAGTAATAGGAGGACATTTAATGAGGCGAAAAGCCTTTGACTCCACCCCATTGAGAAGAGCTGTATGTGGGGAGCCTCCCCACACATGAGAGCTGTACTCTACACAGGGGCGAATAAAACTTGTGTATAAAGTCAACAACTGTGCAGGGATAAAGAAGGTATGAAGTAAGCTTAGAACACCCAATCTCTTGGAAGCAGATTTTACAAGAGATGTAATATGATCATTCCAAGGTAAATCCCTAGTGAATGAAACTCCAAGCATGTTCAGGGATTATGCAGGATTGAGTTGGATATTGTTAAACATTACACGGTACTCCTGTGAAAGATTTTGTCAGATTAATAGATTTAAGAACTGAGTCTTTGATGCATTAATAACAACGAGATTATTTTTATCCCAGTCAGAGATACAAGCCAAGTCAGACATTAGGTGTGCCATTGCCTCATCCCTTGTTCCGTGAAGTAACTGCTGAGATGGACACTGCAGGAACCGAATGGAAATATGGAGGGTGGAATCATCAGTGCTTGAGTGGATAGGGTTAGATGTACGGCGTAGATCACTGATGAATAAAAGGAAAAGAGTTGGTGATAGAACAGAGCCCTGAGGAACACCACGGTTGACAGATCTAGGAGAAGAACGATGGCCGTCTACAACAGCTGCTATAGAACGACCAGAAAAGAAGTTGTTGATGAAGGTACAGAAGCTAGTTATCGTAAGAGGGCAGTTTGGAAATTAAAGATTTATGCCAGACTTGATCGAAAGCCTTTGAGATGTCAAGTGCCATGGCAAAGCTTTCGCCAAAGTCCCGAAAGGAGGATGAACAGGAATCTGAAAGGTAGGTGAGAAGATCGCCAGTGGAGCGTCCCTGACGGAACCCATACTGATGATCAGAAAGAAGGCTGTGATTGGGAAGATGGTTTCAAATTTTCCTCTTAAGAATAGGCTCGAAAACTTTGGAGACACAGGATGTTAAAGCAATTGGACGATAGTTAGAGGGTTGAGAATGGTCACCTTTGGGACTGGCTGAATGAGAGAAAACTTCCAGCAAGAAGGAAAGTGATGGAGGAACAGCAACGGAATCGTCTAAGATGCAATTGGAGGAGAAAGTCTAAGTGAATAGATCTCCTTTATCAGTAGAAGAAACAGCTACAGAGCCATCAGAGTAGAAAAGAGGAGGGAAGAATGATGAGGAAAAGTTGTTAGAAAAGTTTTTGGCAAGGTGCCAGAAGGAGCAGGAAGAATTCGAGTTGGAGTATTGACAGCATTTAGTATGGATGAAATTATTTTTAGCGAACCGAAGAACAGACTTAGCACGATTCCAGGCAGAAACATAAAAGTGGTGTGATTCAGGTGTGGAATGCTCTGGTACCTTTTATAGGCCCTCTTCTTGTTGCAGACAGTATTAAAAGAAGCTTGATTAAACCAAGGCTCTTTGCATTAGTCAGTGGATATGAGAAAGGAATGTATGCTTCCATGCCTGAGAGAATAACCTCCATAATGCGCAAGGCACACTCAGATGGCTCCCGGCCATGGGAGCAAAAATCATTCCAGGGAAAATCAAAGTAGTACTGCCTGAGGGCCTCCTAATCCGCAGCTCCAAAGTGCCACAGTAGACATTTTCTTTGGAGGGTCCACAGGCCATACCGGAGCAATAGGGCAAGTTAAAGTAATAGGGTTGTGATCGGAGGAGCCCAATGGAGAGAAAAGATTATCAGTGTAAGCAGAAGTATTAGTTGTATGGAAGAGGGCACGTATGTTGGAGCTCTCTCCAAGGTGGTCAGGGATACCGGTAGGGTGCTGTACAACTGCTCTGGGTCTTTAACGATAGAAAAGATGTAGGCTTGTTCACCAGGTGGATCTGTGAAAGGAGAGGAGAGCCAAAGGTGGTGGTGAACATTGAAATCTCCTAGAATGGAGATTTCAGAGAAAGGAGAAATGGATAGAATTTGTTCCATTATAGAAGTAAGACAGTCGAAATAGTCAGTAGAATTAGGGGATAGGTAAACAATGCCGAAATATTTAGTCAGAGAATGATAGGAGTGTCAAAGCCAGAGAGTAGAGTATTCAGAAGAATCAAGTTCAGGAACACGAGAGGAAGATAAGTCATTGCGTACATATACACAACAGCCACCTTGTTGTTGTTGTTGAGAATCGGCTGCCGAACATCACAATCTTAATCACACAAATCCCTTTTGCCATCCATCGTGCCTGATGCATGGCTCCTTGTGGGCAGATAGTTGACTGGTCGAGCTGACCCCTCAAGAAGATGTACTGAAGTAGTTCCTTGTGGTCTTCATGAGTAAGACTTCCGCTCTCACGGGTTAATTTGAAGTATGTCAGCATGTACATCTTTCATTCCTGAAGGACGATGTTGATTCATCGGTATCAACAGTCTTGTTCAAGGACTGATTGATAAAGGGGTCAGTGTGTCTGGAACCACTTGAATAATCCTATATGTGGTCCAGAGGAAGAGCCATGGCAAACTTCGATGATGATTTTCAGGATAACTTCATGAATGTGGTGTCTGCAAGCCAACCACACAATTGATCTTCCGAGTTCTTGCCCAATTAGTGTGCAAACACCTCGATGTATTCCAGTATTTGCTGCAGAAGTATCAAAGTTCAGTGTAACAATCATGTCTTGAAGATTGGTCTCCTGAGCCTCTTTGAGCACAACACGAGCGAGTTCTTCTCCAGTTTCATTCAGTGCTACTGGAACACCTACATGGTGTTCAATCTCTTCCCCGGAAACCAGTACAGCAATCTGGTTTTGCAAGCTCTTGCCATGACTGATATTTGGAAGTAGCTTTTCATCCCGGTGAAGTGTCAGTGGGATGACCTTTGCCCTGACTGATGCAGAGATTCCAGCTGCTATCTCTTCTCTGTTCTTGCTTCGAGCTCTATAGATTGTAGCAGACGAATCACAAACTCTCCGATATTATGACAAGGCTTTGGGAGGCAGCAGCATACGAACTGGTTGCCTGGTGCACCAAAAGATTGTCCCAGTCCCAGGCAGCAGTCAAGCTCTTGTCCCAGACAGCCTTCTGATTCTTGCTCGTTGCTGCATGACGACAGCAGGGTGACTGGGCTGGAGACGGAATGATAAATTCTTCATTGTCTGTGGAAGTCACTGACGTAGAGCTGGATTCCTCCAAAATGACTATCTCCTTCAACCTCCTACTTTCCTTTTAGCCTTTCTGTTTTTGCCGCAAGGTGCCTGGATTGCATTTCTACTTTCTCCCATTGACCTTGGCCATTACAACGTCGATACCAGCCGTGGAGGACAAGGCTCTGCCCTCGTGCTGGCTGATCAGAATTCATTTATCTTCATCTGGAATGTTCATGCACATTGCCTTCGAGTGTACCACGTTGCATATCTCTTCTAGATTCGTTTTGAAGTGATCCCGCTACATCTTCTCCTTCTCAGTGTCTCTGCCCTTATTCTTATTCAGCTTCCCCTGCTCCTCATACGGTTTCTTGAGTTTCTTGATTTGCCAAGCTTCTTCAAATTGTGGAGGGCTGGCTCTTCTCCAGATTTCTCTCACCTTCAAGATGGTTTCTTTTGCAACTTTGGTTTTACAGCAATTGTACCAAAGCAAGGACCAGTGTGTCATTAGCATAAAAATTGGCTTTAAAATAAAATAAAAACCTGAATCTCTCAGCAAATTTAAAAGGGCTAGAAATCATGCAACAGCAGCACTAAATCCTGCTAAACCAACTTTCTTCAGAAGCAAGCATCCAAACTATTAAATAATCCTAATTACAATAGAATAATCTGGTCAACTCTCAACTGTTTCGATAATAAATTTAATAAGTCCTCACCCATTCCCCCACTTAAATTTTCAGCTTGTAACATTTTAAATGACTCCAACCATTATTCATATTAATAATCTGTTATCTGTCACTCAATCACGTGCTTGGTGTCCCATAATGCTGGGAAACGGAAGTCCTGATGGTTGAGTGATGCTGCACGAAGCATTCTGCAGCTAGGAACACACCTCACTGATCCCCTATTCTGGCTAGACGAGCGGCCTGGTTGGACCCAACTAGGTCAATCGTCTGGTCACTTGTTGGCTAGGATTAAGTGGGCAATGGGGGACCTAATGGCTCCTATTGTCCTGAATTCACCGCTGTTTAGGTCTCCCGGTGGTTAGCTGTGCATGCTTCCCCACTACCACTGGGGTTCCCAGTGATGATATCCGTGGCATTTGACCTCCCATTGTTAGGCTTCTTGGTGGGTGGAGCAGTGAGAGAATGAATTACTTTGTATAGCTCTATGGCTTCATTAATAAAATATACTGATGATGACTCAGGAACTGTTCCAGGAAAATCTGAATCCAAATCTCTCATTGCCACTCTGGATCCTTTCAAGGCCCTTGAGGACTATTGTCCTTTTCTCCAGCATCCAGTTCGGACTGGGAATCTTTCACATAGGGCTAGTGCAGCTCTGGGGTTGGGCCTAGATGAGAAGGGGCCTGCATCATATTCAAAATATTTAGCGATGAAATCCACTCTGGGTGGGTCAGTGCTAGATATTGATATATTTCCTTTCCATCATGTAACTATGTCTGCATGTGGCAAAGAACCAAAAATCTCTTCACAGGGGGATGGAAGCATTCTTGTGAAGGTGTCCTCCACAGAAGATAGCTCCCGCTTAATGGCTCTGATCTCTATTTCTGGTGCTTATGTTACCTGTGTCCTTCATGCAATATTAAACCAATGTAGGGGTGTCATTTTTTCCATGACCTTCTCCGATACTCAGAGGCACGATTGTTAGAGGAACTGTGATTCTGATGTAGTGAATGTTGAGTGCCTGAAGATTATAGACGGTGTTTTAACCCGACTCCAACCTTGTTCCAGACATATGACAAGTTAACCTTACTTATTTCTGTGCAACTGGCTTGGCTGTCACTTCATGTAAAGCCATATGTGCCTACCCTAAAGGGATGTTTCCACTGACAAAGTGAAGGGCACGTTAGCTGATTTTGCCACTGTACTCAGGCAGGCATCCCAGGTGTCTGTGTCTTCTGTGGTGGACCAAGTCATACCAGTGACTGTCCAAGACCCTTTAAATACTATCAGCGTGAGGTTTCTCAGCCTGTAAATTCCAGAAAATGCCCTTGCTACTGCCTGGGGAAGGAGATTTTGTCCATTCTAACACATGAGAAGGTGTCTTTTCCAGAAGCTAAAAACACAGACCAGAATCGCTTCTCCCATTCTGGGGTTACTTATGCTACTGTCCATTCTGGAATGCTAGTGCTCAGCCATGTGTTTAAGAATCTGCCTCAACCCATTCCAGTGCCCACTTCTCCAACTGGTGATTTGCCTGATGCCGTCCCCAAAGTTAGTACTGTTTGTGGGATTAATGTTTGCACACCCTCTACTCTGACTGTTTCTGCCCCCACTTTGGTGGCTGAGGTTTTCCTAACTTCTGTGGTGGTGGCGGATGTCCACGTTGACGTGTCTCCTTGTCCTGCACTGTCGAGCATGTCCGAAGTTCCCTCCGTCCCTGGCAAACGACACTGTGATTCTTCAGAGTCCTCAAAGCCTGAAGACCATCCACCTAAGGTTTCTAGTGTGGAAGAGTGTATCGACCTATCCCTTGTTCCCTCTGCCCTGGAGGCTCTGGGATGTAGCCAGATGGTGACTAATGTAAACGGTTCGCCTGTAGTCGGTTCCCACCTAGGGTAGTGTTGAACAGACTGTAGATGCTTCAGTTTTGCCACATAGCAATTCCTCATCACAGGGTTCTGGTCCTGTGGACCCTGCTTCTAATTTTGTGGCTTCTGGTCGTGGTACTGGCCGTCCTTAGTCACCCAGGGCGGTCTCCAAGCCACATTCAAGCAAAGTTATGCTATCTCAGAGGAGGAGTGTTGTAAAACTTTCGTCTTCCCCGTCACGTTTGCCCATGGATGTTTGGCATAGGGTGTGGGTTCCTGGTGGTGGGCAGTCTCTTTGCAGGGGACTTTCTAAGCATCAGTCAAAACCTGCTTACTTTTCAGGAGTTGGACAGTCGCCCGCCTAATCGTGATCCTCGCTCCACTATGGGTTCTATCATCCAGTGGAACTCTCAGGGTTGCTCAATTTACTCCTCAATACTGGACATGTTCATCCTGGAGACAGTGATTGGCGATGCTCTTCCTTCTGGTCCTTCTGGCTACCACGCCTATTATTCTGATCTTGTGCCTGGCCAGGGTAGTCATAGGGATGCTACTATCTTCCTTTCCCAGGATATTCCATATAGTCATCTGAACATCTCCACTCTTCTGCAGGCTGTTGCTGTCTGCATATTTACGTCAGCAGTATATTGTATAGTTTGCAGTCTGTATCTTCTCCCTAGTTGTACTATTGAAACGGCAGATCTGGAATACCTTATTCCTGGCATCCCTTCTCTTTCTACCTTTCTGTTACTAGGAGATATGAATGGCCATCATACATTATAGGGTAACAATAAGGCCAACCCTCAGGAAGTTATGCTGTCCTCCTTAGAGCAAGACGAGGAGATGGGAGTTATGAACCCCAATAAGATAACTTATTTCCACTGGCATGGCGGAACTTTTACTGCCATTGATTTATCCTTATGCTCACCTTTTTTTATGGAAGGAAGAAAGAGCCAAAGGCCTGGAGCCCACAAATTGTTCCCTCTAAGAAAAAAAAAAAACAAGATAACATAGAACTAAATTCATGAATTATACATCTCGAGACGCCTGGACACAATGCGTTTAAAAGACTGGAGATCATAGCAATAGGAAGTACAGACAGAGGAAAACAGTTCCAGAGTTGACCTGTTGCATATTTGAAGGACTGTGAGTAACGGTTAGCTCTTGCATTAGAGAGTTGGACAGAAAAGGGATGACAGTTTGTTGCTAGGCGAGTGTTATGCACCCATCATAGTGGTGGAAGGATGCAAGAAGACAGTTCAGAGGGGCAACGACCATTAAAGTAGCGACAGATAAAAGATAAACGTGCAATAGTGCAGTGATGAGACAGAGGTTGAAGGAAACTAGTAAAAAAAGGAGTGTTGATGAGACGAAAAGCCTTTGAATACACGTTGAGAGGAATGTTTGTGGGGAGCCTCCCCTCCCCATTGCCCTTTCCATCATTGAGTTAGGCTGTCTTACTGAGGAGGTGACATATTTCGCTGATGTGTTGCACTCATCACCCCCATAATCTATTTCAAGAATGAGGGGTCAGTTTTCTAAACGTCCTGTTCCTTCGTGGAGCTCCGAGTGCAGTTCCGCAGTGAGATCCATTTGAGTTGCCTTCTCTCTACTTCATCATTACTGTGAAGATCCACAGTATTTGGTGGCGTATCAGAAGGCTCGAGGTCACATGAGGCGGGTTATATAGAAGGCCAGGCATTCATCCTGGAGGGGTTAAATTTCCACAACAGTTTTGAGGACCTCCAAGCTTAGGTGTGGAACTGGGTAAGGAAAATTTCAGAAAAATTTACTATTCCTTCCGGTCCTGTTTTATCTGCAGTAGGTGGGACTGTCGCTGATCTTTTTATTGTTGCAGAGCTGCCTGTTGATAATTTTGCCAGTGTGTCACAGAAGGATTCAGACTCGCCTTGAGCTTGCCACCGTCAGTGCTTAGAATCTCCTGGTCTCAGTTTTGCCTCTTCTGTGGGAGTCTTATATTGTCTCCTTTTCTAATTCTGAACTCCAAGCAGCTGTCACAGTGCCATGATTCCTCTCCTCACTATGATGATATTCTTTATGCCTTTTATGTCACCTGTCCAATGAATCCCTTTCGTTTTACCTGTCATTGTTAACCAGTTAGCTCCTAGAGTTGCAGTGCGAGGGATTTTGCAGAAAGGGTACTAAGCATACTGCCCTCTGCCTATCGTCTTATAGTTGCGAAGCTCATTAGGTCCCTACTCCGGGGTTCCCTTCTTCATTAAGTTCTGGAAATGCCCATCTCCGTCCTATATTGAGGACACTGGGCACAACTGAGTTATGATCTGGTGTACTGGTGAGTTTCTGGCTTGTTGGGGTATGGCTGTAGTTACCCCATCTCCACACCAGTTAAGGACCACCTGCAGACAATGAATTATCAGCTCATTTCTCTGACTTCTTGTATGTGTAAGGCTCTGGAAAAGATGATCAGTGGCTTGTGTGGTTTTTAGAAGGAGGTGACTTCATATCCCCTATCCACAATGATTTTCGCAAAATGCGATCTACCTCTGATGCCCTACTGTCCTTGGAATCTCCCATCTGTGTGGCTTTCTCCTCTAACCAACACCAGATCATGGTATTCTTCTATCTGGAGAACGCATACAATACTGCCTGGCATCATGGCATTTTACTTTCTTTTCATGAGTTTTCGTTGGTGCCTGCCTATTTTTATTCAGCAGGTTTTATCTACCGTTTTTTAAGGGTCCTGGTGCGTTGAGTGCTTTCTAATGCCCATGCACTATGAGATGGGGTGGCATAGGGAACTATCCTTAGTGTTACTTTCTTTGCTGTGGCCATCAACGGCATAATCAGAGTTCTTCTTGATAGTGTACATTGCTCACTATATGTAGATCTCCTGTCACATTCCTTCACTGCATCTAGAATGTCTCTAATAAAGAGGAAGTTGCAGCTGGGTCCTAACAGAAGTTCTGAACGGACTGAGTCTCGTGGCTTCTGTTTTTCTTTAGCAAGGAGGTGGCTATGCATTTTTGTCATCTTCGGGGGGTTCACCCAGACCCTAATTTCTATCTCTATGGTCAGAGAATATCCTATGCGGAAAAGACTCGGTTTGTGGGTCTAATGTTTGATGGACGACTGATTTAGTTTCCTCATTTTTATTGTGTTAAGGCAGCATGTATTAAGGCTTTGAGTTTTCAGAGGATTTTGGCTCATACCTCTTCTGGTCCTTGCATGTGGCCCTTATCCTTCTCAAACTTGAGTATGGGTGTGAGATCTACTCCTCTGCAACAGATACCCGTTTCCAGATGTTAGATTCTGTACATCATGCTGGTGTGCACATGGTAACTCCGGCATTCAGGTCCTACCCTATTTTGTGTTTGATGGTGGATGCTGATGCTCTCCCATTGGATTTACACCGCAAGTCATTGAGGTGTTACTATTATCTGCACTGCCTTCTAGACTCAGTTTATTGTGCCATCGTCTGCCAGGATTCCTGATCTTCTGATTATGACACCCGTTGTAGTTTCTTGAAGGCCTTTGGTTATAGGGTCCGTTCTGTTATGTTAGCCATCCCTGTTCCCAGACTAGCTGTTTATCCACATTGGATCCTGAGGGAGGGTTTTTTACCTTTTTTTTATTTTATGTGTCCAACTCTGAGCATAGGTTTCACAGCCTGCTTCTAAGGCCCAGTAGTCCTCCTACATACCACACACCTCCACATGTTACGACTTCGGCACTAACACCCACCGTCCATATTGAATACATGCTAAGGCTGTCTCATACAGTACTGGTGTATGTATCGGTATTAGCGGGAGTATTTTTTCGACATATTGGTGGGTCTTCAGGTAGATCTGTAAAGCCTGATTTTATGAAAACCAAATCCTTAAACCGTTCCCTGCCCAAGCCGGGATTTGAACCTGGATCTGTTAAGATTACAGGCTACCTCTCTACCGATCATGTTTCATTATGTTGGTCCGTTGTTGTTAAGAAGGGCTGACTTCCCTCTCAAGTGTTCCTCTCTCCATTAAGAACATGTCTCAACTCATTGGGGCTCTGTCCCTGTCTATACTGACGGATCTAAGTGTTGTCTTCCCTTCCTTCAGTTGGTGAGGTAGCCTTCCTGGTATTGGTTCAGTATATACAGAGGAAGCGACTGTGATAATATATGCTCCCAAAATCATTTTTACTCTCTCCAATCTGCTTTTGTGATTTTCAGTAACTCCCATAGAGCTCTGTCTGCACCGGATTCATTTAATGCATCCCATCCAGTGGTTTTATCAATTTTAGAGTGGGTATTTCTTCTTGACAGTCATCGCTGTCGTGTGGATTTCTATTGAGTTTTCTGTGCATAGTGGGCAATGAGAGTGCAGATACTTTAGCTAAAGCTGCATGTTCTCGATGACCCCCTACCAACTACCTGCTTCCTACTTCCGTTAATTCACCTTCTTTGAAGTATGCAAATCATACATATTGGCAGAGACAGTGGGATGCTGTTGCTCATAGTAAGTTAAAAGAAATTTTTCAGAGAGTGTTTGTGCTAAGGTTTCTCCCCTCCGTCCCTCGGCACTTGGAGGTGACTCTTGGCAGGTTTTGCACTGAGCATTCTCGGCTTATGCATGGGTTCCTGATGTGTGGTAGGACTCAACCAAATTATGATGATTGCCTCGCTCCCTTTACTGTCTGTCACATGCTGGTCGAGTGTCCAAGTCTGGAGGACCCACGTCAGATTCCTCCATAGGCATAAGGAGCGGATGGTGCCTACTGTCTGTCTTCGATGCTTGAAGGAGCCTATGGCGATTGTTCTAATGTATTTAGTTTTCTTCGAGACAGGCCTCCTTCCACTTTTATAGATGACTGATATTTTATAAACTATCCTTTGGTCATTCTAAATATTTTATTTCTACAGTACAAGAGTATAAACTTTATTTTGAGTATGCATTTTGGGGGGGTGTCATTTACCTTATTCTCCATCAGCATATGTCCCAGGCAATTGCGCTGCAAGTTTTTAAAAATTATATTTCAGTTGTATTCCCCTGTGTAGTAGGGGAGGACACAATCCTGCTACAGTATGGGGTGGTACTACCACTCTGTGGCCAGTTTATGTTAGGACGAATTATGCCATCGTAGTTCCTGCATGTCGTAAAAGGCGGCTAAAAGGGAGGGGGTGAGGGACTAGGAACCCCCTCCTCTGTATTTGTAGTTCCTATAGTGAGACAGGGCATAGAAAAGGAAGGGGGATTGAGCTATCCCTTTACCCTGAGGATGTAGTACGATTGAGGCTAAAAGAGAGGAGATTGGGAGAATGTTTGTGAGAAGAAAGTTGAATGTGTTAGCTTTGAAATGAAGATGAAAGGGAAAGGTGAGTCTAAGTTTGGAAATGTGACTGGAAGGATATCAGGTGTTGATAGCGGAAGAGCAAGAGAAGCGGCCTCATTAGTGAGCCCAGAAGTGCAGCAGTGTGTGACTGAATGGAAGGAGTCATCGAGGCTAATGTGAGTGAAAGCGAAATTTTGACGTGCGTTGTGGGTATTTATGAGTGCATATGGGCCTGGTAGTGAAAATGATGAAGAGAAAAAGTCTTTCTCGAATGATGTTGATGAATGTATGCAGAGTTTCGGAGCAAGTATGAATATGACAATGATGAGAGATGTGAGTATTACAGTGGGAAATGTAGCAGTTGAAGGTGTAGTTGGTATGCCTGGTGTGCCTGGAAGAAATGAGATTAGGGAAAGAATGATAGGGACGTGTGTTAAACAAGAGATGGTGATTGGAAATATCTTGTTTGAGAAGAAAAATATTTATAAGTATACAAGGCTAAGGCAGGAGGGTGGAAAGGTTGTTGACAGAGCATTGATGGACCATGTGGTTGTGACTACGAGTGTAATAGGATGATTGTTCGATTGGAGAGTTTTGAGAAGGGACGGTGAAGATATGTCTGACCACTACCTTGTGGAGGGAAAGCTGAGAGTAGGTATGAGGTGTGTGAGAGCTAGGAGAGTTGTGTGTGGAAGGGAGGTTTTGAAAGTGAATGAGTTATATAAAAGAAAGAGAATGATAAAGTATCAGGAAAAGTTGAACGAGGAGTGGAATGCATTGAAAAACCAGGAAAATGAAGGTGTGGAGGAGGAATGGCAGTTGTTTAAGAGTACTGTGGTCGGGTATGCAGAAGAGGTGTGTGGTGTGAGACAGGTAGGCGGTGGTGTAAACGACGGAAGTGAATGGTGGTTTGAGAAGTATTGCTGTAGCTGAGAAGAGATGTGCATATAAAGTGTACCTGCAGAGGAAGGATAATGTGTCATATAAGAGGTGTAAGGAAAAGAGGAATAGGGTGAAAAAGGCTGTGCATGATGTTAAAGTGGCAGCAGATGAGAGGTGGGGTAGGTGGTTGACTGAAAATTTTCAACAGAATAAGAAAATGTTTTGGAAGGAGGTGAAGAGGGTGCGACGGGGAGAGTCTCTGAAAGAAGAGTGAGTAAAAGCAGAGGATTGAAGGATGTTGAGATGGATGCAGTAAGGAAGAGATGGGAAGAATATTCTGGAAGATTGTAAAATGTAGAGGAGGAAAGGGAGGCTGAGACTGTGGCAGATGGATGGGTGCAAGGAATAAAATAATGTGCTGGGAGAGATGAATGATTATTTATTATGATGGAGGAAGCGCAGGAGGCAGTAAAGATCAAAAACACGTAAAGCTGCAGGTATGGATGGGTGTGCTGTGTAATGTCTGAAAGGTGGTCGAGCAGCTTTTGTTGAGTGGCTTGTAAGATTGCTGAATGTGTGTTTTGTGAGCGGTATGGTGCCGATTGACTGGGCAAGTGAGTGTGTGGTTCCGTTGTATAAAGGTAAGGGTGATAAACATGAATGTACTGGTTTTAGGGGCATCAGTCTGTTGATACAGAGAGTACAGGGGGAGTGATTGGTGATGAGCAGTATGGCTTTAGGAGAGGGAGGGGATGTATGGATCAGGTCTTTGCTGTGAGACAGGTGTGAGAAAACTCTTAACCGAAATGTAAGGATGAGTTTTTGGTGTTCATGGATTTTGAGAGAGCATACGATTGAATTGTTAGGGAGGCTTTGTGGACTGTTTTAAGATTGTATAGACTAGATGGTAGGTTGTTAAATGAAGTGAAAAGGTTTTATGTAAATAGCAGAGCGTGTGTAAGTGTGGGAAATACTGTAAATGATTGATTTCCCGTGAGAGTGGTGCTGCAGCAGGGATGTGTGATGTCACCTTGATTGTTTAACATTTATATGGATGGTGTTGTAAAGGAAGTGAATGCTATGGTGTTAGGTGGATGTTTGAGTCTAGTGAATGCTGATGGAAGAGGGTGGAATCTGAATCAGCTGCTGTTTGCTGATGATACTGCATTGGTGGCTGATTCAGAGAAGAGATTAAGACAGTTGGTAGAGGAGTTGCGAAAGGTGTGTGTGAAGGGAGGAATCTGAGAATAAATGAGATTGTGCGAGGTTGGTAGATGGTAGAAGGATGAATGTAATTCTGAATGATGAGTTACTTGAGGAGGTAGAGTGTTTTAGGTATTTCGGGTCACATGTTACTGTGGATGGAAGAATAGATATAGAGGTGAAGTTTAGAATCAGTGAAGTAGAGAACATGATGGGAGGAATGAAAAAAAAATGTTGAGGTGTTGTTCACTTAGAATGAATGTAAAGAGAAGGCTGTATGAGGGTGTAGTGGTACTGACTGCATTACATGAGGCTGAAATATGGAATATGGATGTAGCAAACAGGAAGAGTTTGAATGTAATGGAGATGAAGTGTCTGAGGAGCATGTGTGGAGTGACACATGTGGATCGAGTGAGAAATGATGAAGTGTGAAGGACAACTGGAGTTATGCAAGAGATGGCTGAATGATTTGAACAATGTTGCGATGGTTTGGGCATATGAAGAGAATGGATGAAGAGTGATTGGTGAAAAAGATAACTGGATCCGTCGTGAGACGTGTAAAGGTGAGTGGAAGACCACAGATAGGATGGGTGGACAGTGTGAAGATAGCGTTACTCTAGATGCGAAAGGGATGTCTGTAGAGCAAGGAAGAGAGATGGCTGGTGATAGGGATGACTGAAAGGAAATTGTGAATGACTAAATGGTGATGCGGCCCTAAGGGGATATTCTCCCGTATTTGGTCTGATCAGCTGATCAGGTCAAGTGTGGGCAAGGGGATGAATCCATTATGATGCGAGAGGGGTAAACCAGCTCTGCTGTTGGGCCCTGCTGTGGTTGTCGCTGACTGCATTGTGTGGTTGACCCTAGTGCAGTGTGGTGCAGTGAGGTTCTGTCCCTTCTACCCTGGGGGCTAAGTATGAGTAAATGTGTGTGTGTGTGTGTGTGTGTGTGTGTGTGTGTTCTTACCTTACCTAATTGTTCTTACCTAATTGTATCTTTACAGGAATGAGTCAAGCTCGTACTGTCCCGTGTCTTAAACCATATTTATCGTACATATCCTTAAATTTGTGAATTGTTTTGGCACAAACTATTTCATTCGGTAGTGCATTCCATTGATCAATTGCTCTGTTTGGGAAACTAAATTTCCTTACGTCTTTATCACCTCTCTTCTTATGCAGTTTTTTGCAGTGTCCTCTTGCTGATGCTTCTCCATATGTTAAGTAATCATTTATGTCTATTTTCTCCTTTCCTGATATGCACTTATATAGCATTATCATGTCACCTCTTTTCCTTCTCTCCTGTAGTGTTGGTAGATTCAGTTTATTTAGTCTTTCTTCATAACTTAGGTCCCTTAAGCTTGGTATCCATCTTGTAGCGGCCCTTTGAGCTTTTTCAATCTTGTCTATATGCTTTTTGAGATGAGGACTCCAGACTACTGATGCATATTCCAGGGTTGGTCTAATGAATGATGTTATTATCCTTCTTAGCATGTCTTCATTTATGTATGTGAATGCTATTCTCACATTTGCAAGCAGTGTATACATGTTCCGTACCTTCTCGCTGATGTGGTCAGCCGGAGATAGTCTGTTATTGATAATGACACCTAGGTCTTTCTCTCTTTCTGATGTGTATAGGGTTTTATTTCCTAATTTATAATCCCAATCAGGTCTTTTTCCACTTTTACCAAACTTGATTACATGACACTTGTCCACATTGAATTCCATTTGCCATGTACTACTCCATTCATGAAGTTTGTTTAATTCTTCTTGTAGCTCCCTACAAGAGTCTGTGTTAGTAATTCTCCTTTGTATTTTTGCATCATCTGCAAACATGTTCATATAGCTCTCATTTCCAGTGTTACTGTTTATATCATTTATATACACTAAAAACATGATTGGTGCCAGCACTGAACCCCGTGGTACTCCACTAGTCACTTCTTTCCATGATGAGTAGTTTCCTCTAAGTACTGTCCTCATTTCTCTTTTTATGAGAAAGTCTTGCATCCAACAAAAAAGTTTGCCTCGAATTCCTCCTTGATGGTACAGTTTCCATAAAAGTCTTTGGTGTGGTACTGTGTCAAAAGCTTTCTTGAAATGTAAATAGATACTGTCCACCCATCCTTCCCTTTCCTGTATTGTGTTTGTTACTCTGTCATAGTAGCTCAGCAGATTAGTAACACATGATTTTCCTTTTCTGAAACCAAACTGTCTTTCTGTTATCATACTGTGTTCTTCTAGATGATTTACCCAAGCTTTTCTTATAAGTTTTTCTAATACCTTGCTTACAACACTGGTCAGTGATACTGGTCGGTAGTTGAGTGGATTTTGTCTATTTCCTTTCTTGAATAAAGGGACAATATTTGCTTCCTTCCAAATATCAGGTAGTTTACCTTGACTCAAGGATTTCTTGAAAATTAAAAATAATGGTTTACTTAACTCCTCTGCACATTCTCGTAATACCCAACATGAAATTTCATCAGGACCACTTGCTTTTCCTCTGTCTAATCCACTCAACTCCTCCTGTATCACATTTTCTGCTATTTGTATATCTGGTAGTATGTGTGGACATGCGTGTTCCATATAGTCCCTCTCAAAATTTTTTTCTTCTGTAAAAACTAATTGGAAATTCTTATTTAGTGCTTCACAAATATCTTTCTCTTGTGTATAAGTGATTCCCTCGTCCGTAATGGATTGTATCATATCTTTTACTTTGGTTTTGCTTCTGATATAGCTGAAAAACAGCTTTGGTTGATCACTACTTTTATTTATTATAACCTCCTCAAACTGTTTTTGGGCTTCCCTCCTTATTCTTGTATAGTCGTTTCTTGCCTGTTTGTAATTATTATACTCCCTTTCACTATTGTGTCTTCTGTATCTATTCCACAACAAATCTCTTCTTTCTTTTAATTTTTTACATTCTGTATTGAACCATTTCTGTATTTTCTTATCTGCTTCTTTGTGCTGTGGGATGTACTTCTGGACTCCTATTTCATAAAATTCACAGAATTTTTAATATACAGCATTTAAATCTTGTCCTCTAAGCTCATTTTCCCAATCAACTTCTAAGAAATACTTCTTTAGGTCTTGATAATTTCCCTTTTTATAGTTTAGGCTCTTTTTGTAACTGTCATTGCTGTTTACTATGTCATATGCTATTCTGAAGTTATAATTTAGTACTGCATGATCGCTTTTGCCGAGTGGAGGGTGATATATTAAACTGTCAATATCATTTTCTTGCCTAGTAAGTATTAAATCTAGCACTGAAGGTACATCAAGTCCTCTATTTCTGGTGGTTTCCCTTACATGTTGCGTTAAGAAAAACTCTTGTACGAGATCCAGGAGCTTTTGGTCCCAACAGCTTTCTTGGCTATTTATATCTAGAGTATTCCAATTTATATTTGTATTGAAGTCCCCAGTTAGTATAATTCTTTCCGATTTCTCTTCCATTTTATGTAGCAATGATCTTATACTCTGAATTGTACTCTCTGTCAGGTCCTCATATTCGTCTCTTTCCCATGTGTTTGATCTGGGTGGCATGTACAAATTGGCTACAATTACTTTACCTTCAGATGTGTCGATCTCTACTGCAATTAGTTCTACTTGTGATGGTATATCTAGTTTTATTTCCTTGACTTTTAGATTTTTCTTAGTTAATATTATAATTCCTCCTCCTTTTTTTAAATTTCTGTCTCTTCTCCATTTATTGTATTCCTCTAAGTTTAGTATGTCATTGGATATCCTTGGTGTTAATTTTGTTTCAGTTAGGCATATTATTTGTGGTTCATTTTCTCTGACATAATCATTCATCTCTAGTAATTTAGATACCATTCCATCCACATTTGAGTACATCAACTTTATCATCTTGTTTATATACTTGTCATGACATGGTTCTACTACCTTCCTCCTTTTTCTTCCATCCTGTTCGTGTACCACTTTCGTACCTGCAATCCTATTACTTTGTAAAAAAATTTCTTCTTCTCCTCTTCTGATCTTCCCTCATTTTTTGTTTTTGCTTCCTCCCTTTTCTCTTTCAGTAATTCCAGTTCCTCTTGTGTTAGGCATCTTTTTATCCTTACATTTTTGAACTCCTCTTTTTCCATAAGATTCTTTGCATTTTTTAGTATCTCTTCCACAGTGTTTACACTCTGGAAAGTCACCTTTAGAGGTCTTGTCTTGCTTTTCTCGTATTTCCCTAACCTTTTGTGTTCCTCTATGTCTTTACTACAGATTTCCTCTGATACTTCTTTCAGTAAGTTCATTACATTTGTCATCTTCTTTTTGTCTCTTGTGATCTTGTTTTTAACTTCATCCTCTTCTATACCAGTGATTACTATTGATTTGTTTATCTCTACTGAATCTCTGACTAACTTTGGATTGTTTTGGATTATTCTTTTCACCTCCTTTTTAATGCTTTTTTCCTCCACCCTTGTTTCTAAGTCTTTCTTTACTTTCACCATTTCAGCATACGTGGTTTCTACATCATTTTTGTAGCTTTGCACAGCTTCATTCACTTGTGTTATCTTCTCCTCAATATCACTGCTTTGGTCAATAAGACCGCTTACTTGCCTAATTGTCTCTGTGTCATTTTTGAACTCTTCCATAACACTCTCGTGATTGACTACTGTACTTGCCATTTCACTCATTTTCTTCCTAAGTGTATTCAATTCCACTGTTAGTTCACTGATGGTTGTGTCTTTCTTATTGGCCTCCCTTCCTAGTTTTTCTATTTCTTCCTTTTGCAAGTGCATCTGCTTCTTTATTTCATCAATTTCATTTTTGAAAGCCATTTCTAGTTTGTTTACACGTTCAACCAGTCTATTGTGAGTCTCTACTTCAACCAGTTCTTGGTAGAAATCATCATTTTGCTTTTTACCTTTATCCCTTTTCTTTTCTAAATTTGCTTTACTAAAGTATGTATCCATTTTGCATTACTTAAAGTGCAAAGCATATACTTACAATCTCCGTGTTGTAGTCTAAACAAACCTCAGAGATGACTCAGCGTATTCTTTCGTCTTGGTTCTATTTCCTGTTTGAACAAGTCTTTGTTTAAACTTATTTTTTTCCTTTTAATAATGAACAATCATTTAGTCTAACCTGGTACTGAGCTTGACTCATACAAAGATACAAATTTAGGTAATGCCACTGGCCGTGATGATTCGGCACGGAGCGCCGGCGTCACACGTCCGTCCAGCTTGTGTGTGTGTGTGTTGATGAGTGTGTGTGTGTGTTGATGAGTAAATTGGGAGTGTGTCGTCCTGTCTCGGCTACCCCATTTTTCTGGGGGAAAGCAGCCTAAGTATATAGATAGACAGATAAATTTAATTAGAATAAATATAATAATAATAATCCATCCATCCATCATCCAATCCTACATTGCCCCATGAGGAGCGTAGGAGCCCGGGGCTAGGCAGTTGGTTCCGATATTTAAGATAAGAGTGACCATCCTCACTCATCCCTGAGTGGCATTACATGAGCAATCAACCCCAACCATCCCTTGGATATAAACCTTCACCGGCTCACTCCTGGTGTACAGGAAACCATTTGGCTTGTCACTCAGTGTAGAGGCACCCACAGGCAGAAGGAAGAGGAAAGAAAGAAGAAAAGAAAGACAGAAGAGGGAGTGTAAAGTCACCCATAGGCAGAAAGACGAGGAAAGAGAATGGAAGGAAAGAAGGATGGAGGAGAGGAAAGGGCAGACACCCAAGAGCAGCACTACATCGAGTGAGTGGATGGTGAGCGCTCCACCTACCACAATAATAATAATAATTATAATTATAATTATAATAATCATAATAATAATAATGCAGCTCTATTCAGGAGGCGATTTTATATATATATATATATATATATATATATATATATATATATATATATATATATATATATATATATATATATAAATGAAAAGAGAGAGAGAGAGAGAGAGATTTCTCTCTCTCTCTCCGGGCGAAGGGACAGTTTTTACTCATTTTACCACTTACACGATGACTGACTTGATAAACTAGCATTCATTGTAATCCCTACTGATATATGACAGTTCGCTTAGAAACAGCGTGATATTTTTCAGTGTATAATGTCCACATTCATCTCACTGCCTATAATAAAGTGTGATCAGATTGGATTGACTAACAGAAAAAGAAATAAAACTGGCAGCGCAACTTCCATCCACATCTGTCTATCTATCTATTACCAGACGCCTTAATCCTGTAAGGGGTGGCTACAAACAAATCGCCTCCATGTCGCTCTGTCCCCCGCCATTTCACTACTCTGCCCCAAGCTCCCACCCCCCTACCTCATATACCTCTCCATTCCATCCCTCCATCTCATCCTTGGCCTCCCCCTCCCTCTCCCCCCTCCACCTCACTCACATACACTCTCCTCGTCAGTCTCTCACTCTCCATCCTCTCCACATGGCCAAGCCACCTTAATGTGTTTCTCCTAACGCTTCCTCTCACATCCACATCCACACCACAACACTCCTACATTTCCTCATTTCTCAGTCCGTCTCTCCATGTGACTCCGCATGTTCCTCTCAAATAACTCATTTCCACTGGTGTCACTCTTCACTTGTGTCCCTGCAACAAGGTCCAACCTTCACATCCATATGTTAGAGTTGGTATCACAATAATGTCATGTTGTAGCTTTTTCACTTCCATGCTCACTTCCCCGTTTCTTATCACTGCTTTCGAGGAACCAGCAACCTTTCTTCCCTGCTATACCCTTTCAAGCACTTCACCCTCGAAACTTCCATCCATACTCATCACACTACCCAAGTACTTAAACGCACTCACATTTTCCATTTCCTCCCCATCCAATATCATTTTACATTCACTGACTTCACTTCTCTCGAAGACCATCACTTTACTCTTCTCTACAGTCACCTTTAGATTCCGTTTCTTACACACTCTCCCAAACTCATCCACCAAGCCTTGCAGCTCCCCTTCGTCTTCACTTAGCAACACAGTATCATCTGCAAACAACAGTACAGGGAGTTTCCAAACACTGCCCTGGCCTCTTTCATTAGGGCCGCTCTAACATCCACTGCCCTACCTTGTATCTCATTTATAACCCTATCCATGTTCAGACTGAACAACCATGGAGACTTGACACATCCTTGTTTCAATCCAACCTTCAAATAGAATAAGTCACTCAGTTCACTATCGAGAAGCACTGCAACCTTAGCACCCTCATACAGACTCATCACATCATTCAACAACTTCCCATCTACTCCATATATTTATATTACTATCCACAACGCTTGTCTATCCACCTTGTCATATGCTTTCTCCAAATCCATGAAGGCTGCATACAGCTTCTTTCTCTTCTCTAGGAACTTTTCCACTATAGACAGGAGAATGAATATCTGATCTACACAACCTCTTTCCTTCCTAAAACCTCCGTTTTTCTCCAACTACAGGTAATTTCTCTGTTATTTCCTTACCTCTGTCAATAAGCATCTTACCATATACTTTTCCTGTTACACTAAGAAGGCAAATGCCCCTATGATTACCACATTCTTCTTTTTCCCCTTTTCCTTTGTATAAGGGAATAATTATACCTGAATTCCAATCCTCTGGGACTCTATCTTCCTTCCAGGCCAATTTGCACATCTTCCACATCCATTCTATTACTATATCTCCCCCATGCTTCAACAGTTCACCACACACTTCAACAATTCCTGCGGCTTTCCCCATTTTTACTTTCTTCATTGCTTCCACAACTTCCATCCTACTGATTTCTTCCACTCATCTTACACCCCTCCTTCTGCAAAGCCATTCCCCAGCCACTTATACTTGCATTACTTTCATTCTCTTTGTTCAAGAATTCATTAAAGTGTTCTCTCCAGCTGCTCACTTTTTCACCCTTCTCCACTTGTAATCTACCATTTTTATCTTTCACTCCCCAGCTAACTTCTTTGGCACGCTGTCTAACTCTCTTTATCTCTTTTCAGAATATTTTCTTAAATTCCCTTCATTTTACACTCAAATTCCTTCCAAATTCCTCATCCAGGGTCATATGCCACTGAAAAGGAAGACAAAAGATGACACCAAAGAATAAAAGCAGACAAGAATTTGCAACTACACGTAGCCGAGGGGTGTAATTATACAGAGAAGGTTTTATCTGGCCACCAATCTCGATAGCGTAGTTTTAGGTACTTGTAGTGAGATAGGGCACTTGATTATGGATCAGTAATCTCAGCCAGATTTAAGTAGTGAGACGTAGTGTCAACGGGTGAGTTACAACACGCTCGGGTTACATGGTTTATTGCACAAAGTTATAAAAGAGATGAGCTACAGTTTAGTAGAGCGTGATACTAACGTCGGACCTTCTCACCAGCCTCCTCTCCCCTTTCTCTCCTTAACCCCCTTCTGATCTGAAGGGATTCTCGCCGACATTATATAGAGCGTGGGGAGGATGTGTGTGGTAAATTTCCTATCACGTGGACTAACTGGCTAGGGCTGGTTCCTCCATGTGTTTTGGATACGTCATGAAATTCTTGTTCGTCTGGTCTACGAGGAAGTTTGAGATACATCGTATGGCTTAAGAATTCTTGATGGTCTGGGACAACAATGACTGTGGATATACAGTACATTGTGTGGACTGACATTTAAGGTTCGTCTAGGCAAGGGGATGTGTTCTTTAACTCTTCCTGGAGGACTCAGACATAACTACCTGTTCTACATATTGTTACCTATAGCTATATATAGTAGTTACATATAGCATTGTGTTATATTATGCCTACATATTGCTCGGTCACGCAACACTGGCGTACCATCGACAGTAAATAGTCATAACATATTAATGGATACTAGATAAACATAACAGTCAATTTGTAAGTGAAATACATAATATTGTGAAGGTTACATAATTAGGATAATGTAGTTAGTAGTTATGAAATTGTACATGTATAATATAATAGTAATATTAAAATAATACAGTGGCAAGTCTACTGTAGTCAATTATACAATATATATGAGAAGGACTTGCTGTGTGTGTGTGTGTGTATATATATATATATATATATATATATATATATATATATATATATATATATATATATATATGATTGTATAATTAAAGTAAGCGTATATTATGTGTAACCCATATTTTGTTATTGCAAAATTTACTCAGTTTTGTCTCACTTGTACAGAACAGTTCTTAAACACTGATTCCGAGTTATCAATCCTTGCTTGCGTTCTGTGCATGGCCAAAATTAATACAATAAATATGATGGAGTAAATTACAAAGATGACTGGAGCTGGGCTGCATACATAATATGGGTTAAACATAATCCTTCCGTATTCTTCCCAAGGTTGTATTGTCTGATTTATTAATTGTATGGTTTCATACTTGGGTGAAGTCAACTTATTGTGTGCACTTACATTTAAGTTCATCCTAGGCAATGGCTGGAAGTATTTGTGTGTGGTTGAGAATGGCATAATGGTTTTTAGTGGGCAAGGTGCATAGTGTAGGTGTCAGAACCGCACAGTAATCTGGTGAGATGCATAAACCAGATGCTGATGTATGGGCTGGAGGTGTGTCTGGGCAAGTCACAAAAACTTATGTATTTTGAGTGACAGAAGAGCTGTGAATGTCCAATGCGTTGATGATGGATGGGTTTATCTGGAGCAAATGTGAAGTTGCAATGATGAGGGATGTCATGATCTTTTATGATGGCCATTTCACAAGGGACTGTCTCAGCTGGCTGAAACGTGAAGATGTACGCAGGACAAAGGTGAAATGCATGTAATGATGTGCGACATTTGTGTTCAATTGTTGTTTCACTAGTGAAAGTGACGGCGTCCTGTTTCCTGGAGACCTTGATGACTCCTGTTTTGATGTTGATGGTGACAAATGAATCATCTTTCTTAGAAGGAAAAGGGTATATTTGATAGACTGTGAAAAAATCATCCGTTACGAATGGTACAGTCGTGACCATAAATAATCACCTATCCTCCTGTACCCCCTGCCTCAGGCTGGCTCGTTTATGCACGGCAAGTCACATTGGAGTAAGAGGGGCTGAGAGGGAGGGGCCAGAGAGAGAGAAGGGAAGGTGGGTGGGGGGACGAGCGATTGTGATGGGATGGAGTGAAGGAGGGGAGGGAGGAGAGGTAGGGGAGGGAGAATGAAATGCGAAGTGGTCGTCACATTATTTGTCTTTCTTTCATTCAGGACATCATACAAAGGAGTTACGAATCGGTAGATAAAGCTGCTTCACACACTGTATAGCGGCGTCAGATAACAAGCTTTAGATAGGTGGTGATATCAAGGACTGGCTCATGATAGAAATATACTGATGTGACACATCAAATAATAGTGCAGAGCCACTGAGACTGTGTGGGCCCGGATTGTCAATGCGCGGAAGCCAGAAAAAGAAAGGACACCAGCCCGCCTCCTCCAGCACACTAAGGACGAGTGGGAGCTGTTCAGACGAAACCAGCAAACCATCAACAGCATTGTTTCCCCGGTGCCGCGACGCCTGCATGAGGTTTTTAAGGCATGAGACCACTGGACTACTTACTAAGGCTTTCTTGGTTGCTTTGGCTTGACAAGTGTCGGTAAACATTGACGTAGATATATTTTGAGAGTTTGGGGTAGGATTTTGTTTCATTTCCCTCTAACAGATTATGAGAGATACCGTTATCATATCCACCCATGAGCACAGACCAAATTTATTTACCTTTTATGCACAATTATTTTATATAGCCTTTTCATATAGAGATGTTATTAAATAATTATTGAATTGACATGATTTTGACTGTATACAAGAAGTGTTTACCGAGAGGATGATTATTGTGGACACAGCCATGTCAAAGGTTGCTTAATAATATTTAGTTCCAAAAATTAATTACATGTATGGGATGAGGACGTTTCTTACACAAACATTACGGAAGTCAAAATACACGGATGAATACAAATATATGGCTCCGCACTAATGTTTGATGTGTCACGTCAGTATATTTCTCTCACGAGCCAGTACTTGCTATCACCACCTACTGTATCTAAAGCTTGTTATCTGAAGCCGCTATACAATGTGTGATGCAGCTTTATCTACAGAATATTAACTCCTTTATATCATGCCCTGAGTGAAAGAAAATATACAAATTATGTAACCACAACTTCGCATATCATTGTCGCTCCCGTACCTCCCCTCCCTCCCCTACCTCACTCCACCCCAGCACCATCACTCGTCCCCCCACCCACCTTCCCTTCTCTCTCTGGCCCCTCCCTCTCAGCCTCTCTTACTCCAATGGGACTTGCCGCGCATAAAGGAACCAGTCTGAGGCACGGGTTACAGGAGGATAGGTGATTATTTATTGCCACGACTGTACATGAACTACTATTGATGTTGCGAGTGTTGCTTCCAAATATGGATAATATAACATCACATTTCTTCACTCAAGCAAAAGTTTCAAACCATGCTTTATGTATCCCTTGACTAATTATTTGTCGGAGGTTGTGAATGGGTAGTAAATTAATGGTGATCCTTCCTTTATCAGCATTTGCAATTCCTTTCATGAAGGCCTGATACTGAGCTCTAGTATTGTTTAACTGTAATATTATTACATCAATATGTTCTATGATCACAGAGAGGTGTTGGAATAGTGTATTGTTACCTTCTAGTGCATTTACTCTCTCCACAATTCCTAGAGTTGATGCTTCTGCCTTCCTTAGGTTCTTTACAATCGTCAGCATTAAGGTGTTCTGAGTATCAGCTAACTTATGTTGGTTTGAAAGAATTTTTGCTATTTTGTTAAATTTGTTATTTATTTCCTCTAGATCATTTTCTGTAGCTAGTCTAAAAATGTTGCCTAAAATTGCTCCACCTAGGTCGAACAAAACCACGTCTGTTACGTGTATGTGTGATGTCGTTTCATCTCCAGTGTGTTACTCCCAGCTGATGGGATATCTTGGATCATGGTGATCATTACGTGCTTAGCCTGTTCTAGCTTCCAGTCAGTTAATTTATTTAATTCAGCTACCGTACTTCCTGTGTGGGGTGATCATGTGAAGAAGTGTGTTTTACTACCGCTTCCAGATTTCTAAGTGGTCCTGATATCTTCTGTAACATTCTTGGTATGTCTTGCAGTACGTCCAAACTAACTTCGGTACTTATGTCCTGTATTATTGCTGTTGAGGCTGTTGGGGCTAGCAGGCAACCCTGTCGCACTACATGTTGAGGATGTGAGGTGATCCTCTTGATATCAACAGGAACATGATCCATGGAATTATTCGCCTCATCTTTACCTACCGAAAGAACAACTGTATTAGAGATCTAATCCACTGTTGTTAGCAATTTATGCTAAGGGTGATGATAGTGATGATGAATAATACAGATATCTTGGCCTATTTAATCCTGTTACATATAAAACGAGTCGAAATCGATTCCTAAGTCATGTAAATGCCCTGTTATGGTGAGAGCTGTATTGGTTGCACCTATGCTTGTCTGTTTGGTATGCGACCTCAGTTTATTCCGATATGTGTTGATTGCTTCAGAATTATATTCACCGTGTGTATTAGAGTTTTTGGTCGTTTCTTGTGTTTTATAGTTGCCAGCTAAATTTCTTGAGACCTTTTTTAAGTGATCAATATGTGTTTCTTTTTCTTCGCCACTCGATAGTGACTTAATCACTATCTTATTGCCTCTTCTCTTGATAACCCTGTATGGCCCTTCAAATTTACGTGACAGTTTGTTATTTCTAGTGTGAATGAGGCTATAGACGATATCACCTATAGTGATATTTGATACTTTTGTCTTCTTATTAAATGATTCTGTCATTTTTTCCTTGGACATTGCTAACTGTTTCTTTACCTTTGTATTGTATGTATTTCTTGCAATTCAGGTAAGCGAAGTTTAGGATAATCGTCATAATTATATATGGGAATTTGCTCGCCCTCTAACGTCTCATAAGGGAGACGTTTGTCTGACCCGTAAATGATGAAATGAGGTGTATCTCCTATTGATTTATTAATTGCACCGTTAAGTGATGCTTCAACTCTGGGGATCCAGTCATCCCAGTTTGCGTAATTTTCATCGAGAATGTGCCGTAGTACATCTAATATTTTTTTTATTCTGCCTTTCCACCAATCCATTGGAAGCTGGATGGTAGGCCAAGATATTAACTTTCTTTATGTTGTATTGTATACATATTTCTTGTAAATTTTCAGAGTTAAAGTCACCACCAATGTCGCTTA
Source organism: Coenobita brevimanus (assembly GCF_032717465.1). Classification (NCBI taxonomy): domain Eukaryota; kingdom Metazoa; phylum Arthropoda; class Malacostraca; order Decapoda; family Coenobitidae; genus Coenobita; species Coenobita brevimanus. Next base: position 19,207,560 of record NC_136984.1, read on the forward strand.
TTAGCACCTTTGGTGTTGTGAACCTACAGTTCACACTGTTTCTGTTGTTTTATCCTTACTTGGAACCAAGATCACAAATCGTGAGAAGTGATCAGTTGCAACAAAAAGATACTGATTGTGATTGGTAGTTAAGGGTAATTTAAGTAAATCAAGGTTAATTTAAGTAAAACAACAGTGACCCACGGTTGTCCAGGTACAGGATATTGTCCTATAGGTGCAGGTGATAACGTGTAACCTTTATGTTTTGCACATGACTCGCATCTGTCTATGTGATTATGTACGTCTTTGCGTAACGTTGGCCAATAATATGACATCCGGGCCTGTCTGACTCCCCTGTCCTTGCCAGGATGCCCTGCATGTGGACTAGCGTGTATTACACTTGGAGAGTCCCCTGCCATGAGAGGGTTAATGCTGACATAACTCTGCCCCGAGGTCACTGTTTCATACTCTTTACCACCTGACCATTTCATCTAGCTGCGGCAGCCTCTGCAGTGGCATATTCGCCAATACGATAATACATGTTCAGCGTCTATAATTCAGAAAGGTGGGTGACCCCTAAAATTAATCTAAACTGCGGTAGAGGCATGGCCTTCCACGTTACTGTAACAGCGCCATATTCTAATGCATCGTAGTGGAACATAAGTTAAATGACGAGAAATCATCGGCTTCTCCGTCCCGAGATCACAAGAGCTACGCAAGAAGCTGCTGGCTCGGTATCCCATGTCAAACTTATCTTATTTTCTTTTTTTTTCTTTCAAGAACTCATTATATATATATATATATATATATATATATATATATATATATATATATATATATACTCTGCAAGATGCTCTTTAAGTTCATAATGTACATTAATTATCCAGTAATAACGGTGATTTTGAACTTTCTCTCTCTCTCTCTCTCTCTCTCTCTCTCTAATACCACAGTTATTAGGCTCAGTCACAAGTGAGGATTTTAGTAAAGTCACGAAATGTTATCTAATTTTCTTGAACTTGTTTCTGTAGGTTACTTAGCCCACAACCAAGTGGTCTCGGGTTAGATTCTCACCCGGCAACTGGACTGAGATTTCTTTTTATCTTCAGAGTCTATTTAAAACTGAAAATAAATGATCTGAACTGTACTCTAAATCTGACAGCTGTGAATCGATGCTTGGAGGATGATTGGAACTTAAATACTGATTGTGTACATAAATGTCTTTCTTGTAATAGATTAGCATTATAGTAAAATTTACTTCAGCTTCGATTGTTTCTTTTATCATTTTCCTTAAATTCATTTTAGTGTTGTAGTATACTTACATAAGTCTATTAGTTGCAAGAAGTATTACAACCCCACAGTTTAGAGAAACATAGAGCAATTACATTTGGGAACAAACATTAGCCTGATACATCAACTCTTCTACGTCTATTTTTCCACTGGTGTCAAATACTCCTAAGCTGAGAAAAGTCTATATAGGTTCCTCTGTCCATAGATGATGATTTTTAGTACGATTCATTGGTGAAAAACGTGACCGACATGCCCTCAGTATACAGTAAACACAGTGGAATGGTAGACGATTTTTTGTCCCTAATTGCAACTTCACGTATAATATCATGCACCTTATAAGACTATAGAGAAGAAAGGAATAAAGACAAGCAAAAAATGATAATAAAGAGAAGTAAATAGAAAAGACCTATAATACCTGTATAAATTTACTTAGGAAACTATGACTATGTATTTCATATATATATATATATATATATATATATATATATATATATATATATATATATATATATATATATATATATATATATATATATATATATATATTAACCAAGAACTGAAGACAACGATAGCAAATACTCCCAAACCCAGCAATGCCTCCAACTAAAACCGGCAAGAGAGAGAGAGAGAGAGAGAGAGAGAGAGAGAGACAGACAGACAGACAGACAGACAGAGACAGAGACAGACAGACAGACAGACAGACCAGACAGAAACAGACAGACATACATACAGACAGACAGACAGAAAACCATGCAACAAAGAAAACCTGGCATGATAGTTCCTTCGGAAAGTATGAGTGGATGTCCAGTTTTACGCTATTATTGTCTGTAAGGGAAAAGTAACATTAATTCCATAACAAAGCAGCAGTGTTGGTGTATTTCTGTGATCTAGATATACATAATTACATTACCACCAAAATCATACAAAACCTTGAAACAGATAACATCCCTCACGAACCACCACCAGACATCCACCCCCAAGAAATCACCCTGTCTAGAGAGACACGAGTACGCTTAGCCAGACTACGGTGCGGTCAACACCCTTCCCTGTTACAATCCCAACACAAATTACTTGTTACAAACAATCCACTATGTTCAGAGTGCAACGCAGCTCCCTAAATCACAACACATTCATGTATCATTATCACATCACAGACAAGCCTTCAAAATGATCTCACCCCCCCCAAAAAAAAAAAAAAAAAATCAGAGACACCGGTTGAAACTGTTGGTTCCCTGAAGTCCATTAGATTCACATTTAGGTCAGCCTGGGATTGCAGCAACAACAACAAGTGAAAGAAGAAAGACAATTAATGATCTCATATACTGCTTGAGCTTCAAGAAGTTTGTAAGTACTGTCCCAGATAATACATTCTGGCCCTTTCTGGGCTGCATATGGAAGGCTGGCAACTGTTCATGCAGTGGTAGGTCGCAACTGGAACAAAATGAATTCATTTTTCTTGCCGAACAAACTCTTCAAAGTAGTTAAATTCCTTTTTTTAACTGTTCAACCAGCAGTACAGTTGGGAACCTTGATGAAAACGGAATAGTTGCAGGTATTCTAGGAGAAGATTGGATCTCAGCAAACATTTATTTATTTTTTACCCCGAAGGACCCTTCATAGAACCAACAAGTATTATTTTGTCATAGTTAAAGAAAGATATGAAGGACAGAGCCAGAATACAGGTACTATAAGTACCATAAGTACTCAGCTCCGGTCAATCTCTGTGATGTGATAACGTCGTTTCTATTTTGTTTTTGCTGTCAATGAACAGTTTTATTCAGCTTTGGATATATTTTTAAATTTAACTCCAGCGTTTTGAAACATAATTTATAATTATTCAGAATGAGACATTTTTCTCGGGTTACATAAAGTCGTCTTAACACAGCCAGTGCAAAATTATGATGTTATGGGATTGAAGGGGTTAAGTTATCCAAGACTGAATATTGCCGGAAAGTACGCAGCGGCATTTAAGCCATTCAGTACGATGACGTCTTTGTTTACTCAGCTTTGGAGAGACTTACAACTGGAGGATTTACATATATTCCTCATTAACCTCTTCACTACTAAAGGTCCGTCCTAAGCTAAGTAAAGTCGTTTCCTGATAGCAAGACTAAAAGAAAATACGTCATTGGATTGAAGGAGTTAACAGAGGCTTCTACAGTATGACTCGCAGCTGAATTAAATAAAACTTTCACGCTTGTACAACACCCTTCTCAGCTGAATAAAATCGTCTGGCGTTAGATGGAGTAGAATACTAAGCCAGCCTGATCACGAGAGGGTTAACAGTAACAGCAAATCTCACACTTCTATGACTCACTCTCTGATGTTAAAAAAAAAAAAGTGGAGTTATCGGGAACAGAAAACTAGAATTGCACCAACCGTGAGATATAATGGTGGCAGTATTAATACTCTCAGGCCCTTGTGACTCACTCTCAGCTGAGTAAAATGGTCTGTTATCAGATGGAGTGCAATAGTGAAGATGGTTAATGGTAGCAATAGTGGAGATGGTTAATGGTAACAGTGCACGTGTATTTCACTGAAGCTTCATGACTTACTCCCAGCTGAATATAATGGTATGATTTCTGCTGCAACAGAAAGCGTTACACCGACAATGACAGGGATAATGATGACATTATTGATAATAGTATTATCTTCCTCTCGCTCCTATGACTATATTGCATATAAATAAAATAGTCTGCCATTACCTGGAATACTATGGCATACAATGAGAGCATTATAGGTGAAATCATTAATGGCGGCCGTATTAACACCCTCGGGATTCAAATCTCTCCCAGATGAGTACTATCGTCTGGCGTTGGCTGGAAGAGAATATCAGAGATGAACCAAGCAAGAGAACGACATTTGTACCGGTATTAATATTAATGTTCCTATAGCTCACTCTCGCTGCATTAAACGGTCTGGCGCAAGCTGGAATACATTTCTTGAAAAGTTCGACCACAAGAGCGTTATTATAACAACCTTGGCAACTTTACAAATGAGTTTTCGTGTGTGTGTGTGTGTGTGTGTGTGTGTTTAAGTAAATGTTCATAACCTATTGTATTTTCAACGCTGGATGACAGGTTTGCAACCACTAACCTAGACAGCCCTGCCACTCACGCATCACGCTTGAGAGTACTTTGCTTGGGAGATCACGCGCTATTGCGCAGTAGAGGGTGGCTCAGCTGAGCGCATCTTTCCGACAAGGACAGCATAATTTCCAAGGTACTTTTCATATTGGGTTAGATTTCCACATCATTGATTAGTGTTTCACAAAAAGTATTTGCCGGATCCAGAATCTGTACTGCCATTCGGGTCTGTCCAAAAAGTTAATCGATTGCTCCCCGGGACATGGGCTATCTATTCACGAATTAGGTCCAAATCTCTCTCTTAGTTATGAATAATCCTGCTTACTGACAAACAAACACACAAACAAACAGCGGTGAAAACAGGCACTCGTTGTCAGAGATACTTGATAAAGGGTTTGCAATAAGTGTTTTCCGGATCCAGAATCTGTAATACGATCCGGATCGGTCTCAAACCTTATCTGATTGTTCACTGGGACATGGGCTATCCACCCACAAAATTTGATCCAAAGCTCCCATTTAGTTTTTGAGTTATCCTGCCAACAAACAAACTTTCCAATAAACATATAAACAGGGGTGAAAACATACTCTCCTTGTCGGCGAGAATAGCAAGTCATCCAGATTTATAACGTGTCATAATAAATTCATTAGCATAGATCCTGGGATATTTACACGTTCACTAGCACAGCATTACTTGCCTATGCTTGATGCTGATGTTGACACAGGAGTAAAAAATGTATGTGATGTGTTGTATGGATGTACGTATGATAGTAAGGTCCGAGGTTACACTCCCGACTGGTATGATCTGGGAGACAGATGGGACCGTCTTTTGCAGAATGACAATGATGCTCAGCTATGGCGTGCAAATAACTGGCGCGGTGAAGTAAACTACACCCTGTCACACCTAATGCTACCCTACTGCCCACAGATGTGGAATTTAAGGACCTTTTTTTCATCTCTATTATCCTTCAGGAGTACAGAATACAGTGTCAATTCTTTGTAAAATAACTGTCACACACCAGAGTTAGATGATCCTTTAACTCTGCAAGAGATATCAGGTTAGATCAAACAATGAAATGCAACCAAGCAAGTGGGTCAGACGGTATACCACCCGGAGTGTTAAGGTTACTGCCAGCTTCCTGGGTTTTAATGATAACGGCCATTTTTAACAACATTTTTGGGCGCCACCTACCCATAGTCGTGGGTATCGGCAAGACTGTTTACCGCATTTAAGCGAGGCTCATGAGCGTCGGCATAAAATTACAAAGGCATTAGTGTCATCAATTGCTTGGCTAAATTATTTGATATGGTTCTATGTTCTAGGCTAAACGGATGGTTTTACCCCCATCGTGAGCAAGCTGGCAATCAGTCTGGGAAAGAATGTCTCGACCATATAGCATCCTTGTGGCTACTGTTTGATGTGACGAGAAGGATGAAATTCAAGTTATATGTTACCTTCATTGATTTTGCTCAAGCATATGATCGAGTACAACGTGACATAATGTTACATATTTTTAAACGTTTAGGGTGCGGTGCTACAATGCTGTTGGCAGTAGTTGCCATGCACAAGGTAACCAGCAGTGTTGTGGTTACGGCGACAATTACTGATAAGATTGGTGTTCACCAGGGATTTCCAGTATCATGTTTACTGTTTATTGTTTCTTTTTAAAAATCAAACTGATCAAACAAAACTGTGGGACCGACGGCTTCCTAGCATGGTTGCACTTCCTCGTTTTTGTGGATGATACGGTGCTCTTGTCATCCAGCAGAGAGGGTAAGAAACCAGCCTTTTAAACCAGTTTTGTGAATCACATGGGATGAAAGTAAACGAAGGCAAAACTAAGTTTATGGTTGTGAATGGAAGTAATGTATACCGGTGTTGAGGGTCAGTTTAACCCCCCGCCAGAATATACCCGGGTATAAAGTAGCCTATGCCAGTTTATACCCCGGGTAAAGAAACCAGCCTTGAAAACCAGTTTTGTGAATCACATGGGATGAAAGTAAACGAAGGCAAAACTAAGTTTATGGTTGTGAATGGAAGTAATGTATACCGGTGTTGAGGGTCAGTTTAACCCCCCGCCAGAATATACCCGGGTATAAAGTAGCCTATGCCAGTTTATACCCCGGGTATAATATGGCCTAAGTCAAAGTATACCCCGGGGTATAAACTGGCCAGGGGGGTCAAGACGGCCTGTTACACCGGGATGCATTGCATGTAAATAATTTAACCATACATGTACGTGAGTATTATATGCATCAAAGCAGTCCTTTTACAGCTGATGAGTCTACATTTTCTCCTATTTAATTACTTGCCCAATTTAAACTATGCCATGTTCTGAAGTTTCTATCATTTGTAAACAAAAACAATGATGTCCCTTTCTATGTTAAAAAGAAAGTGCTTGAAGATGCTCTTAAAGGTACGATAAGTAATGGCTGTGAATCTTGGTAAAACGAAGATATGAATCCTAAAAAAAATAGGTTGTATATATGGAATAAAAGACAGCTGTTAGCTGTAAGAAAGACAAGTAACGATATGTACCTATTGAAGCTACGGTATCCTCCTTTACGCGTCCTCATTAAAGCCATGCAACGTGAGTTTTTTTAATTTCAGAAATATGTGTAGAGACATGTAATGTAAAGGACAACTCACTACTTAATGTTACATTCATCACATTGGATAATAATTGTCATATATTACGTCATCTAAGAGATTTTTTATCGTATTATGTTATTGATGTTCAGATTGCCCAAGAAAATGCTAAGCAAAAGATCATGACATCGAATTCAAATAGGTTTGTCTTACATAAGACTGTGTTTCCTATATCGGTTGTACACGACACATATAAAGCAAGGACAAAGATAAAGAACCATGAACGGGTGTCATGGAAACGTTCACGTGTCAGTGCTAATTCATTCGCGACATATGAGGGACGCTGGAACAGGCGAGGTAAGCGGTCGGCTTCCAACTAAAGAACGATTATGTTCATGTGGCTATATTCAGACTGAAAAACATATACTAGAGGAATGTGCAAGAACAAACATTTCATGCAACGTTACAATTTGACCACCATTGACGACAAATTATTAGCGAGAAATGATTATCCCACAGTGTGTAAAAACTGTCTATCTCTATACCTAGGCTGCTTCCCCCAGGGAAAGGGAGGTAGCCGAGACAGAACGACACACTCCCAATTTACTTATCCACTCAAACACATTCATTCGTATCGTAGCCCCAAAGGGGAGAAGGGACAGATCATCACTGCACCACACCGCACTCGGGTCAACTGCGCAGTACAATAAGTGATATCCGCAGCAGGGCCCGACAGCAGAGCTGGTTTACCCTGACACATCATAATAGACCCATCCCCTTACCCGCACCTGACCTGATTAGGTGATAAGACCAAATGCAGGAGAATATCCTCTCAGAGCTGTGTCATCATTTATTTATTCACAGTTTCTCTCCATTTATTTCTGTCACACACAGCCACTCTTCCTTGGTCAACAGACATCCCACTCACATCCAACGCTCTCTTCACACTGTCCATCCATCCTATTCGTGGTCTCCCTCTCAGCCTTACTCCTTTCACATCGGATCTAGTTATTTTTTCACCAGTTGCTCATTATCCATTCTCTCCATATGGCCAAACCATCGCAACACCCTCTGCTCAACTCGATCAGCCATCTCCCAAACAACTCCAGTTCTCTTTTGCACTTCATCAGTTCTCACTCGATCCATACACGTCATTCCACACTTACTCCTCAGACACCTCATCTCCATTACATTCAAACTTTTCCTCTCAGTTACACCCATACTCCATGTTTCAGCCCTATGTAACGCAGTCGGGACTGCAACACCCTCATACAGCCTTCTCTTTACATCATTCTAAGCAAACGACATCTAAACACTTATTTCACTCCTCTCAGCACCTTTCCTATTTCATTCATTCTAAACTTCACTTCTGCATCTACGTTTCCATCCACAGCAACATGTGACCCTAAATACTTAAAACACTCTACCTCCTCGAGCAACTCACAATTCAAAACTATATTCATCTCCTATCATCTTCCGACCTCGTACACTTCATCACCGTACTCTTATTCTCATTTACTTTCAATTTCCTCCTTTCACACACCCTTCCAAACTCCTCAACCAACTGTCTCAATCTCTCCTCTGAATCAGCCACCAGTGCAGTATCATCTGCAAAAAGCAGCTGCTGCAGATTCCACTCACTACCATCAACATTCACCAGACTCAGACATCCACCTAAAACTCTTGCATTCACCTTCCTTACAACACCATCCATATAAATATTAAACAACCAAGGCGACATCACACATCCCTGCCGCAGCCCGCCTCTCACGGGAAACAAATCACTCACAGTATTTCCCACTCTTTCACATGCTCTACTATTTACATAAAAACTTTTCACCCCTTTTAGTAACCTACCATCAAGTCCATACAATATTAAAACAGTCCACAAAGCCTCCCTATCAGTTTTATCATACGCTTTCTCTAAATCCATTAATGCCCAAAACACATCCTTGCCTTTCGCTAAATACTTTTCACACACTTGTCTCACAGCAAACACCTGATCCACGCATCCCGTCCCTCGCCTAAAGCCACACTGCTCATCACCAATTACTCTCTCTGTACCCTCTCTAGCTCTCTTAATTAACACCCTACCATACACCTTACCTACAACAGTCAACAGACTTATACCCCTAGAGCTAATACATTCATACTTATCCTTGCCTTTATACAACGGGACCACACAGGCACTTGCCCAGTCAACTGGCACCATACCTTTCACAAAGCACACATTCAACAATCTTACTAACCAGTCAACAATAGTCGCTCCACCACCTTTCAGATATTCCACAGCACACCCAGCCATACCTGCAGCTTTCCACGTTTTCATCTCTTTCACTGCCTCCTGCACTTCCTCCTTCGTGATCAAAGAATCATTCAACTCTCCCAACCCATTTATTTCTTGCAGCCTTCCATCCACCACAATCTCAACCTCCCTTTCCTCCTCTACATTTAACGATGCTTCAAAACTCTCTGCCCATCTCTTCCTTACTGCATCCATCTCAATTAACATCCTTCCATCCTCTGCTTTTACTCGTTCTTCCTTCCCAGACTCTCCCTTTCGCACCCTTTTCACCTCCTTCCTGAACATTTTCCTATTCTGTTGAAAATTCTCAGTCAACCGCCTACCCCACCTCTCATCTGCTGCTACTTTAGCATCACGCACAGCCCTTCTCGCCCTGTTCCTCTTTTCCTTATACCTCTCATATGACACCTCATCCTTCGTCAGCAGCCACACTTCATATGCACGTCTCTTCTCAGCCACAGCCATACTTACTTCCTCGTACCACCATTCACTTCCTTTTCTTACACCACCACCCACACCTCTCACACCACACACCTCTTCTGCATGCCCCACCACAGCACTCTTAAACAACTGCCATTCCTCCTCCACACTGCCATTTTCCTGATCTTTCACTGCATTCCACTCATCTTTCAATGTGTGTAATGTAGTCCACCAAATATTCAGTGAGTATATATAATATGTATATATTTGTTTTCTTTCACACTATTATTCAGTATTTCATGTTTTTGTTGTATGTGCTTCCTAAGATTGCAGGTTTAAACTTCTGTTTCACAGATTGCATTCGTAAGGTACACCCGAAAGCAATAATCGGTAACCCCTCTAGTTGCTGTAGCCAAGGGAAGGACAGACAGGGCGAACGAACACGGTCTCCACCTCCCTCCTGCCCCTCTCCACCCCACCCCTCCCTACTCAACCCCCGTCTAAACGTTGCCGGGTAGGTTTGGAATATTCGTGGCTAGCAATGTTACGTTGTGTCTATGTCTACATGAATTAACATTCACGTGAGTTGTCACTAGTGTTAATATCAGACCATGAAGTAATGAGCGATAATGTGTTACCAGCTAGCATATGGACGTGGAGAAGCAATATGATAAAGGCATGAGCATGAAAAAGCTGAGCGAGTATAATTTTAATGCGTTATAATAATATATTCTTAAGTAAATAATATTCCCGTTCCAAGTGTATGAAGCTATTTCAACCACATTAACTATATCTGTTACCATCTGGCGATGCTCGAAGTTGTCAATCATACAAAAATATTTCCTGGTTATTTTTATTTATATATAGACGCAAAATTAACTACGAATATTATTCACTCTATATATGAGACTGTTTCAAAGATTCGAGCTGTCCTCTGGTATGAATCGAGCCTTCCTTTGGTATGAATCACACACACACACACACACACACACACACACACACACACGTGTTGCATAGCTGCACACATACTCATACACACAGACCTTGAACACAATGTCAGTGCATAGCCATTCGATCTAAAGATGAAGACTAAAGTCATTATATTTACTGAATCAGTAACCTTTTCTCCCTCTATGGTATCCTTCATCCTAATCACAGTAATAATTACATCAACATGTGTAAGCGTAATTACTGCACTGTGGGATTATGTTACTTTACAACAAACGATTAAACGGCTAGACCCATGAGGAATAATTTTGTTTTGCCGCTGCAGTAATGCCTACAACAAAATAAGTCTTCTGTTTCTCGCATGTAAGTCTTAGATTGGCGTGTGGTAAATGTCAAGTTGTTTTCTGTAAGGGCAGGCAGCTTACAAAGGTCGTAACCCCCATGCAGTCTGCCAGCAATACACAACTTCATGGCCTTGTGACACTAACACTGGAAATTGCTGGGTGTATTTCACCTATCAATTTAAACCACACAGAAGTCGCAGCTATATAGTATGGTATCATGTTGTCCAACTGATTTGCAATATATAGGTGTACAAAATGTGTGCTCAAAGCGTGTTAGATGTTTCGTTCATGTTCTGGGATTTGTTGGTTCACACTACGGTGAAGTGGCAACAAAGGGTGCGGGTGGTGGGGGGTGGAATGACAGACGGTAACAGATATCGTAAATGTGGGTGAAATAGTTTCGTACACTTGGAATGTGAATAGTATTTACTTGATATTAATTTAAATGAATTATTTAAAGAGTGAGAGCAGTGGAAATGAGTTATTTAAGGGTAGCCTGTGGAGTCACATGGAGAGACAGGCTGACGAATGGGGATATTAAAGGAGCGTTGTGGTGTGGATATGGATGTGATAGGAAGCGTTTTGAGGAACACACTGCGGTGGTTTGGCCATGTGGAGAGGATGGAGGGTGAAAGACTGACGAAGAGAGTGTATGTGAGTGAGGTGGAGGTGGGAAGAGGGAGAGGGAGGCCGAGGATGAGATGGAGGGATGGGGTGGAGAGGTATATGAGAGAGGGGGGTGTGAGTTGGGAGCAGGGCAGTGAAATGGAGGGGGACAGGTCAACTTGGAGGTGATTTGTTTGTGGCCACCCCAACAGGATTGAGGCGTCTGGCAATAGATAGATAGATAGAAATACAATCAAATTATACTCTCTCCACTTTCTTTCTTTCTTTCTTTTTTCATTCTTCTGCCATTATTTACATCACATTGTTTCTCCGCGTTCATATGCTAGCCAGTAACACATTATTGCACATGGTATGTTATTAACTCTAATGGTAACGAAAGTAATTGTTAAATTATGTAGACATGGACACAAGGTAACATCGCCAGCCACGAATGTTACAAACCTACCCGGCAACGTTTAGACACCAGACCTGTTGGGTAGAGACGCGTGGAGTGGGGCGGGGTAGGGGTGGGGGGATGGAGGGAGGCAGTGTTCGTTCGCCCAGTCTATCCTTCCCTTGGCTTCAGATTTTTTTTTTTTTTTTTTATGCGAGGAAGAAGGAACCAAAGGCCATGAGCCCGCAGTAACAGTTCCCTCCAAGAGAAAAACAAAATACAATAGAGAGCCAAATTGAAGATCCGATCATTTTGAGATGCCTGGACACACTGCGTTTGAAAGACTGGAGATCATAGGCAGCAGGAAATACAGACAGAGGGAGACAGTTCCAGAGCTGACCTGTTGCATGAATGAAAGACTGGGAGTAACGGTTAACTCTTGCATTAGAGAGTTGGACAGAAAAGGGATGAGAGTTTGCTGCCAGACGGGTGCTACGCGCCCGTCGTAGAGGTGGAGGAATGCAAGCAGACAGTTCAGAGGAGCAGTGACCATTAAAGTAGCGATAGAAAAGAGATAAAGATGCAACAGTGCGGCGAAGAGACAGAGGTTGAAGGGAGTCAGTAAGAGGAGGAGAGTTAATGAGACGAAAAGCCTTTGACTCCACCCTATTGAGAAGAGCTGTATGTGGGGAGACTCCCCACACATGAGAGTTGTACTCCACACAGGGGCGGATAAAACCCCTGTATAGAGTCAACAATTGTGCAGGGGTAAAGAAAGAGCGGAGTCGGCTTAGCACACCCAATCTCTTGGAAGCAGATTTTACAAGAGATGCAATATGATCTTTCCAAGATAAGTCCCGAGTAAATGAAACCCCCAGCATGTTCAAGGATGATGCAGGATTAATCTGAATATTATTAAACATTAGTGGGTATACCTGTGGAAGATTTTGTCGGGTTGATAGGTGTAAGAACTGAGTCTTAGAAGCATTAAAGACAACCATATTATTTTTACCCCAGTCAGAGATATGAGCCAAGTCAGACATTAGGTGTGCCATAGCCTCATCCCTTGTTTCTTGAAGTAACTGTTGAGATGGGCGTTGCGGGAACCGAATGGAAAGGTGAAGGGTGGAGTCATCAGCGTATGAGTGGATAGAGTTAGATGTACAGCTTAGAAGATCATTGATGAATAAAAGGAAGAGAGTTGGTGATAGGACAGAGCCCTGAGGAACACCACTGTTGATAGATCTAGGAGAAGAACGATGGCCGTCTACGACAGCAGCTATAGAACGACCAGAAAGGAAGCTAGCGATGAAGGTACAGATAGAAGGATAGAAACCGTAGGAGGGCAGTTTGGAAATTAAAGATTTATGCCAGACTCGATCGAAAGCCTTTGAGATGTCAAGTGCAATGGCAAAGCTTTCGCCAAAGTCCCGAAAGGAGGATGACCAGGAGTCTGAAAGGTAGGTGAGAAGATCGCCAGTGGAGCGTCCCTGACGGAACCCATACTGACGATCGGAAAGAAGGTTGTGATAGGAAAGATGCCTTAAAATTTTTTTATTAAGAATTGACTCGAAAACTTTTGAAATACAGGACGTTAAAGCAATTGGACGATAGTTCGAGGGTTGGGAGTGGTCACCCTTCTTTGGGACTGGCTGAATGAGAGCAAACTTCCAGCAAGAAGGAAAGGTACAAGTTGACAGACAAAGGCGAAATAGTTTGCCTAGGCAGGGTGTAAGCACAGAAGCACAGTTTTTGAGGCTGCCCATTATTGCTTTGGGGTGTACATGTACTCTGGTTAGGGACCATTATGTATATCATTTTATCGTCAACTGTTTTGCAGAAGATCGTAGTCAATAAAAATCTGTCTGTCTGTCTGTCTGTCTCTCTGTCTGTCTCTCTGTATGTGTGTACGTGTGTGTGTGTGTGTGTGTGTGTGTGTGTGTATATATATATATATATATATATATATATATATATATATATATATATATATATATATGTATATATTGTTACATAGCCTATGATTTCATCATCCTTTGTGTAATTTTAACGCACAGTTGCTGCATGTTTGATCACGAGCGTGTTCTGCCTCAGTCCCCCCCTTCTACCGTTATAGTAGAGTAAGTCGACATCTCTGTTATACTTTGCGGGATTGTCATCTCTTTGTCCCCATGGCTTCATTTGCGCGTCCTCATTACAAGTTGTATCAAGCTCTCCTGGCCCCTATATAATGAGCTCAGTCTCTGCATCATTGCCACTTAGATCTGCTCCTCATTTTGTTCACATCTCTGTCCTCCCCTGTACAATTATTATTATTGTGAGTGCTCAAGAAATCTCCAAACATCTAGCAGCTGTGTGTAATTTGAGTATAACTGTTGTTGTATTTTTTCTTGTACTGTGTAGCATAAGGTTAATTCTTAGGCCTAGTGAGGTTTTGATTAATGTTGGGTTGTGTCAGTTATTTTTGATAATAGTTTGTATCTGTAATTATTTATTTGGCATTCACTGAGTATTATCTGGTATCTCATTTTATCAGGGCTGACTTAGATAAATTTACTCTTGCTAATTTCGTGTTGATAGAGGCTGTTGCAGTTAACCATATATTTAACCTGTTTTTGCCATTACATTATCCTTATGAGTCCTGAATGTTTTGTTGTTAGTTTGAGCATTAAACTTTAACTTGTAATTTTACCTAACTCTTTTGTTTTGAACCTGGAACTTTACGGGACAGTAGTGATTTTTAGCATTCTCACTGAAAGTGTACGTTATCTTTCTCTGTTCCGTAACATAAATTTGGCGACCTCATATCAGGATATTCAGGATATTATCATAAGGATATTGCTTGATATTTTGTGACTGTTACTTATCCATGATGGCTACTATTTCTACACTTGATGAAGCCAAAGATTTTTTGTCAAATGTGCAAACAGTGTGTGATATAGAAAACAGAACAAAGAATGAACTTAAGCTTGTTGCTCAACAATTGGGAATTGCAGTTCACTCTCATCATTCTAAAGATCAAATTGTTGGCATGATTAATAAGAGCTTGTTTAATGTAACTCCTCCAAATGAGCAAACGCAGATTGAATTAGCTAAGTTACAGCTAGCTCTGCAGGAGGCTCGTGCTAAAGAAGCTGAATTTCAGGCAAATGCTAAGGAGGCGGAATCTCAGGCTCGGATTCAGGAGGCACAGATACAGGCACAAGTTGAACTTGCTAGGATTCAGGCAGACCATGAGTATCGCATGAAACAAGGTGGAACTGGATCATCTAGCTCTGATGATTTTGATGTGGCTAAAAATGTTAAACTTGTCCCTCCTTTTAATGAATCTGATTTAACAAAGTATTTTCAGTTGTTTGAGAGGGTAGCTACAGGTTTTAATTGGCCTAAGGAGTATTGGCCAGTACTCCTTCAAACTGTTCTCACCGGTAAAGCTCAAGTAACTTATGCATCTTTGCCTCAGGATCAGTCTGATAATTATGATGTAGTTAAGAGCTTGATTCTTAAGGCCTATGAGCTTGTTCCTGAAGCCTATAGAGTAAAATTTAGGACAACTTACAAGCAAGATAAGCAATCCCATGTTGAGTATGCAAAAATCAAAGAAGATTTGTTAGAGCAGTGGTTAAATTCTAAGAATGTGGATTCTGATTTTGACAAATTTAAGCAGATGATTTTGCTGGAGGACTTCAAAAGGTGTATTTATAAACATGTAAGCCTATATCTTGATGAGAAAAGAATAGATAATTTGTCTGATGCTGCAGTTTTAGCTGATGAGTATGTTCTCACTCACAAGAGATATTCTAGAGAAAAAGGGAAAGCTGAGAGTAAGTACGTTGCCTCTACTCAGAGTACAGGTAACAGGAAAGAGAATAAAGATGATGTTTCTCAGGAAGTAAATACCAGCTTCACCTCTAGATTTCAGAAAAGTAAATGTACTTATTGTAGTAAGCTTGGTCATACTACGGAGAGATGTTTCAGGAGACAGCGTGATGTGAACAAAAAGGAGTCTTTAAATATTCAGTCAATTGGTCTAGTGTCCACTCTTGAGAGTTCCCAGAATTCTTTAACTGAGTTAACTGAACCTGCTTTGAGGGGTAACTTAAATTCTCATGATGGAGCTCCTCTTTTGAGCAGTAACGTGGGTGACACTCTCAAGAGTTCATGTGCTAATTTCCTGTCTGATGGTTTTGTCAGTCCTCTGGACAGTAATGACAGGAAATCAGTTAAAATATATCGTGATACAGGTGCTTGCCAATCCCTTATGCTGACCAGTGTTCTAGGCTCTAATTTTAATTCCTCTGATGAAACTGATTTCTTACAAGGTGTAGGGAATAATTACTTCTCTGTTCCTCTGTGCAGAGTGAATTTAGAGTCTGGTTTTGTTAATGGTTCTGTTATGGTTGGGTTGGTTGAGACACTCCCAATGTCAGGTATAACTTTCTTACTTGGAAATGATATTGGTGGAAGTCAAGTGTGTCCAGCTCCTCAGTTGTCTAGTGAGCCAGTGGCTGCGTCCCAGGATTGTGATGTCCCTGATGTGTTCCCTGCATGTGCTGTCACTAGGGCTAAGTCTAAAGTTACTGGTGATTTAGAGGATAATGATGATGATGATGTTATCCTAGCTGACACTTTTCTTGCTAATTTGGACCACTCACCAGATGAGGCAGTACCCCGTAGTGTTGATAATTTGTCTCGTCAAGAGTTGGTTGAGTTGCAGGTTGCTGACCCTGAGTTGAAAGGTCTAGCTAACTCTGCTTACAGTGAAGAAGAGTCAGCCGGTGCTTCTACTTGTTATTATGTAAAGTCAGGAGTACTTATGAGGAAGTGGAGACCCCCAACAGCAACAGCCGACTGTGAATGGGAGGTTGTACATCAAGTTGTCATCCCTCGTGTTTGTAGGCAGGATATCATTAGAGTGGCTCATGATTCCAGTTTGGCAGGACACCTTGGAGTGAGGAAGACTGTGGCACGCATTTTGAAACACTTCTACTGGCCAGGTATCTTCAGGGATGTTTCCTGGTATTGTAAGTCTTGTCACACTTGTCAAGTTGTGGGGAAGTGTAATCAGACCGAAAAGGTTGCACCTCTAGTTCCCATTCCTCCTTTTGAGGCGCCTTTCACCCGTGTGTTGGTGGATATTGTGGGCCCTCTTCCTAAGACTTCTTCAGGATTTTCTTATGTGTTGACCATGATTGATATGGCTACTCGTTATCCTGAAGCCATTCCACTTAGAAACATCTCAGCAAAGAACGTGGTTAAGGAAATGCTAGGGTTCTTCACAAAGTTTGGTCTGCCCAAGGAGGTACAGTCAGACCGAGGAAGTAATTTCATGTCAAATGTTTTCAAGCAGTCTCTGAAAGAGTTGGGCATCTCCCAGATCACGTCTTCAGCTTACCATCCCCAGACCCAAGGAGCGTTGGAGAGATACCATCAAACACTCAAATCGATGCTCAAGAAATACTGTTTGGAACATTCGCTGTGTTTGCTGCAAGAGAATCTCCAAATGAATCACTGGGCTTCTCACCTTTTGAACTATTGTTTGGCCATGAAGTAAGAGGACCCCTTAAGTTACTCAAGGAATGCTGGCTGTCGGAGGAAGATGACGTCAACCTGCTGGAGTATGTGATGAAGTTCAAAGAACGGCTGTCCACTGCTTTACAGCTGGCGAGAGAGAATTTAGGAGCTGCTCAGGAGAAGATGAAGACTTGGTATGACAAGAAGTCCAGGTTACGCCACTTTCAGCCAGGAGATCAGGTTTTGATTCTGCTACCAGTTCATGGGCAACCTCTTCAAGCCAAGTTTAGTGGCCCTTATTTCGTGGAGAAGAAACTCAGTGATGTCAACTATGTCATCGCCACACCAGATCGTAGAAAGAGCAAGCAACTATGTCACATCAACATGCTAAAGTTATATCACAGGCGGGACGAAAATAATCCAGTCTGCACTGTAGCTGTTCCACCCGAGTCTACAAGTGAAGTTCTCCCATGCAGCATGAGCCTGAGTGATAGTTTGGGGAAGAATCCTGATATCATGAATGATCTCCAGACTAAGCTTTCTCATCTACCTCCCAAGGAAAGGCAGGAGTTTTCGGCATTACTGCAGGAGTACCCGCAAGTGTTCCGTGCCACTCCAGGAAGAACTACTGTGTTGATGCATGATGTCGATGTTGGAGACGCAAAGCCAATTAAATTGCCTCCTTACCGTGTGAACCCAGTGAAAGTTCCTCTCATCCAGAAGGAGCTTGGCTACCTGTTGGACCACAAGATGATTGAGCCCTGTCAGAGCGAGTGTAGTTCTCCTGTCACTCTAGTCCCTAAGCCAGGTGGGTCACAGAGGCTTTGCATCGACTACAGACGTGTTAATCAGATAACCAAAACAGACACTTACCCTCTCCCTCGTGTGGAAGATTGCATAGACAAGATCGGAAAGGCTAGGTACATAAGTAAGTTTGATTTGTTAAAGGGATACTGGCAAGTACCTATGACTGAACGTGCTAGGGAGATCTCATGTTTTGTAACACTAGGAAAGGCTTTTGCATGTTCTGTAATGCCGTATGGTATGAAGAATGCACCAGCCACATTTCAGAAGCTCATGAATGTTGTAACAGAGGGTTTGGCAGGGTGTGTTGTTTATATTGATGATGTATTAATCTTCAGTGACAACTGGAAAGATCACCTATGCCATGTCAGTAAATTTTTTGACCGTTTAGTTCAGGCTAATCTTGTAGCTAATTTATCAAAGTGTGAGTTTGGTCAAGCTAAAGTTCAGTACCTTGGGTATGTAATTGGTGATGGACATGTTGCACCACCAGGAGCTAAGGTTCAGGTTATAAGTGATCTTCCCAGACCTAAAAGTAGGAAAGAGCTACAAAGATTTTTGGGAATGGTAGGTTATTACAGGAGATTTGTTCTTAACTTTTCTATTCTTGTATCACCACTTACAGACCTACTGAAAAAGGGAGTTAAATTTGTCTGGACCGATAACTGTG
Source organism: Coenobita brevimanus (assembly GCF_032717465.1). NCBI lineage: Eukaryota > Metazoa > Arthropoda > Malacostraca > Decapoda > Coenobitidae > Coenobita > Coenobita brevimanus. Next base: position 19,226,504 of record NC_136984.1, read on the forward strand.
AATCCTCTTTCAACAAACTTAAAGCTATTCTATTAAGTCAGCCAGTGCTCGCTACTCCAAATTTTGCTAAGCCTTTTAAGATGGCTGTTGATGCAAGTGATACAGGAGCTGGGGCTGTTTTGCTGCAAGAGGATGATCAGGGTATTGAACATCCTGTATCTTATTACAGTAAGAAGTTCACTCCACCTCAAAAGAACTACTCAACTATTGAGAAAGAGCTTTTGGCCTTGATTTTGGGTTTACAGCATTTTTCATTTTATTTGTGTTCTGGTTTTGACCCTATAGTCATTTATACCGATCATAACCCACTGAAATTCCTTAGTAAGTTTAAAGATAAAAATCAGAGATTGGCAAGATGGAGTCTACTTCTTCAGGAGTATTCATTAGACATACAACATGTCAAGGGAAAGAAAATGTTATTGCAGATTGCTTATCTAGACTTTAGACAGATTGTTTAGAGTAATAAGAAATTTCCTTTGTAAATTTCTTTTTCTTTAAAGGAGGTGTTACATAGCCTATGATTTCATCATCCTTTGTGTAATTTTAACGCACAGTTGCTGCATGTTTGATCACGAGCGTGTTCTGCCTCAGTCCCCCCCTTCTACCGTTATAGTAGAGTAAGTCGACATCTCTGTTATACTTTGCGGGATTGTCATCTATTTGTCCCCATGGCTTCATTTGCGCGTCCTCATTACAAGTTGTATCAAGCTCTCCTGGCCCCTATATAATGAGCTCAGTCTCTGCATCATTGCCACTTAGATCTGCTCCTCATTTTGTTCACATCTCTGTCCTCCCTGTACAATTATTATTATTGTGAGTGCTCAAGAAATCTCCAAACATCTAGCAGCTGTGTGTAATTTGAGTATAACTGTTGTTGTATTTTTCTTGTACTGTGTAGCATAAGGTTAATTCTTAGGCCTAGTGAGGTTTTGATTAATGTTGGGTTGTGTCAGTTATTTTTGATAATAGTTTGTATCTGTAATTATTTATTTGGCATTCACTGAGTATTATCTGGTATCTCATTTTATCAGGGCTGACTTAGATAAATTTACTCTTGCTAATTTCGTGTTGATAGAGGCTGTTGCAGTTAACCATATATTTAACCTGTTTTGCCATTACATTATCCTTATGAGTCCTGAATGTTTTGTTGTTAGTTTGAGCATTAAACTTTAACTTGTAATTTTACCTAACTCTTTTGTTTTGAACCTGGAACTTTACGGGACAGTAGTGATTTTTAGCATTCTCACTGAAAGTGTACGTTATCTTTCTCTGTTCCGTAACAATATATATATATATATATATATATATATATATATATATATATATATATATATATATATATATATATATTGTGTGTGTGTGTGTGTGTGTGTGTGTGTGGTCATTGGTCCACGTATTTAGTCGATCTCTGGCAGTAATAAAGGACATTATCTTATGTTAATGGGCATTTTAATGAGAATCAGAACACTTGAACAAATATTTTGGTTGAAGATCATGATTATACAAAACGACTCTCCTGAAGCAGCCTTAATGAACATGTATGATATCTACGTATGTGCCAGGCTACTCGGTAATTAGTGTCATTTCGATAGCGGTGTAGTGGCTGTAAGCTTGAGGTTGTGTAACGGCTTCATAAATGGGCACTTCCACAACACTTAAACTCATTACGTTGATAATTATATGACTTTGATGGACCATTACCACAATTAAAACTGTGCTTGCCACCTGGGCGGTGAGCAATGCCTGGCTCCGTGTGTGGTTTTGGTAGGTTTAATGTTTCTCCTGCATGATCTCAGTTAATTTCCACACACTCACTCATCCATCTATCCATTCAGCCCATCCAACACAAGCCCCCACCCCACCCCGGCCATCCCCCCTGCCCAACTACCTGGGTGACCCACCTAACCCACTGATCCAGCCCATCAACCCTGCCCACCCACGAATGTCGTCCACAAAGTTCACCTAACTGTGTCACCCAACATATCCACCCACTCACCAACCCACCCTGAACCCATCCAACCACCCAACCCATCAAAATAACACCCCACCCAGAGCACCCGGCCACTCAGTTTTCTCAGCCACCCTGGTAACCCATCGTGCCCACTCGCTCCGGCTACCCACTCTTCCTACACACTCCGACGACCCATCTTCCAAACAGACCCAGGCCACCCACCACCCGTGATGCCATCCATCACATCCATTCATCACATCCACCCACCCAACCCTCCCACCGTACCCACCCGCCTCTCCCAGAATACTTGCACACTCTGTCCACCCATCTCTCCGTCAATACACACACACCCTACCAACCCACCCAACCCAGGGAACCCACCCCTCCTATCCACCCTCTCCTTCCACTGACCCACCCTCCCATCCACATGCCCAACCACCCTTCTTGGCCAAACCCTGTTCCCCTCCATGCTACACACACATTCGAACCCCACTCATCCACCAAACTCATCCAGTCCAAACCTAACTTACCTATCCCTCCCCGACTTCCCACCGACCCAGACACCCACCCACCCAGCCAACGCCACGCATCCTCTCACCAACTCATCTACCCCTACAACCCTCATCCCACCCCAAGCCACTCCACACACCCCACCCAATCATCCGATCCCACTCTTACCAACCATCCTGCCCACCAACCTTGGCGATGCACCGAACCACCACACCCACCAATCCAACCTCAACCACCCTATCCACGCAACCAACTGACTCTAGTACACACACACACACACACACACACACACACACACACACACACACACACACACAATTAGGGAAGTAAGCAGTCTTATAGACCAGAGCAGTGATACTGAGGAGAAGATAACACAGGTGAATGAAGCTGTGCAGAGCTACAAAAATTATGTGGAAACGACGTATGCTGAAATGGTGAAAGTAAAGAAAGACTTAGAAACAAGGGTGGAGGAAAAAAGCATTAAACAGGAGGTGAAAAGAATAATCCAAAACAATCCAAAGTTAGTCAGAGATTCAGTAGATATAAACAAATCTATAGTAATCACTGGTATAGAAGAGGAAGAAGTAAAAAACAAGATCACAAGAGACAAAAAGGAGATGGCAAATGTAATGAGCTTACTGAAAGAAGTATCAGAGGAAATCTGTAGTAAAGATATAGAGGAACACAAAAGGTTAGGGAAATGCGAGAAAAGCAGGACAAGACCTCTAAAGGTGACTTTCCAGAGTGTAAACACTGTGGAGGAGATACTAAAAAATGCAAAGAATCTTATGGAAAAAGAGGAGTTCAAAAATGTATGGATAAAAAGATGCCTAACACAAGAGGAACTGGAATTACTGAAAGAGAAAAGGGAGGAAGCAAAAACAAAAAATGAGGGAAGATCAGAAGAGGAGAAGAACACATTTTTTTACAAAGTAATAGGATTGCAGGTACGAAAGTGGTACACAAACAGGAGGGAATAAAAAGGAGGAAGGTATTAAAACCATGTCATGACAAGTATATAAACAAGATGATAAAGTTGATGTACTCAAATGTGGATGGAATGGTATCTAAATTACTAGAGATGAATGATTATGTCAGAGAAAATGAACCACAAATAATATGCCTAACTGAAACAAAATTAACACCAAGGATATTCAATGACATACTAAACTTAGAGGAATACAATATATGGAGAAGAGACAGAAATTTAAAAAAAGAAGGAGGAATTATACTATTAACTAAGAAAAATCTAAAAGTCAATGAAATAATACTAGATATACCATCACAAGTAGAACTGATTGCAGTAGAGATCAACATATCTGAAGGGAAAGTAATTGTAGCCAATTTGTACATGTCACCCAGATCAAACACATGGGAAAGAGATGAATATGAGGACCTGGCAGAGAGTACAATTCAGAGTTCAAGATCATTACTACATAAAATGGAAGAGAAATCGGGAAGAATTATACTAACTGGAGATTGTAATACAAATATAAATTGGAATACTCTAGATATAATTAGCCAAGAAAGCTGTTGGGACCAAAAGCTCCTGGATCTCGTGCAAGAGTTTTTCCTAACACAACATGTGAGGGAAACCACCAGAAAAAGAGGACTCGATGTACCCTCAGTGCTAGATCTAATATTTACTAGGCAAGAAAATGATATTGATAGTTTAATATATCACCCTCCACTCGGCAAAAGCGATCATGCAGTACTAAATTATAACTTCAGGATAGCATATGACATAGTTAACAGCAATGAAAGTTACAAAAAGAGCCTAAACTATAAAAAGGGAAATTATCAAGACCTAATGCAGTATTTCTTAGAAGTTGATTGGGAAAATGAGCTTAGAAGACAAGATTTAAATGCTGTATATAAAAAATTCTGTGAATTTTATGAAATAGGAGTCAAGAAGTACATCCCACAGCACAAAGAAGCAGATAAGAAAATACAGAAATGGTTCAATACAGAATGTAAAAAATCAAAAGAAAGAAGAGATTTGTTGTTGAATAGATACAGAAGACACAATAGTGAAAGGGCGTATAATAATTACAAACAGGCAAGAAACGATTATACAAGAATAAGGAGGGAAGCCCAAAAACAGTTTGAGGAGGATATAATAAATAAAAGTAGTGATCAACCAAAGCTGTTTTACAGCTACATCAGAAGCAAAACCAAAGTAAAAGATATAATACAATCCATTACGGATGAGGGAATCACTTATACACAAGAAAAAGATATTTGTGAAGCACTAAATAAGAATTTCCAATTAGTTTTTACAGAAGAAAAAAATTTTGAGAGGGAATATGTGGACCATGCATGTCCACACATACTACCAGATATACAAATAGCAGAAAAAGTAATACAGGAGGAGTTAAGTAGATCAGACAGAGGAAAAGCAAGTGGTCCTGATGAAATTTCATGTTGGGTACTATGAGAATGTGCAAAGGAGTTAAGTAAACCATTATTTATAATTTTCAAGAAATCCTTGAGTCAAGGTAAACTACCTGATATTTGGAAAAAAGCAAATATTGTCCCCTTATTCAAGAAAGGAAATAGACAAAATCCACTCAGCTACTGACCAGTATCACTGACCAGTGTTGTAAGCAAGGTATTAGAAAAGCTTATAAGAAAAGCTTGGATAAATCATCTAGAAGTACACAGTATGATAACAGAAAGACAGTTTGGTTTCAGAAAAGGAAAATCATGTGTTACTAATCTGTTGAGCTACTATGACAGAGTAACAAACACAATACAGGAAAGAGAAGGATGGGTGGACAGTATCTATTTAGATTTCAAGAAAGCTTTTGACACAGTACCACACCAAAGACTTTTATGGAAACTGTACCATCAAGGAGGAATTCGAGGCAAACTGTTTTGTTGGATGCAAGACTTTCTCATAAAAAGAGAAATGAGAACAGTACTAAGAGGAAACTACTCATCATGGAAAGAAGTGACTAGTGGAGTACCACAGGGTTTAGTGCTGGCACCAATCATGTTTTTAGTGTATATAAATGATATAAACAGTAACACTGGAAATGAGAGCTATCTGAATTTGTTTGCAGATGATGCAAAAATACAAAGGAGAATTACTATAGTCTGACAGATCGAAACGTAGGGTTTTGGTGGAGTCACCCCCTCCCTGCACTGTTGCCACGTTTCCGAGCTGACCTCTCCATCAGCGATGACCTTGACACTGTTTCCCTCTTGTGATCTCCGTTTTTCTAATACCCCCTATACCCCTGCCACCAACACCCCCTATACCCCTACCCCCAACAACACCCCCATCAACAACACCCGCTATACCTCCACCACCAACACCTCCTATAAATATAGACCCCCACCATCAACACCTGTATAATAATTAGCCGTTGATAATTGCTATACTTTTATTGAGAGCATACATTCTACCCTATTGCTCAAACTCCCTAATCTTACAATCCCATCTGTCTTAATCCTTCCCACTGCCTTCGTTCCTAAATCCCTTAATTGATCTATTTTTAACCTAAGTGTCCCCACACCTTTTAAACCATTTACCTCTCTGTCACTATTCTCCACCATATGTATCAACTTGTATTATATTGTGTATAGAACTTTCATACTGTATGCTGTACTACTGTATAATGTATAAGAATACCCACTGTTTAGTGGAAATAAAGTTTTATTATTATTATTATTATTATTATTATTTCTCTCTCTCTCTCTCTCTCTCTCTCTCTCTCTCTCTCTCTCTCTCTCGCTAGATTTTGTTATGTGTCATCCATGGTTTTTTACTTCCATTTTTATGTATGGATTATAATTTTGACTTTATTTCCGCACCACCCTTGAGGTAAAAGTCACGGCGCGTTTTTTTTATAGAGGTTTCCCCAATAGGCCTAAATCCTGTAGGGGGTTGGTGACCTCCCACAGCGTACACACAAACACGTGTCGCGTGAGTGCTGCCACCCCAGAGCTGTTTGATATATTTATTTTAATTATGAAAGGATCGCCTCTTCCCACTTTTATCCCTTCAAATTTTCTTGCAATCATACTTGCTAAATTAATTAGCAATGTTAGAAGTGTTGGGGAAGTAAATAATAATTAGAATATTTTTAGAGCAACACTGCCAAATTTTTATGCCACGTTTCTCTATTATCGTATAATATAGTATGCAGAATAGTTTTATTCTTCCTTGATACATGTCAGCACTTTCATTACAGTTATATTAGTATGAGTTATGTTTATGTATCATTCCTACTACACAAACCACAGGCGTTATACATCGTAGGGTTAGGAAACATGGCAATAGTGTAGGGAGGGGGTGACTCCACCCAAACCCTATGTTACGAGGAGGAACACTATAACACAGACTCTTGTAAAGAGCTACAAGAAGAATTAAATAAACTTCATGAATGGAGTAATACATGACAAATGGAATTCAATGTGAACAAGTGTCATGTAATCAACTTTGGTAAAAGTGGAAAAAGACCTGATTGGGATTATAAGTCAGGAAATAAAACTCTATACACATCAGAAAGACAGAAGGACCTAGGTTTGATTATCAATAACAGACTATCTCCGGCTGACCATTTCAGCGAGAAGGTACGGAACATGTATACACTGCTTGCAAATATGAGAATAGCATTCACATACATAAATGAAGACATGCTAAGAAGGATAATAACATCATTCATTAGACCAACCCTGGAATATGCATCAGTAGTCTGGAGTCCTCATCTCAAAAAACACATAGACAAGATTGAAAAAGTTCAAAGGGCCGCTACAAGATGGATACCAAGCTTAAGGGACCTAAGCTACGAAGAAAGACTAAATAAACTGAATCTACCAACACTACAGGAGAGAAGGAAAAGAGGTGACATGATAATGCTATATAAGTGCATATCAGGGAAGGAGAAAATAGACATAAATGATTACCTAACATATGGAGAAGCATCAGCAAGAGGACACTGCAAAAAACTGCATAAGAAGAGAGGTGATAAAGACGTAAGTAAATTCAGTTTCCCAAACAGAGCAATTGATCAATGGAATGCACTACCGAATGAAATAGTGTGTGCCAAAACAATTCACAAATTTAAGGATATGTACGATAAATATGGTTTAAGACACGGGACAGTACGAGCTTGACTCATGCCTGTAAAGATACAATTAGGTAAGAACAATTAGGTGAGGTAAGAACACACACGTGCTCAGACACTCACATGCACACACACACACACACACACACACACACACACACACACACACACACACACACACACACATGCTTGCACACACACTCACATGTGCACACGTACACACACACGCATGCACAGACACAAGCGCACACAAACACACTTGCATGCACACAGACATAAGCTCATACATAGACACGCCGAAACACTCAGACAGCTGCACACACACAGAGGCAGACATACAAACATACAGACATACGAACACGTGTCCAGCAAAGTCATATTTCGTTCGTGCTTTCGTGTGTGTGTAGGAGTATACCGTAAAGGGATATCACGAGCATATGAACTGTGGGGAACTGTGTTCAACACCTAAGTGTGGGGGAAAGGGAAAACAGCTTGTGTGGTCAATGTTACAGGTTATAGTCAAGTGCGTGCCTGATGGCAACCATCCTAAACAGTGTTTTGGAGGAATTAGCCCTAGAAATCCTTTGAATTTCTCCTGACCGGCCATGGCCTACACCATGTAGGGATAGTTTCGCACTCCAGTGAGTCGACAGACAGGTTATACAAACATACAAAAATTTATGGGGAATAATAATTTAACTCTTGAAAGGTGTCTACACAAGTAATATTAAAATCTTATGTCGTAACGGGTGATCGTTGTTTGAAATGTAAGGCTGCTGGGAACCAGGCAAGGGGTTGTTTGGTCAGTTCTGAAAGTCGGACACATAAAAAGATGCCCTGTTGAATTAAGGATTATGTGAATCATACCGGTACAGGGGAGGGTATAAACCAACATAATTGTCAGTGGTTGATTGCATACAACACTGTTGTTTTCGTATGTAAGGCAAGAATGGAAACCTGAGAGTATACTTAGCGTGTGAAGTCATTCTATGAGAAAAGCTAAGACAGGCAGATGAAGCTGGCAAGGCGTGGAAGAGGGGTGGGAAAGGAGGGGAGGAGAGGCGGGAGGATCTGGAAACAGTGAAGGGGAAGGATGAGATGTGGAAGTGTCTTGCATTGTTCTAACAGCAAGTTATACAGTATACTGACTCTGGTATCGTCGTCATGCACCTGTTATTGTAGCTAAGTTTGGGATGCATTTCTATTAGGATTTCATGACATGTTATCCAACAGGCAAGAGTATTAATGAATAATTCGGAAAAATATTACATATAATCATACTAATCTCATTACTGTTTGCTGTTCATATTGAATTTTTATACAGTCAACCATCAAACAGTAATTCATTAAACTTGGGACCAATCCTCCTCAGTGAAAAACAATCATAGAGGATGATCAGTGGATGCAGTCTTGTGAAATCTCTCTCTCTCTCTCTCTCTCTCTCTCTCTCTCTCTCTCTTTTCAAATTTGACACACACTCCTCAAATGTGCCTCCTCCCTTACCCAATTCTTCCTTCACACACGGTATAGGCTACTGTTACACACCATGCTGCCTTCTCAGTATCAGTTAACTTCTCACTCTTTCTGCACAAGTTGTCGTTCCCTTACGTAACATTTTTCCGCAATACCCTCTCCTTCCTTCACACACAATATTGTTCTTCACACTTCCACACCCTTGCACACGCTGTTACTCACAACACTTCCTCTTGTCCCACACACTTCCCTAATACAAACACTCTTTCGAGCACTCATTCTCACAAGCTAATCCTTTTATGCACTATTATTACACATGAAATTTCTTTTGTTTGGTTGTGTTGTAATGTTAAGTAAACTTATTACACCTGGGCCTGGGATTTAAGAGTCGTTGCTTTGTTCTTCCACGTGATGTGTCTCTCTGTGTGGCTGTCAGTCTGTCTGACAAATTTTACAGTTTGTCTTAAAAATTTAGTTTAAGCGTTGGGAGTCAGCCTAGTGAATGCCAGTGTTACGAAACTCTGTAAATGTCACAGGGTTATATCAAAGTTCTGAGGTTAATTTTTGTTTTCATGCAGCTAAAATCAATCTAAGGTGAAGGTTGCGGGGCAAGGTAAAACTGCTGACCTATGTTTTTGTGTATATGCAATAATTACCACAGTTTTGATCTAATTTGCATCAAACTTGGTGTAATGGTTGACGGTAAGCCAACGAGTTGACCTATAGCTTCTAAAGACAGTAGGTCAGAGGTTAAGGGCTCATTGCACAGTCAACTTAATCTTTTTCTTTATCTGCGTTAAATAAAAGTTTGTGTAATGTTATAGACTAACACAGGCATATCGTGAACTGATATCGAATACAACCAATTAGTGCTCAAGGTCGCAGGGAAAGGTCAAGGGTCAAGGTCATAGGACTAGATCAGCTCAGACGCTTTTGGTCTAATCTGCACCAAACTTAATGGATAGGTTAAGGGTCAGGCGGGAATGAAACAGTTGGTATTTGAGAGCATTTGGTCAAAAGGCAATGTCACAGAGTAAAGTCAGATGTGGCACTCTCAAATGTGGCACTCTCAGGGACTTCCTTCTTGTTGCCTATTTATTTCAGTTACCGTAATTTAACTGAAAGAGTGATAGCTTGTATCTGAACTTAATGTAACCTTTAAAAGAGAATGAGACAAAATTTTTGCTTTTGCAGAATAATGACAGCACCATTGTTGAAGACAATTTTAGATATCTCCCCCCCCCCCCGTTAATTCCTCTGTTCACCCGTGCACTTAGTTCATTATCCATGACAATATGCTACTATTAGTGTGTGTGATTATGGTGTATGCTGGTCTACGTATGGTGTCATTTATTTATCATTAATACTTTGACACCAGTTGAAAAGAGATGAGCAATTGCAGGGAACAATATTAACAGCACAGTTGCTTATCCTTTCCTTGCCCTCATCCCCCAACCCCCTCACGCCATCTCCACTATGTCATATTCTCTCCTCAACATATCGCTCACAGTTCTTTGGTGTAGTGGGCTGCAGCAGACCAAGAGATACACATATTCTTTCCCACTCTCCAGTGCTACACAGCATGTGTTTTGATGTCTGCCTGTAAGCACATAGAGTATTTCGATGCATCAAAGAAACATACCGGTATTTACTGTAGAACTATAGGATATCAGGTCACTGATGACAAACATGTGTATGTTTCTACATCATTAAAATTAATCAGATGGCATACTTATTATAGGGATCAGTCCTTTACCAGCTATACAGCCTTCCACACACACACACACACACACACACACACACACACACACACACACACACACACACATGCTACTGATTGCTGTAATTGTATCTTGCACCCTCAAAGCCCTCCTCCTACATTGCCTTCCTATAAGATTGCACCTCTAGTGTTTCCGCAGCAGGTGAATCTGGTAACAAATCTTCTGGATCATAATGTCTGCAATATACCATTCACAAGAAATCCTCAATAATCACTCTTATCAGCCACTCTATTTTACGATGATGATACTGAGGGATCTGTATATACCTATCATGTGACAACACTATATTGGTGGTGTAAATTTTATAGTTTTTTGAAAAGATAATAATTTTGGGCAGCGATAGATTGATTAAAATAAACACACAGAACCGTCTCTGGCAAGAATTAATAGGCGTGGTCTCCCACCCACCTATATCCCCCAGAGACCAGTTCCCACACTGACACATTTTTCCTCGTGGACCTATTTTCCCCGATGGGTCTATTCTCCCTGTGGGCCAATTTTCATCCGACAAATGTTTCCATGCGGACCTAGTTTCCCCACAAACCTATTTCCCCCATAGAGTTATTTTATCAATGGAAAATTTTTCCTCATGAATGTATTTTAAATATGGACCTATTTTAAAATGGTCTCCACTGGATCTATTTCCCCATGGACCTATTATTTCCCTGATGAACTTATCATATGAACCTATTTTCCCCATAAACCACAATTTCCCTTATGGACCAATGCTTTCCCCATCTGGTGAAATCAAATCCTCGCAGGGACAACCTATGTTTACCCCTTGTACATGTTTTTGTTTGGGCCAGTTTCTCCAGGGACACATTCACATTAGCCATACTTCCCATATACAAGTAATCTTGTTTCTGTCATGAACCTCCTCACTCTATTAGTATAATATCCCACTCCTCACCCCCTTACCTGGCTGTTCTCCCATCCTCAGTATCCACCCACGAAGCCGCCCAATCCAACCTCTCGCACCGCTCACCTACAGATGCACCCATCCACCTTCTCAACCCTCTTTATCCACTTACCCTATGCCTCCTCACAGGTCCCCTGCCTGCACGCCTACCCATTAACCCATAGACCTACCCTACCTACCCTCCCATTCACTCAGAGAACCATCCTGGCCACTCACCTACTCAATAACCCGCCACGTCCACTCACCCACTCACACCACGCACCATCCCGCCCACAGTGCCCATGCACCACACCCTCGCACCTAAAACACCCATCACACTCATCCTGACCAAGCACTCACTCCGTCCACTCACTATCCCCCCCCAACCCACCTGCTCTGACCAACCCACCCACCCACCTACCCCACCATTCTCATTCACCCTCTCTACCTCATCGTTGAACCTACTAAACTACCCACCAGGCCACAATGCTTCACAAAAAGATATTGTAACCACACACACACACAGACACACACACACACGAGTGGATACGTGGATGTGGATGACGGAGTGAGTCAAGCAGAAGGTGGATAAGAGGAAGGAGAAACGTGTGTCGGAGTGAAGGAAAGGGGGCTTCTTTCCTATGAACAATAAATTGTTCATAATTTAAGTTCTTATATTCAGTTTACTCATCAGTAAAGTTAATAATACTTTACAAATAAATATTTTCTTGGACGATCAGCCATTACTAGATGATTAAGAGAAAGGCGGACTCGTTCGAACCTTTCGAACTCCTTCTGCTTCCATGCCTGATATTTTCTGTATACATAACTTTAATTCTGCAAAACATGTTATTATGTTCATAATATATTTTTACTGTGGTTTTATTGAGTGCAAACCATGCCTTAACCTACTAGCTAATATATAAAACTTTTGATCTCACTTCCTTCAGGGCACTTACGTTTCCTCTAGCCTGAACCAAGTCAGAGACTCTTTCCCAATTGAATAATGTGCAATATCCGTCTAAGTTATAAATGTAACGAGTACTGCAGCTATATTTCATATGGATGCAATATGCATAAACGTACTTTATATGCCAATCAGTTCAGCCTATATGGACAGTAAATTTCAAACACTGTGCTATGATTTTTTTTTCTTATGTGTCCGACTCCGGGCACAGGCTTCACAGCCTGCTCCCAAGGCCCATTAGTCCTCCTACATACCATACACCTCTACATGTCATCACTTCGGCTCTAACACCCACCGTCCATATTGAATACATGCTAGGGCTGCCTCATACAGGACTGGTGTATTGGTATTAGCGGGGGTATGTTTATGACATGTCGGCGGATCTTCTTGTAGATCAGTAAACTCTGCTGTTATTAAATTCAAATCCTTAAACTGTTCCCTGCCCCACTGAGGATTTGAACCTGGGTCCAGTAGGACTGCAGGCCACCTCTCTACTGACTGAGCTACCACCTGCCCCAAACGGGGGAACACTAACGGGTACGCCAGCCCATTCATACCCACAGAAACATGCATGTAAACTTGCCAGCCACTGTAACAGTTATCAGTGCTGGCAGTTGTACTTGCCTTGCCAACTAGAGACAGTCCAAGGGAAATAATTGAAGGCTAATGATATATATATATATATATATATATATATATATATATATATCCAGGGGCAGGATCCCACTGCTACCTGGCGCGTCCTCCGGTGGCGGATAGGGGAAGGCCTTGTTGATACACAAGGTACCGTCTCAGACAGCACAGACCATGGGACCCCTTATATATATATAGGGCTCCACCGAATGTAACGAATAAGGTGGCAGAAAAAATACATCTCACCAGAAACTGTTTGGCAGAGAGGTGAGATTCTTTGCCACAATCCTCCAAACCAAACATGAGTTCTATTCCAAAGTATTTGACGGGGGTTCCTGTTCGATCATCGTCTACTAAAGGTCCAATCGCACTGCCTCCTGTGCTTACAGGCAGTGTGCCATCGCAAGTGGGTAAGCACTGTGTTGACAAGTTAGAACTGGGATTTTAAACACTCTTAAATCCATGAAGATCAATGGATACAATGTAAGAAGCCTCACTGAATATTACAAACTTGATAACTTAATGGCTGAACTGGAAAACATTAGTTGGGATATTGTAGGTTTGAGTGAGACCCACAGAAAAGAAGAAAAAGTATTTCAGCTCAATGACAATGGCCACCTATTTTACCACAGAGGAAGGGAAAATGAAAGAGTTAGTGGTGAAGGATTTCTAATTAACAGAAATCTTGCAGACAACATTGTTAAATTCAGCAGTGTATCTGACAGAGCAGCAGTGGTTGTAATTAGACTGTGCAAAAAATATACCCTGAAAGTCTCTATCTATCTATCTATAGCTCGACGCCCTAATCTCGCAAAGGGTGGCCGCAGACAAAACGCCTCCAAGTCGCTCTGTCACCCACCATTTGACTACCCTCCCCCCAACTCATCCCCCCCTCCCTCATATACCTCTCAACTCCATCCCTCCACCTCATCCTCGGTCTACCTCTCCTTCTCCCTCCCTCCACCTCACCTACATACACCCTCTTAGTCAGTCTTTCATTCTTCATTCTCTTCACATGTCCAAACCACCTCAGTGTGTTTCTCCTAATCTTCTCAGCCACATCCACATCCACCCCACAGCGTTCCTTCAATTCTTCATTTGTCAACCTGTCCCTCCACGTCACTCCACATGCTCCTCTCAAGTAACTCATTTCCACTGCTCTCACTCGTGAGTTGTTCCCCTCTTGCAAGGTCCATGCCTCGCTTCCATACGTCAGGGTAGGGATCACAATACTATCATGTAGTGACTTCTTAACTTCAATACTCACCTCCCTATTACTCATCACTGCTTTCAGTGTACAAGTATATCCACAAACTTCTCAGAGCTCAGATGAAGAAATTGAAAAATTCTATGACGACATCTCACAGATCGTGGAAGAAGAAAAGACCACCTATACTACAGTATACTCATGGGAGACTTCAATGCAAAAGTTGGAAAATCAAAAAATGTAAAAGAATGTATGAGAAATTTAGGAGTGGGAGAAAGGAACGAAAGAGGAGAAATGTTAGAAATGTTGGTAAACTTTGCCGAAATGTTTAACATAAGAATAATGAACACATTCTTTCACAAAAGAACAGGGAGAAAGTGGACCTAGAGAAGCCCAAATGGAGAAACAAAGAATGAAATCGACTCATAACAGCAAATAAGAATAACACAATCACAAACGTCACAGTTATCAACAAAGTAAATATTGGAAGTGACCATAGAATGGTGGGTTGCACAACAAGGTTCAGTTTCAAAAGTGAAAGAAAGAAGATGATTAAAGATAAAAAGATATCCCCAATAAAAGTCAGCGAAAACAAAGCAGCTTTTCAGTTGAAAATAAGGAACAGATTTCGGGCTCTCAGTAATGCTGAATGTGACATTGATGAGTTGAATGACAGACTAACAAAAGTGCTAAAAGAATCAGCGGAGGTAGTAGGAAAACCTAATACAACCAAAGCCGGGAAGTATTCAAAGAAGACACTTGAGCTAATGAAAAAAAGAAAGGTAATGAAAGTAAAAACAAAGAAAGATGAAATAGAACGAGCGGAATTAAACAAGCTTATCAACAAAAGACAAAGAAAAGAAAAAAAGAAAGAGAAACTTGGATCAAATCAAAGAAACCATCAAAAAAGGAAAAAATCTGAAACAGGTCCGAAGTAAAATGGCACTTGGAAAGCAACAAATTACATCACTAAAAGACAAAAAGGTGAAGCCATTAAATGCAGAGATATGATGCTGAAGAGAGTTGAAGAATTTTATAAAGAACTGTATGCATCAAAGACAGTAGCACCAATAGCTAACTTTTCAGTTGACACAAGTGAAATACTGGAGATAACACCAGACGAAGTAAATATTTCTCTTAAAAATATGAAATGAGCGAAGGCTTCGGGAGAAGATGGAATAATAGCAGATTTACTGTTAGATGCAGGAGCAGAAGTACAAAATAGGCCTGCTCACTTATTTACCCAATGTATAAATAGAAGAAAATTCCCAAAACATGATGTAATGCAATTGTTATTCAACTTTATAAAAAGGGCGACTCAAAAGACCTCATTAACTATCGACCCACTAGCTTGCTATCAGTCATTTACAAACTCTTCACTAAAGTCCTTACAAACAGAATAGTTACAATTTTGGAGAAAAACGAACCTCGTGAAGAGGCAGGATTCCGAAGCGGGTACTCGACTACTGATCATCTACACACAATGAATCAGCTAATTGAGAAAACTACAGAATATAATAAACCACTGTGCTAAGGTTTTGTTGATTACGAAAAGGCTTTCGACTCAGTGGAGCACATAGCAATTATAAATTCATTGCGAGAACAAGCAGTGAATGTGAACATTATAAAACTGCTCGAAAACATTTATAAAGAGGGAACTGCTACAGTTAAATTACATAAGGACTCAGAGAAAATTAAGATTGAGAAGGGCGTGCGTAAGGGAGATACAATTTCACCAAAGTTATTTACAGCATGCCTAGAAAGTATTACCAGAAAACTAGACTGGGAAAACAAAGGAGTAAACATAGATGGAGAAAAGCTAAACCATTTAAGAACTGCAGATGACATTGTCCTAATCTCAGAAAGAGCAGAGACATCGCAAGAAACGTTAAATGACCTGAACAGAGAAAGTCTCAAAGTAGGGCTAAAGATGAACCAGACTAAAACTAATGTTTAATCCTCAAACACCAAAGAGCGTCATAAGAATAAGTGGAGAAATTCTTGAAGAAGGTGAGGAGTGCAATTATCTGGGACAAATACTAAAATTAACGAAAGATAATGATAACAAAATAAAAAGACGCATTACAATTGGATGGAAAGCTTTCGGTAAACACAGAGACATTATGAAAAGTAGCTTGCCAGTTCGTATGAAACGAAAAGCACATAACGAATGTACAATTCCAGCTATGACGTATGGTTGTGAGACTTGGAAACTGACAAAATCGATGGAAAATAAATTAATTCGTTCTCAGAGAGCAATGGAAAGGTCACTGTTGGAAAAATCAATAAAAGACAGGAAAAGATCCACTTGGGTGAGAGGGCAGACTAAAGTCAAAGATATTATAGAAGTTATAAAAGAACAGAAATGGAGGTGGGCAGGCCATGTAGCAAGAACAAGGGATAATCGATGGAGCAAGAGGTTGACTGACTGGACACCAAGAGGTTGTAAACGTAGCAGAAAAAGGCCAGACAGGAGGTGGAGGGATGAGATAGAGAAATTTGCAGGGAAAACGTGGCAAAGATTGGCTCAGTCAAGGAATTCGTGGAGAAGGTTGGGGGAGGCCTTTGTTCAGCAGTGGAGTTGTAATGGCTGATGATATATATATATATATATATATATATATATATATATATATATATATATATATATATATATATATAGTCTTTGGCCCTCAGTTACTACTTTCCCTTGGACCGTCAACAGGACTCGTATAAAAGTCCCTGCGCCACATATGCACATTTGACCCGAAAAGTTCAAAGGGCCAGCTGCAGCCTCAATTAACCCATTTTCTATGCTGCATAAAATCGTCTTTTAGCAGCGCGAATTTTCTGAAAGGAACGTCACCGGGACTGAAGGGGTTAATTTTTAATTTAGTATTACCCAAGACCACCTCTCATTTTCCTACCACAGGAAATATGTGCGGTGGCCTTGTTGATAATTTAATGGCAGTGTTGCTGTCAGTGCTGGTTTATTGATAACAAATTAAACCTCTTAAGTAGAAGGCCGGCACCTGCAGTGGGTCTATGACGGAGAAAGACAGAGGCCGGGCCAACCCCAGGCCTCTGTTCCAGCTGACGTCACAGTTTTATTTGGCTAGAGTGGGTCATAGGGGCATGATTTTAATTGACCTTATAAGATATACATTTGTAGGGACTGGATGCAGTTCCTACCACCACTGTATACTGTAGGTCAGCTATTTCTGTGTGTGTGTGTGTGTGTGTGTGTGTGTGTGTGTGTGTGTGTGCTTGACCACCTACTGTAAGCGAACTATTTTCAGCTTCTTTCACTGTCTATTTCATCCATAACTAGAAAAAAATGCTTCAAAGTATAAAGGTACTGGAAACTCAGGAGTAAAATAATACATACCTATCATCGCATAAGAAAAGGAAGAAAACAATAGGAAACGACTTGCAAGGAATCGAAGTTGACTGACAAGTGAATTAGTCCAGTTGTCAAATGGCTAATTTTTGGCTAAGCATGCTTTGGCGTCATTATGAACTTTTTTTGTTGAAACACCTGTGACCATCCCTGAGTCATAATCAGCCGGGTGCCAGCTTGGTACCCTTGAGGAATTTTTTTTAGAGCCATAAAACAAAATGGCCGCCACCAAATATCGATAGATCTAGTTTTTCGCCAATATCTGCACTTCTAAGCAACTTAGAAGCACAAACTTGGTGTTTACTAATAGATTCTCATGGTCAATGAATCCAATTATGATAATAACAAGCTTGTATATATAACAGGTCATCAACATTTTCTATTTGGCCTACCCTAATATATGAAAATACATGTACTGGTTTTTGCCAATATACTAACTTCTAATATACATGATAAAGTAGTTTTCATCCATAATGTTATTTTTTTTTTTTTAATTATGGAATCTCTAAATATATGAAAAATTTCTATGCATATAACCCTTTCAGATTTTCAGGATGGTCACCACAAATAATTGTTATTTTCCCTAGATTGCAGAATTTATGGTTAACATTTTGAATAACATTCAAAATAATGGTAATGGTGTTTTTATATGAATTAGGTTAACACTTCTTTCTATTTTACGGGTGATAGTCAGATACATTAAGTCATGGCTTCTTCAGAAGACAACATCTGCTTTTTCAACTGCTCTAATGCTTCCAGAAAACTGATAACTGCCAGTCGAACAAGAATAGAAACAATCATACGAAGTAGCAAACGTAGGGGTGACAGGCTTCATGAAAAACTAACTCATTCTCAAAGTATTCTGTGTCATAAAAACTGTGTATCCACTTATACCTCTGGCACAGTTGAGGATTACCTGAACAACTTTATAGGTAGCATCAAGTACCACCTAGAACGTTGTGATGTTTACCTCATTTTTGACAGATACATCAAAACTAGCACAAAGCAAATGACAAGATCCAGTCGGTCAAGTAAAGATGCAAGTCGAAAACATCAGCTCAGCCTACACACAAAACTTCAAGCCCAAAAAGTAGTTCTCAGTGTAACCTACAATAAAGTCCAACTAATTGATTTGATTTGTGACTACCTAATCACCCACACTATGAACAACCAGAACAAACTGGTCATCACTGGAAAAAATCCCACACCTGTACAAGTATGGAAGAATTTAACTTTCCAGAGACAAGATCTGAAAACACACCATGAAGAAGCTGATGTCATCATCATTCATCACTTGGTTCGAATTGCCTCAGGTGCCAGTGATAACTCACACTTCAAAGTGATCTGTGACGATACAGACGTCTTTATCCTACTGGTTTATTTCTACCTTGAGGCGAAGATGGAAGTGAATGTCAGTATGGAGAGCCCATGTGCTGGAAGAACAACAGTAGACATTCACCAAACAGCACAAAAACATCAAAGCATTGCCAAATATCTGCCTGGGGTGCATGCCTTAACGAGTTGCGACACTGTCTCGTATCTTTTCGGCATTGGAAAAGCAACAGCTTTGAGAGTCCTCCTCAGTGGACATCAGCTAAACTTGATTGGTCAGCTAGGTGCAGATGAAGCAGACCTGTTATCTGAAGTGACTGCATTCATCGCTGCTTGTTATGGCTCCAAACATGAAGGTAATATGGGTGTTCACCGTTATCAGGTGTGGAAGGCTAAAATTGCAAATGCAAAGATTACATCTGCTCCAAAACTCAAGTCATTGCCTCCATCGCAAGATGCCGTTGTTCTGCATGTACGCGGAGCTCAAATGCAAGTCATTGTGTGGAAATCAGCTGCAGATTTCGACCCTCCAGTCTTAGATCCCACACAGTATTGATGGTATGAAAGTGAAGACGGAACATCATTTCTTCCAACCACACTTCCACCTAATGTATCTCCTGTCCCTACCAACATTCTGCAGCTGATTAAATGTGGATGCTCCACCAACCGTCCATGTTCCTCTGGGCGTTGTGGCTGTGTGGTGTCCCAGATGTCATGTTCGGTGTTTTGTTGCTGTAATGCTGGCTTAGAGTGTTGCAATGAACATACTAGAGCGGTATCTGCTCAGGAAGATGATTATGATCATGATGATGAGCATAATTATGATTGGACAATTTATGAAACACTGTCAAGGATATCTGAATTTCCTAGAGAAAATACTTGTTTAGTTTATTATTAGAAATGTCACATTTACACTACTGTCCTGTTCCTATTCAAAGATAAAAGATAAAATGTTTCCAAGTGACTTAGAAACAAACATATAACAAAAGTCAGATTTAGTGATGTTTAGTGGCAGTGAATTTGTAATCTAAAGTGATAGTTATATCCTACGAAATTTTCCATACAATTATTAGTTTTAGAGACCCTAAAACCTTTATAGCGAACATTAAGAATGCTTTCCTCTATGGTTTAGAAATGAGAATGTTAGTAGTCTATAGGAAGTGTATAGTAAAACGAGAAGGCTACTTTCAAATAATGGGGGCGGCCATATATAAAAACCGATGACCTGTTATATATACAAGCTTTTTATTATCATAAATGGATTCCATGACCATGAAAACCCTATAGTAGACACCAAGTTTGTGCTTCTAAGTTGCTTAGAAGTGTAGATATTAGCGAAAAACTAGATGTATCGATATTTGGTGGCGGCCATTTTGTTTTTTGGTTCTTAAAAAAAATTCCTCAAGGGTACCAAGCTGGCACCCGGCTGATTACGACTCAGGGATGGTCACAGAAGGTGTTTCAACAAAAAAAAGTTCATAATGACGCCAAAGCATGCTTTTTCAGACTTCTGCTGGACTAAATCTAGTGATGCACCTAAATCAAAACTCTACTAAAAACAGTAGTATAATGATGAAATAGCAGGACGGACGTGAGGTGAGGTGTGTGGGACGGAATGAGATATGACTCTGGTGCTGTCAAAACACAATCAGTGGCATAGGAAGAAAAACATATATAGAAACTAGATAAGAATTATTATATAGGAGAATAGCAGTATAATGAAACTGTTGTGTGGGTGTTGGGTGAAGTTGCCTACACAATATATTTAGTGGCACAAGGAATAATCACATGCAGCAGCTGGAATAGATTAATTAAAAGAGAGAAGAGCAGTCTGATGATGAAGCTGTGATGTGGATGTCTAGTGAGGTGAGATGATGTGTGTGACAGACTTAGATATCATGAAGTTCCAGGCAAAGCTTGTACGTTAGCGAGGTTATGTTAACACCCAGAATACAATACTAAGGTGATGAAAAATGAAGTAGCATTGTGAAGGTGACGTAAGGTGAGGTTTGTGAGACTCAGGTTAAGACTAACATTGTTCTAGCTACTTCAATGATTCCTTCGGTACTAGACAAATTATCTACTTGTAGCAAAAATGTAATAGAACAAAACATTGGGGTGAAAAGGTTGTGTTAAAATCGCATTATAAGGATGAAGTGGCAGGGTAAGTGAGGTGAAGGGTGTAAGACTGAAGCTGAGGTATTACACTGTTTACATCAACACATACTCGGTGATGGAGGTCAAACTGCTATTCATCTGACAGAATAGATAAGTAGTATAATGGCGAGGTGAAATGCAAAATACCCAGTCTTAAGTATCACATTATTGCTAATACTCTGTGTTGTAACTACGAAAAGTCATGTGTCAGAAAAAACAAGATCCTTGTACACACACACACACACACACACACACACACACACACACACACATATATATATATATATATATATATATATATATATATATATATATATATATATATATATATATATATATATATATATATATATATATATATATATATTTTTCATGATGAAGGAGTGTTAAGGTTGTGGCGATGTAAGGTGTGTGAGACTGAGATTAAAGTATCATACTGTTGCATCCAAAACATAATTTTTTCATAAGTTAAAAATATCGCATGTAACAGCAAGAATAAAATCGTTAGCTAAGAGAATAGTAATATAATGATGAAGTGACTGAATAGATGTGAGATGAGGTGTGTGGGACAAGCTGAGGTACGACACTTGCTACCACAACAAATCATTAGATAAGAGAACAACAGCATAATAATAAAGCGGCAGAGTGGATGTGAGATGAGGTGTGTGGGACAGGCTGAAGTACGACAATTGCTGCCACAGTATCGTCTGGCAGTGCAGTGCAGGGCGGGTGGTGGTGTATCGAACACTTGTTGACTACGCTGCTTGCTTCTCCTGCTGCTACAACTGTATTCTGTAAGTGACCCTTTTTCTAATCATTTATTTACTGTATTCTGAATGTGAGCTACTAATGTATTTTTTAACTGTTATTTATGAATGAGCTGTTATTATCTACTTTTATGTAAAAGTGCACTGAAGGAATAGGAGGGAAGGACAGGAGGAAGTAGTCCATACAAGGAGGGTAGAAAGGCTGCAAGAGGATGGAAAAACGGCAGAATGTAGGAGAGTAGTGGAGGAGAGACTGAGTAAATATGATTTGGAGCAGATGGGGGAGGTTCCAGGCGTGTGCATGATAATCAAAGAAGAAACTTGTGCAGCATGTGAGGTGATGTGTGGGGTGAAAAGAACAGCGTGGTGGAAAGAAGAGGTGTGGCAAACTATGGAGCAAAAGAAGAAATCATTTACTGGGTAGATGGGAAGCAGAGGCATGGAGGAAGGTGAAAGACAGAAGAAAGAGTTATGTGTAGAGAGGAGGAGAGAGGTGAAAAGATTAGTAAGAGAGAGTAATTAAGAGAGTGGATGAGGAATTTGGAAGAAATCTGAGTGTAAAGTCGAGGTAATGTAAGAACATATTCTGGAGGGAGGTAACAAGAGTTAAACTGGGTGACAGAAAAGTTAGACGGGGAATGAGAGATAAAAATGGGAGATTAATAGTGGAGAAGGGAGAAAAAGTGAGCAAATGGAGAGAACACTTTTAGGACCTGTTGAACATAGAAAATGAAAATAATGGAAGTATAAGTGGGCGGGGAATTGCTGGGAGAAGGATGGAGGTGAGAAGGGAAAAAGAGAACAGTAGGTTGGGAGTAGTGGAAACA
The DNA here is from genome assembly GCF_032717465.1 of Coenobita brevimanus. NCBI lineage: Eukaryota > Metazoa > Arthropoda > Malacostraca > Decapoda > Coenobitidae > Coenobita > Coenobita brevimanus. The sequence continues at coordinate 19,249,461 of NC_136984.1, forward strand.
ATGAAGAAAGTCAAAATTGGGAAAGCTTCGGGAACTGATGGAGTGCGTGGTGAAATGATGAAACATGGGGGAGATATAGTTGTAGAATGGACATGGAAGATGTGCAGATTGGCCTGGGAGGAAGGTGGAATCCTGCAGAACTGGAAGTCAGGTATAATAATCCACCTCTACAAGGGAAAAAAGGGAAAATGAAGTGTGTGGTAATCATAAGATATTTGTCTTCTTAGTGTATGAGGAAAAATAGACTGTATGATACTTACTGACAGGGTTAGGGAAATAACAGAAAAATTAATTGGAGAAGAACAAGGAGGTTTTAGGAAGGGAAGAGGTTGTGTAGATCAGATATTCATCCCAAGGTCTTTAGCAGATAAGTTTCTAGATAAAAAAAAGGAAGTTGTTTGTGGCCTCCATGGATTTGGAGAAAGCATATGATAGAGGGGATAGACAAGGAGTGTAGAAAATATTAAGAATATATGGAGTAAATGAGAAGTCGCTGAATGCCTTGAAGAGAATGCATGAGGATAATGAGGCTGCAGTGCGTATGGATAGTGAACTGCGTGAATTTTTCCCTCTGAATGTTGGGTTGAAATACTGATGTGTCATGTCTCCATGGCTGTTCAGTCTGTATATGGATGGGATTATAAGGTAGGGCAGTGGATGTTGGAGAAGCCTTAATGAGAAAGGGCAGAGTTTGGAAACATCTTGTATTGTTTTTTGCAGATAATACTGTATTGTTAAGAGAAGACCAAGGAGAACTGCAGTGCTTGGTGAATGAGTCTGGGCTAATGTGGATAAAATGGAGTCCAAAGGTGAATGTAGGGAAGAGTAAAGTGATGGTCTTCGAGAGAAATGAAGGACAGAAGTCAAGGACAGAAGTCAAGAGTGAGAGCAGTGGACATGTGTTATTTGAGAAGAGCATGTGCAGTTACATGAAGAGACAGACTGACAAATGAGGAAGTGAAAGAGCATTGTGGTGTGGATGTGGATGTAATAGAAAGTTTTAGGAGAAATTGAGGTGGCTCGGCCATGTGCAGAGGTTGGAGGGTGAGAGATTAACGAGGAGTGTGTATATGAGTGAGGTGGTAGGAGAGGGAGGGAGGGGGAGGCAGAGGATGAGATCGACGGATGGAGTGGAGAAATATGAGAGTGGGGGATGTGAGCTGGGGGAAGGGCAGTGAAATCGCGGGGGACAGGGCAACATGGAGGCGGACTGTTTGTGGCCACCCCTTACGGGGTAAGGGGGTCTGGTAATAGATAGATTGACAGATGACGTAAGCTATTACTATTTATTGTTTTCAGTGTTGTTTAATTAGTTTGTTATCGTCTTCTGTTTATACCATTTATAAAGTCGGATGTTACCGAATATTTTTCGGATTGTTTTATCAAGCTATAGTTTTCCATTTTTCAATGTCTTTTATTGTGGAGCTGTTTTGTCAACTTTTTCGGTCTCCAAGAAATTGAGTTTTTCTTCATCGTCTTTTTTAAGTGATTTGTTTTATGTCGTACTTTTTTCATGGGTATATATAAACAAAATCAGTATATTTGATTGATGTGGCAGCCTTACCTTACTGTTTACATTTTACTCTTCCCATGCATATTATGCTGCCTAACGCAACTCCTGCTGGACATAAAAAAGAAAATTTATCTTAGTGCTCACTTTTTGAGACAAAAATCGTCTCCAAGTTATCTTGTTCTACCCCAACAGGCTTCCCTGTCTCCAGCTTACACACCTCTGTCACATACCTGTCTACCCCTTTCTTCCATTTAATCCTCCTTCTCTCCCTCTGCCTTGACACCTGACTCCCACAGACAGTAGGCTAAGCACTTAGTCAGTCCTTCATTTTTTACCACCAGTAAACCACACTGACATTGCTTAATATCATTTTTTTTTTACATTCTTTGGAGTTTCATTTCATATTGTCGTACTCACTGTATAACACTTCACTTCATTGACGTAGACCATGGACGGGCAACATTTTCAGAGCGAGGGCCAGACGAGACTTTCGGGAGCAGCCCGCAGGCCAGAGAGACAAATGAGAACACAAATGTGACTATATTCAAGAGTTTTATTGGAAAACATGCAAAACATATCTATATCAGGATATAGACCTCCACATTTGAAGAGGTGGAACGTTTTTGGGCTCGCAGGTTAAGATCTCAAAATATCTATGAAAGTGCTACATACATACATGGATATGCAACAACTGTGTACCCACCTTAAGAGTGGCACATACTTCCTCTCAATGTGGAAGTCCTACGGACACTGGCGTCTGGCAGGATTGCGGAAAGATTATATCGCACGGGGTGAGGGGAGCATCCAGTTGCCAAATAACATCTGCTGGCTGCATGCAGCCGGCAGATGCTATTTGTCAGAATTTAATTTGTTTTGTCCAGGGTTTCGCGGGCCGGATTGCTATGCTCATGCCTAGCAGGTTGATGGGCCAGACGCTAGACCTTCGCGGGCCGGATCTGGCCCGCGGACCGGAGGTTGCAAGCCCTTGACATAGACTCTACTGTATTCTTTCTATATTCAAAACTTTTATTTAACACAGTAAGGACTTGGGGTAGTGAAGAGGTTTATTAATGATACATTCATCCTTCCTCAAGCAAAAACTCTTCCCTAAGCTTAATAAAATCGTCTGGAGATGACAAGGGAACAGAGAAATCGCTGGATTCAGAGGGTTGAACAATATTTATTAAAACAACTTTGTCACCACTCTGTTACATTTGTGTGAGTTTTTCATCAAGTTTTATGTAAGGTCTCTTTCCCACAGCCGGTCCTAGCCTTGAAGTGAAATACGGACTGCACAACAGATTTGATGGCAGTGTGTTGTAGTCTTGGGGAAGTGAGGTGCTTACATCACGCAACCAGCAAGATATTTACACTCTTTATTTTAATTTACTATGCCTTGCCACGGTTGCACCTATATATATATATATAGCAGGGGTTCCCAACCTTTATTTACCCATTACCCCATTTTCCACACCTCTCTTCACTCATTACCCCTCATTGCTTATGTTTCCACAATTGCATTTTAGCTGCTTATCATTTTGATGCCTAGATTTTAGTTTGAATGTTGGACTTAATTAAAGGTTACGCTAAAACCAAGAGGGTTATTGCAAGGAGTAATTTATTTTTATTATTAACACTGATACCAAATAAACATGACTTTAAACATTCATCTCTGAATTTTAGTATAGGTCCGAAGTCTATCATAACTGGTATGATTTTTAGATTTTTTTTTTTTTTGTTACCTCCCCCATTACCCTTCACAGAAGACCAAATTACCCCACTTGGGGTAATTTACCCTAGGTTGGGAACCCCTGATATATAGTCTTGTCAGGAAAGGTAGTACCAACGTTGTGATGCACAGCATCTTTATTATTTATCCAAACGTTTCGGAGACACAATCTCCATCATCAGTGGATCTAAAAGTTTAAAAGACAACAATCATCGATCAATGTCAGGAGAAATAAAAAACCTGTGTACAAAACATAAAAAAGAAAAAAAGAAGGAAGCAATATAAAAAGGGGGTAAAGCATAAAAGTAGCAAGTTTAATCCTTGCAAAATCTGAAGATCAGGACAAAGGCTAACTATGCTAAACATATATATTAAAAAATGAAATAAAAAGAGTAGGAGTTGACCTGTTAAAAGTAGTTACTGCGTGAATAGTTGGGTAGCGCTAGTCAAGTTATTGAGACTGGGTCGCATTCTATAAATCAGGATGGATTCGGCAGTGATGAGGTCAGAGTAGGACTGACATGAGATTAGTATCCGAAAATCTGCAGAAGAGAAAGGGTGATCAGAAAGGTAAGAGTGCTCTCTGATAGAAGAATAAGAGGGTTTAGAGAGGAACCTTCCAGTTCTAGTGGATTTATCTTGGTGCTCAAGAATTCGGTGGAGCACCCAACGTGAGGTCGACCCTACGTATCTAGCAGGACAGCTAGAACATGAAAATAAATAAACCACATTGGACCGGAGGTTAGTATGAAGACAAGATGAATGCTTAAGAAAGCTACCTATAAGTGTTCTTGTTTGTTAAGATTATCTTAAAATTAATTTGTGGATAACAATCACGGAGAAGTTTGTTTAGTGTTTTCCTAATTTCGTAATTTAATGAACCTAAGTATGGGATCTTGATATACAAACACTCCTTATCTACAGTGTGAACAGGCCTGATTGAGGAAAACTTTGAATTTAAAAACTTGCTTAATAGTTTCTCGAAAACACTGATGGGGTACTTATTATTGGGAAAATAGGTTCTTAACCCGCCCCGTTCCATCGACGTATGGGTACGTTGCAATGATTTGCATTTGCCAGTCCTGGCGACGTACCAGTACGTCATGCAATTGCAAGGTTCCTAATTTGCACAATTTTCAATTTTCACGCGTGATTTTTCGTATGTATACACGGGACACCTTCCTCTATTCCTCTACAAGATGCCAAGCAGGGACAATGCCTTACACCGCATAACCTCCCCCTTCCCCCCCTCATGCCATTGTCTCGGCAATTCACCTGTTACCAGTGACCTGGCTAATAAAGATATTCAGGGCCGGAGTGATTCCCCAATCGATGACAATGTGGAGGACAACGTTTACATAGCATTAGAAGAAGAAACAGCCAGAAATAATGATCAGGTAATGTGGCAAAAAAAGGTCAGGTATAGTGATTAGTTAGTGAAACAATGCTTATAATGCCTTTATTACTGCTTGAAAACCAATATACTCTCATAGTACATATACATTCGTACCAGGTAAATAAATAAACACCGTTTATGAGTGGATAAAATAGTTACCCTCCCATAGAACTCGTTTTCTTTGGTGCCAGCATGTTAGAAAACCCAGTCAGGTAAGGAGGAACTCCTACCTGGATTGGGTATTTTAAACCTCAGGTGAGCGATTTCTCTATGATTTTTCGATGTTTCTCACCAAAAGCGAAGGTTTTAGCCAAAAAAAAAATTTTCTAAAATACCTCGGGACTGGGGGATGTCAGAGGTGCGGAAAATCTCGGGACGTGACGGGTTAAGAAATAAATTTCGGAGTGGAATGTAAGCCAAGAGGAGCAATAATTGTACGCTCTGTTGAACAACGTTGTAATACTGTTGATCTTAAAACTGTACGGGATGTAACTGAGGAAGTTTGTGCCTAGGCCAGTGAAAGTAGGTTTCCGGTAAACACTCGTGGATAAATGAGAGGGGTGATTGTTAACTAGAATGTCCAGGAACGGAAGGCGTTTATCTTTTTCAGCTTCATGAGTGAATTTTATGTTAGGATGTTGGGAGTTTACATAATCCATAAACTTATGAATATCAGCAGGGTTTTTAAATAAAACGAAAGTATCGTCCATGTACCTTCGGTAAAAGATGGGTTTAAAATCAATGGGACAATTATTAAGCCAAGTTTGTTCATGGTGGGAAAGAAAAGCATTAGCATATGAAGGACCCAGTGGTGACCCCATCGCCACTCCATCTTTTTGAGTAAAAAGCTTTCCATTATATGTAATTAGGGATTAGTGGGTTGCTATCTCCAACAGGTTGTAAAATGATTTTCTGTCCAAGCCAACTGAAGTAAGGGTAGAAATACTGGTGTTATCTGTGATGTGCCGAGTGGTTTCATGCAAGGGAACATTCGTGAAAAGGGATTCTACATTAAAGCTAGCCAGGGTGACAGGGTGATCAAATCTCAGAGAAGTGACTTCCTTGACAAACTATGGAGAATTTTGAACCGTATATTTATTTGTACATAGGGAACTGATCAGGGGAACCAAAAATTTTGCTGTGTTATAACTGAAGGTACCAATAGATGAAATGATGGGTCTTAAAGGTGTGTTAGGTTTATGAACTTTGGGGAGACCATAAAGATAACCAGGAACTGAGCCAGAAGCATACAGACAATTAGTCGTACTGTCACCTACTTTATCTTTATTACTTCGCAGTAATCTGTTTAGTTTGTCTTCATGTTTTAAGATGGCAGATGGCATATCAGACCTGATGACCTTAAATTTAGAGGTGTCACTAAGAATATGATTAAGTTTTAATACATAATCATCCTTGTTCATGATAACTATGCCCTTTCCTGATGATGGAGATTGTGTCTCCGAAACGTTTGGAAAAATAATAAAGATGCTGTACATCACAACGTTGGTACCACTTTTCCTGACAAGACTAAGATTCCCAAGAGGAAGATCTATTGCGGATATATATATATATATATATATATATATATATATATATATATATATATATATATATATATATATATATATATATATATATATATATATATATATATTGTTACATAGCCTATGATTTCATCATCCTTTGTGTAATTTTAACGCACAGTATGCTGCATGTTTGATCACGAGCGTGTTCTGCCTCAGTCCCCCTTCTACCGTTATAGTAGAGTAAGTCGTCCTTTCTGTTGTTCAGAGCAGGATTGTCAGCTCTTTGTCCCCTATGGCTTCATTTGCGCGTCCTTCTTACAAGTTGTATCAAGCTCTGCTGGCCCCTATATAATGAGCTCAGTCTCTGCATTATTGCCACTTAGATCTACTCCTCATTTTGTTCACATCTCTGTCCTCCCCTGTACAATTGTTATTATTGTGAGTGCTCAGGAAGTCTCCAACCATCTAGCAGCTGTGTAATTTGAGTATAAGTGTTATTGCATTTTGTTCTTGTACTGTGTAGCATAAGGTGTTAATTCTTAGGCCTAGTGAGGTTTTTGTGATTAATGTAAAGTTTCATGTCAGCCATCATTAATAATAGTTTGTATCTGTAATAATTTATCTTGCATTAACTGAGCATTACCCAGTGTATTTTCATTTTATCACGGCTGACTTAGATAAATTTACTCTTGCTAATTTCATGTTAATAGAGGCTATTGCAGTTAACCATATATTTAACCTGTTTTTGCCATTACATTATCCTTATGAGTCCTGAATGTTTTGTTGTTAGTTTGAGCATTAAACTTTAACTTGTAATTTTACCTAACTCTTTTATTTTGAACCTGGACCTTTACGGGACAGTAGTGATTATTAGTATTCTCACTTAAAGTGTACATTAGTTTTCTCTGTTCCGTAACATAAATTTGGCGACCTCTTATCAGGATATTCAGGATATTATCATAAGGATATTGCTTGATATTTTGTGACTGTGATTTATTCATGATGTCTACTATTACTACGCTTGATGAAGCCAAAGATTTTTTGTCAAATGTGCAAACAGTGTGTGATGTAGAAAACAGAACAAAGAATGAACTTAAGCTTGTTGCTCAACAATTGGGAATTGTTCTTCGCTCTCATCATTCTAAAGATCAAATTGTTGACATGATTAATGAAAGCTTGTTTAATGTAACTCCTCCAAATGAGCAAACGCAGATTGAATTAGCTAAGTTACAGCTAGCCCTGCAGGAGGCCCGTGCTAAGGAGGCTGAATTTCACGCACAAGTTGAACTTGCTAGGATTCAGGCAGACCATGAGTATCGCATGAAACAAGGTGGAACTGGATCATCTAGCTCTGATGATTTTGATGTGGCTAAAAATGTTAAACTTGTCCCTCCTTTTAATGAATCTGATTTAACAAAGTATTTTCAGTTGTTTGAGAGGGTAGCTACAGGTTTTAATTGGCCCAAAAAGTATTGGCCAGTATTCCTTCAAACTGTTCTCACCGGTAAAGCTCAAGTAACTTATGCATCTTTGCCTCAGGATCAATCTGATAATTATGATGTAGTTAAGAGCTTGATTCTTAAGGCCTATGAGCTTGTTCCTAAAGCCTATAGAGTAAAATTTAGGACAACTTATAAGCAAGATAAGCAATCCCATGTTGAGTATGCAAAAATCAAAGAAGATCTGTTAGAGCAGTGGTTAAATTCTAAGAATGTGGATTCTGATTTTGACAAATTTAAGCAGATGATTTTGCTGGAGGACTTCAAAAGGTGTATTAATAAAGATGTAAGCCTATATTTTGATGAGAGAAGAATAGATAATTTGTCTGATGCTGCAGTTTTAGCTGATGAATATGTTCTCACTCACAAGAGATATTCTAAAAAAAAAAGGAAAGCTGAGAGTAAGTACGTTGCCTCTACTCAGAGTACAGGTAACAGGAAAGAGAATAAAGATGATGTTTCTCAGGAAGTAAAAACCAGCTTCACCTCTAGATTTCAGAAAAGTAAATGTACATATTGTAGTAAGCTTGGTCATACTACGGAGAGATGTTTCAGGAGACAGCGTGATGTGAACGAAAAGGAGTCTTTAAATATTCAGTCAATTGGTCTAGTGTCCACTCTTGAGAGTTCCCAGAATTCTTTAACTGAGTTAACTGAACCTGCTTTGAGGAGTAAATTAAATTTTCATGATGGAGCTCCTCTTTTGAGCAGTAACGTGGGTGGCACTCTCAAGAGTTCATGTGCTAATTTCCTGTCTGATGGTTTTGTCAGTCCTCTGGACAGTAATGACAGGAAATCAGTTAAAATATATCGTGATACAGGTCCTTGCCAATCTCTTATGCTGACCAGTGTTCTAGGCTCTAATGTTAATTCCTCTGATGAAACTGTAATCTTACATGGTGTAGGGAATAATTACTTCTCTGTCCCTCTGTGCAGAGTGAATTTAGAGTCTGGTTTTGTTAATGGTTCCGTTATGGATGGGTTGGTTGAGACACTCCCAATGTCAGGTGTAACTTTCTTACTTGGAAATGATATTGGTGGAAGTCAAGTGTGTCCAGCTCCTCAGTTGTTTAGTGAGCCAGTGGCTGCGACCCAGGATAGTGGTGTCCCTGATGTGTTCCCTGCATGTGCTGTCACTAGGGCTAAGTCTAAAGTTACTGGTGACTTAGAGGATAATGATGATGATTATGTTATCCTAGCTGACACTTTTCTTGCTAATTTGGACCACTCACCAGATGAGGCAGTACCCCGTAGTGTTGATAATTTGTCTCGTCAAGAGTTGGTTGAGTTGCAGGTTGCTGACCCTGAGTTGAAAGGTCTAGCTAACTCTGCTTGCAGTGAGGAAGAGTCAGCTGGTGCTTCTACTTGTTATTATATAAAGTCAGGAGTACTTATGAGGAAGTGGAGACCCCCAACATCATCAGCCGACTGTGAATGGGAGGTTGTACATCAAGTTGTCATCCCTCGTGTTTGTAGGCAGGATATCATTAGAGTGGCTCATGATTCCAGTTTGGCAGGACACCTTGGAGTGAGGAAGACTGTGGCACGCATTTTGAAACACTTCTACTGGCCAGGTATCTTCAGGGATGTTTCCTGGTATTGTAAGTCTTGTCACACCTGTCAAGTTGTGGGGAAGTGTAATCAGACCGAAAAGGTTGCACCTCTAGTTCCCATTCCTCCTTTTGAGGCGCCTTTCACCCGTGTGTTGGTGGATATTGTGGGCCCTCTTCCTAAGACTTCTTCAGGATTTTCTTATGTGTTGACCCTGATTGATATGGCTACTCGTTATCCTGAAGATTCCACTTAGAAATATCTCAGCAAAGAACGTGGTTAAGGAAATGCTAGGGTTCTTCACAAAGTTTGGTCTGCCCAAGGAGGTACAGTCAGACCGGGGAAGTAATTTCATGTTAAATGTTTTCAAGCAGTCTCTGAAAGAGTTGGGCATCACCCAGATCACGTCTTCAGCTTACCATCCCCAGACCCAAGGAGCGTTGGAGAGATATCATCAAACACTCAAATCGATGCTCAAGAAGTACTGTTTGGAACATCAGAAAGACTGGGATAAAGGTCTTCCATTTGTTGTATTTGCCGCAAGAGAATCTCCAAATGAATCACTGGGCTTCTCACCTTTTGAACTACTGTTTGGCCATGAAGTAAGAGGACCCCTTAAGCTACTCAAGGAATGCTGGCTGTCGGAGGAAGATGACGTCAACCTGCTGGAGTATGTGATGAAGTTCAAAGAACGGCTGTCCACTGCTTTACAGCTGGCGAGAGAGAATTTAGGAGCTGCTCAGGAGAAGATGAAGATTTGGTATGATAAGAAGTCCAGGTTACGCCACTTTCAGCCAGGAGATCAGGTTTTGATTCTGCTACCAGTTCATGGGCAACCTCTTCAAGCCAAGTTTAGTGGTCCTTATTTCGTGGAGAAGAAACTCAGTGATGTCAACTATGTCATCGCCACACCAGATTGTAGAAAGAACAAGCAACTTTGTCACATAAACATGCCAAACTTATATCACAGGCGGGACGAAAATAATCCAGTCTGCACTGTAGCTGTTCCACCCGAGTCTGCAAGTGAAGCTCTCCCAAGCACCATGAGCCTGGGTGATGGTTTGGGGAAGAATCCTGATATCATGAATGATCTCCAGACTAAGCTTTCTCACCTACCTCCCGAGGAAAGGCAGGAGTTTTCGGCTTTACTGCAGGAGTACCCGCAAGTGTTCTGTGCCACTCCAGGAAGAACCACTGTGTTGATGCATGATGTCGATGTTGGAGACGCAAAGCCAATTAAATTGCCTCCTTACCGTGTGAACCCAGTGAATGTTCCTCTCATCGAGAAAGAGCTTGGCTACCTGTTGGACCACAAGATGATTGAGCCCTGTCAGAGCGAGTGGAGTTCTCCTGTCACTCTAGTCCCTAAGCCAGGTGGGTCACAGCGGCTTTGCATCGACTACAGACGTGTTAATCAGATAACCAAAACAGACACTTACCCTCTCCCTCGTGTGGATGATTGCATAGACAAGATCGGAAAGGCTAGGTACATAAGTAAGTTTGATTTGTTAAAGGGATACTGGCAAGTACCTATGACTGAACGTGCTAGGGAGATCTCATGTTTTGTAACACTAGGAAAGACTTTTGCATGTTCTGTAATGCCATATGGTATGAAGAATGCACCAGCCACATTTCAGAAGCTCATGAATGTTGTAACAGAGGGTTTGGCAGGGTGTGTTGTTTATATTGATGATGTATTAATCTTCAGTGACAACTGGAAAGATCACCTATGCCATGTCAGTAAATTTCTTGAGCGTTTGGTTCAGGCTAATCTTGTAGCTAATTTATCAAAGTGTGATTTTGGTCAAGCTAAAGTTCAGTACCTTGGATACGTAATTGGTGATGGACATGTTGCACCACCAGGAGCTAAGGTTCAGGTTATAAGTGATCTTCCCAGACCTAAAAGTAGGAAAGAGCTACAAAGATTTTTGGGAATGGTAGGTTATTACAGGAGATTTGTTCTTAACTTTTCTATTCTTGTATCACCACTTACAGACCTACTGAAAAAGGGAGTTAAATTTGTCTGGACCGATAACTGTGAATCCTCTTTCAACAAACCTAAAGCTATCCTATTAAGCCAGCCAGTGCTCGCTACTCCAAATTTTGCTAAACCTATTAAGATGGCTGTTGATGCAAGTGATATAGGAGCTGGGGCTGTTTTTCTGCAAGAGGATGATCAGGATATTGAACATCCTGTATCTTATTACAGTAAGAAGTTCACTCCACCTCAAAAGAACTACTCAACTATTGAGAAAGAGCTTTTGGCCTTGATTTTGGGTTTACAGCATTTTTCATTTTATTTGTGTTATGGTTTTGACCCCATAGTCATTTATACCGATCATAACCCACTGAAATTCCTTAGTAAGTTTAAAGATAAAAATCAGAGATTGACAAGATGGAGTCTACTTCTTCAGGAGTATTCATTAGACATACAACATGTCAAGGGGAAATAAAATGTTATTGCAGATTGCTTATCTAGACTTTAGACAGATTGTTTTAGAGTAATAAGAAATTTCCTTTGTAAATTTCTTTTTCTTTGTGGGGAGGTGTTACATAGCCTATGATTTCATCATCCTTTGTGTAATTTTAACGCACAGTATGCTGCATGTTTGATCACGAGCGAGTTCTGCCTCAGTCCCTCCTTCTACCGTTATAGTAGAGTAAGTCGTCCTTTCTGTTGTTCAGAGCAGGATTGTCAGCTCTTTGCTCCCTATGGCTTCATTTGTGCGTCCATCTTACAAGTTGTATCAAGCTCTGCTGGCCCCTATATAATGAGCTCAGTCTCTGCATTATTGCCACTTAGATCCACTCCTCATTTTGTTCACATCTCTGTCCTCCCCTGTACAGTTGTTATTATTGTGAGTGCTCAGGAAGTCTCCAACCATCTAGCAGCTGTGTAATTTGAGTATAAGTGTTATTGCATTTTGTTCTTGTACTGTGTAGCATAAAGTGTTAATTTTTAGGCCTAGTGAGGTTTTTGTGATTAATGTAAAGTTTCGTGTCAGCCATCATTAATAATAGTTTGTATCTGTAATAATTTATCTTGCATTAACTGAGCATTACCCAGTGTATTTTCATTTTATCACGGCTGACTTAGATAAATTTACTCTTGCTAATTTCGTGTTAATAGAGGCTATTGCAGTTAACCATATATTTAACCTGTTTTTGCCATTACATTATCCTTATGAGTCCTGAATGTTTTGTTGTTAGTTTGAGCATTAAACTTTAACTTGTAATTTTACCTAACTCTTTTATTTTGAACCTGGACCTTTACGGGACAGTAGTGATTATTAGTATTCTCACTTAAAGTGTACATTAGTTTTCTCTGTTCCGTAACATAAATTTGGCGACCTCTTATCAGGATATTCAGGATATTATCATAAGGATATTGCTTGATATTTTGTGACTGTGATTTATTCATGATGTCTACTATTACTACGCTTGATGAAGCCAAAGATTTTTTGTCAAATGTGCAAACAGTGTGTGATGTAGAAAACAGAACAAAGAATGAACTTAAGCTTGTTGCTCAACAATTGGGAATTGTTCTTCGCTCTCATCATTCTAAAGATCAAATTGTTGACATGATTAATGAATGCTTGTTTAATGTAACTCCTCCAAATGAGCAAACGCAGATTGAATTAGCTAAGTTACAGCTAGCCCTGCAGGAGGCCCGTGCTAAGGAGGCTGAATTTCACGCACAAGTTGAACTTGCTAGGATTCAGGCAGACCATGAGTATCGCATGAAACAAGGTGGAACTGGATCATCTAGCTCTGATGATTTTGATGTGGCTAAAAATGTTAAACTTGTCCCTCCTTTTAATGAATCTGATTTAACAAAGTATTTTCAGTTGTTTGAGAGGGTAGCTACAGGTTTTAATTGGCCCAAAAAGTATTGGCCAGTACTCCTTCAAACTGTTCTCACCGGTAAAGCTCAAGTAACTTATGCATCTTTGCCTCAGGATCAATCTGATAATTATGATGTAGTTAAGAGCTTGATTCTTAAGGCCTATGAGCTTGTTCCTGAAGCCTATAGAGTAAAATTTAGGACAACTTATAAGCAAGATAAGCAATCCCATGTTGAGTATGCAAAAATCAAAGAAGATCTGTTAGAGCAGTGGTTAAATTCTAAGAATGTGGATTCTGATTTTGACAAATTTAAGCAGATGATTTTGCTGGAGGACTTCAAAAGGTGTATTAATAAAGATGTAAGCCTATATCTTGATGAGAGAAGAATAGATAATTTGTCTGATGCTGCAGTTTTAGCTGATGAATATGTTCTCCCTCACAAGAGATATTCTAAAGAAAAAAGGAAAGCTGAGAGTAAGTACGTTGCCTCTACTCAGAGTACAGGTAACAGGAAAGAGAATAAAGATGATGTTTCTCAGGAAGTAAAAACCAGCTTCACCTCTAGATTTCAGAAAAGTAAATGTACATATTGTAGTAAGCTTGGTCATACTACGGAGAGATGTTTCAGGAGACAGCGTGATGTGAACAAAAAGGAGTCTTTAAATATTCAGTCAATTGGTCTAGTGTCCACTCTTGAGAGTTCCCAGAATTCTTTAACTGAGTTAACTGAACCTGCTTTGAGGGGTAAATTAAATTTTCATGATGGAGCTCCTCTTTTGAGCAGTAACGTGGGTGACACTCTCAAGAGTTCATGTGCTAATTTCCTGTCTGATGGTTTTGTCAGTCCTCTGGACAGTAATGACAGGAAATCAGTTAAAATATATCGTGATACAGGTCCTTGCCAATCCCTTATGCTGACCAGTGTTCTAGGCTCTAATGTTAATTCCTCTGATGAAACTGTAATCTTACAAGGTGTAGGGAATAATTATTTCTCTGTCCCTCTGTGCAGAGTGAATTTAGAATCTGGTTTTGTTAATGGTTCCGTTATGGTTGGGTTGGTTGAGACACTCCCAATGTCAGGTGTAACTTTCTTACTTGGAAATGATATTGGTGGAAGTCAAGTGTGTCCAGCTCCTCAGTTGTCTAGTGAGCCAGTGGCTGCGACCCAGGATAGTGGTGTCCCTGATGTGTTCCCTGCATGTGCTGTCACTAGGGCTAAGTCTAAAGTTACTGGTGACTTAGAGGATAATGATGATGATTATGTTATCCTAGCTGACACTTTTCTTGCTAATTTGGACCACTCACCAGATGAGGCAGTACCCCGTAGTGTTAATAATTTGTCTCGTCAAGAGTTGGTTGAGTTGCAGGTTGCTGACCCTGAGTTGAAAGGTCTAGCTAACTCTGCTTTCATTGAGGAAGAGTCAGCTGGTGCTTCTACTTGTTATTATATAAAGTCAGGAGTACTTATGAGGAAGTGGAGACCCCCAACAGCATCAGCCGACTGTGAATGGGAGGTTGTACATCAAGTTGTCATCCCTCGTGTTTGGAGGCAGGATATCATTAGAGTGGCTCATGATTCCAGTTTGGCAGGACACCTTGGAGTGAGGAAGACTGTGGCACGCATTTTGAAACACTTCTACTGGCCAGGTATCTTCAGGGATGTTTCCTGGTATTGTAAGTCTTGTCACACCTGTCAAGTTGTGGGGAAGTGTAATCAGACCGAAAAGGTTGCACCTCTAGTTCCCATTCCTCCTTTTGAGGCGCCTTTCACCCGTGTGTTGGTGGATATTGTGGGCCCTCTTCCTAAGACTTCTTCAGGATTTTCTTATGTGTTGACCCTGATTGATATGGCTACTCGTTATCCTGAAGCCATTCCACTTAGAAATATCTCAGCAAAGAACGTGGTTAAGGAAATGCTAGGGTTCTTCACAAAGTTTGGTCTGCCCAAGGAGGTACAGTCAGACCGGGAAGTAATTTCATGTCAAATGTTTTCAAGCAGTCTCTGAAAGAGTTGGGCATCACCCAGATCACGTCTTCAGCTTACCATCCCCAGACCCAAGGAGTGTTGGAGAGATATCATCAAACACTCAAATCGATGCTCAAGAAATACTGTTTGGAACATCAGAAAGACTGGGATAAAGGTCTTCCATTTGTTGTATTTGCCGCAAGAGAATCTCCAAATGAATCACTGGGCTTCTCACCTTTTGAACTACTGTTTGGCCATGAAGTAAGAGGACCCCTTAAGCTACTCAAGGAATGCTGGCTGTCGGAGGAAGATGACGTCAACCTGCTGGAGTATGTGATGAAGTTCAAAGAACGGCTGTCCACTGCTTTACAGCTGGCGAGAGAGAATTTAGGAGCTGCTCAGGAGAAGATGAAGATTTGGTATGATAAGAAGTCCAGGTTACGCCACTTTCAGCCAGGAGATCAGGTTTTGATTCTGCTACCGGTTCATGGGCAACCTCTTCAAGCCAAGTTTAGTGGTCCTTATTTCGTGGGGAAGAAACTCAGTGATGTCAACTATGTCATCGCCACACCAGATTGTAGAAAGAACAAGCAACTTTGTCACATCAACATGCCAAACTTATATCACAGGCGGGACGAAAATAATCCAGTCTGCACTGTAGCTGTTCCACCCGAGTCTGCAAGTGAAGCTCTCCCATGCAGCATGAGCCTGAGTGATAGTTTGGGGAAGAATCCTGATATCATGAATGATATCCAGACTAAGCTTTCTCACCTACCTCCCGAGGAAAGGCAGGAGTTTTCGGCTTTACTGCAGGAGTACCCGCAAGTGTTCCATGCCACTCCAGGAAGAACCACTGTGTTGATGCATGATGTCGATGTTGGAGACGCAAAGCCAATTAAATTGCCTCCTTACCGTGTGAACCCAGTGAATGTTCCTCTCATCGAGAAGGAGCTTGGCTACCTGTTGGACCACAAGATGATTGAGCCCTGTCAGAGCGAGTGGAGTTCTCCTGTCACTCTAGTCCCTAAGCCAGGTGGGTCACAGCGGCTTTGCATCGACTACAGACGTGTTAATCAGATAACCAAAACAGACACTTACCCTCTCCCTCGTGTGGATGATTGCATAGACAAGATCGGAAAGGCTAGGTACATAAGTAAGTTTGATTTGTTAAAGGGATACTGGCAAGTACCTATGACTGAACGTGCTAGGGAGATCTCATGTTTTGTAACACTAGGAAAGACTTTTGCATGTTCTGTAATGCCATATGGTATGAAGAATGCACCAGCCACATTTCAGAAGCTCATGAATGTTGTAACAGAGGGTTTGGCAGGGTGTGTTGTTTATATTGATGATGTATTAATCTTCAGTGACAACTGGAAAGATCACCTATGCCATGTCAGTAAATTTCTTGAGCGTTTGGTTCAGGCTAATCTTGTAGCTAATTTATCAAAGTGTGATTTTGGTCAAGCTAAAGTTCAGTACCTTGGATACGTAATTGGTGATGGACATGTTGCACCACCAGGAGCTAAGGTTCAGGTTATAAGTGATCTTCCCAGACCTAAAAGTAGGAAAGAGCTACAAAGATTTTTGGGAATGGTAGGTTATTACAGGAGATTTGTTCTTAACTTTTCTATTCTTGTATCACCACTTACAGACCTACTGAAAAAGGGAGTTAAATTTGTCTGGACCGATAACTGTGAATCCTCTTTCAACAAACCTAAAGCTATCCTATTAAGCCAGCCAGTGCTCGCTACTCCAAATTTTGCTAAGCCTTTTAAGATGGCTGTTGATGCAAGTGATATAGGAGCTGGGGCTGTTTTTCTGCAAGAGGATGATCAGGATATTGAACATCCTGTATCTTATTACAGTAAGAAGTTCACTCCACCTCAAAAGAACTACTCAACTATTGAGAAAGAGCTTTTGGCCTTGATTTTGGGTTTACAGCATTTTTCATTTTATTTGTGTTCTGGTTATGACCCCATAGTCATTTATACCGATCATAACCCACTGAAATTCCTTAGTAAGTTTAAAGATAAAAATCAGAGATTGACAAGATGGAGTCTACTTCTTCAGGAGTATTCATTAGACATACAACATGTCAAGAGGAAAGAAAATGTTATTGCAGATTGCTTATCTAGACTTTAGACAGATTGTTTTAGAGTAATAAGAAATTTCCTTTGTAAATTTCTTTTCTTTCTGGGGAGGTGTTACATAGCCTATGATTTCATCATCCTTTGTGTAATTTTAACGCACAGTATGCTGCATGTTTGATCACGAGCGTGTTCTGCCTCAGTCCCCCCTTCTACCGTTATAGTAGAGTAAGTCGTCCTTTCTGTTGTTCAGAGCAGGATTGTCAGCTCTTTGCTCCCTATGGCTTCATTTGTGCGTCCATCTTACAAGTTGTATCAAGCTCTGCTGGCCCCTATATAATGAGCTCAGTCTCTGCATTATTGCCACTTAGATCCACTCCTCATTTTGTTCACATCTCTGTCCTCCCCTGTACAGTTGTTATTATTGTGAGTGCTCAGGAAGTCTCCAACCATCTAGCAGCTGTGTAATTTGAGTATAAGTGTTATTGCATTTTGTTCTTGTACTGTGTAGCATAAAGTGTTAATTTTTAGGCCTAGTGAGGTTTTTGTGATTAATGTAAAGTTTCGTGTCAGCCATCATTAATAATAGTTTGTATCTGTAATAATTTATCTTGCATTAACTGAGCATTACCCAGTGTATTTTCATTTTATCACGGCTGACTTAGATAAATTTACTCTTGCTAATTTCGTGTTAATAGAGGCTATTGCAGTTAACCATATATTTAACCTGTTTTTGCCATTACATTATCCTTATGAGTCCTGAATGTTTTGTTGTTAGTTTGAGCATTAAACTTTAACTTGTAATTTTACCTAACTCTTTTATTTTGAACCTGGACCTTTACGGGACAGTAGTGATTATTAGTATTCTCACTTAAAGTGTACATTAGTTTTCTCTGTTCCGTAACATAAATTTGGCGACCTCTTATCAGGATATTCAGGATATTATCATAAGGATATTGCTTGATATTTTGTGACTGTGATTTATTCATGATGTCTACTATTACTACGCTTGATGAAGCCAAAGATTTTTTGTCAAATGTGCAAACAGTGTGTGATGTAGAAAACAGAACAAAGAATGAACTTAAGCTTGTTGCTCAACAATTGGGAATTGTTCTTCGCTCTCATCATTCTAAAGATCAAATTGTTGACATGATTAATGAATGCTTGTTTAATGTAACTCCTCCAAATGAGCAAACGCAGATTGAATTAGCTAAGTTACAGCTAGCCCTGCAGGAGGCCCGTGCTAAGGAGGCTGAATTTCACGCACAAGTTGAACTTGCTAGGATTCAGGCAGACCATGAGTATCGCATGAAACAAGGTGGAACTGGATCATCTAGCTCTGATGATTTTGATGTGGCTAAAAATGTTAAACTTGTCCCTCCTTTTAATGAATCTGATTTAACAAAGTATTTTCAGTTGTTTGAGAGGGTAGCTACAGGTTTTAATTGGCCCAAAAAGTATTGGCCAGTACTCCTTCAAACTGTTCTCACCGGTAAAGCTCAAGTAACTTATGCATCTTTGCCTCAGGATCAATCTGATAATTATGATGTAGTTAAGAGCTTGATTCTTAAGGCCTATGAGCTTGTTCCTGAAGCCTATAGAGTAAAATTTAGGACAACTTATAAGCAAGATAAGCAATCCCATGTTGAGTATGCAAAAATCAAAGAAGATCTGTTAGAGCAGTGGTTAAATTCTAAGAATGTGGATTCTGATTTTGACAAATTTAAGCAGATGATTTTGCTGGAGGACTTCAAAAGGTGTATTAATAAAGATGTAAGCCTATATCTTGATGAGAGAAGAATAGATAATTTGTCTGATGCTGCAGTTTTAGCTGATGAATATGTTCTCACTCACAAGAGATATTCTAAAAAAAAAAAAAAAGGAAAGCTGAGAGTAAGTACGTTGCCTCTACTCAGAGTACAGGTAACAGGAAAGAGAATAAAGATGATGTTTCTCAGGAAGTAAAAACCAGCTTCACCTCTAGATTTCAGAAAAGTAAATGTACATATTGTAGTAAGCTTGGTCATACTACGGAGAGATGTTTCAGGAGACAGCGTGATGTGAACAAAAAGGAGTCTTTAAATATTCAGTCAATTGGTCTAGTGTCCACTCTTGAGAGTTCCCAGAATTCTTTAACTGAGTTAACTGAACCTGCTTTGAGGGGTAAATTAAATTTTCATGATGGAGCTCCTCTTTTGAGCAGTAACGTGGGTGACACTCTCAAGAGTTCATGTGCTAATTTCCTGTCTGATGGTTTTGTCAGTCCTCTGGACAGTAATGACAGGAAATCAGTTAAAATATATCGTGATACAGGTCCTTGCCAATCCCTTATGCTGACCAGTGTTCTAGGCTCTAATGTTAATTCCTCTGATGAAACTGTAATCTTACAAGGTGTAGGGAATAATTATTTCTCTGTCCCTCTGTGCAGAGTGAATTTAGAATCTGGTTTTGTTAATGGTTCCGTTATGGTTGGGTTGGTTGAGACACTCCCAATGTCAGGTGTAACTTTCTTACTTGGAAATGATATTGGTGGAAGTCAAGTGTGTCCAGCTCCTCAGTTGTCTAGTGAGCCAGTGGCTGCGACCCAGGATAGTGGTGTCCCTGATGTGTTCCCTGCATGTGCTGTCACTAGGGCTAAGTCTAAAGTTACTGGTGACTTAGAGGATAATGATGATGATTATGTTATCCTAGCTGACACTTTTCTTGCTAATTTGGACCACTCACCAGATGAGGCAGTACCCCGTAGTGTTAATAATTTGTCTCGTCAAGAGTTGGTTGAGTTGCAGGTTGCTGACCCTGAGTTGAAAGGTCTAGCTAACTCTGCTTTCATTGAGGAAGAGTCAGCTGGTGCTTCTACTTGTTATTATATAAAGTCAGGAGTACTTATGAGGAAGTGGAGACCCCCAACAGCATCAGCCGACTGTGAATGGGAGGTTGTACATCAAGTTGTCATCCCTCGTGTTTGGAGGCAGGATATCATTAGAGTGGCTCATGATTCCAGTTTGGCAGGACACCTTGGAGTGAGGAAGACTGTGGCACGCATTTTGAAACACTTCTACTGGCCAGGTATCTTCAGGGATGTTTCCTGGTATTGTAAGTCTTGTCACACCTGTCAAGTTGTGGGGAAGTGTAATCAGACCGAAAAGGTTGCACCTCTAGTTCCCATTCCTCCTTTTGAGGCGCCTTTCACCCGTGTGTTGGTGGATATTGTGGGCCCTCTTCCTAAGACTTCTTCAGGATTTTCTTATGTGTTGACCCTGATCGATATGGCTACTCGTTATCCTGAAGCCATTCCACTTAGAAATATCTCAGCAAAGAACGTGGTTAAGGAAATGCTAGGGTTCTTCACAAAGTTTGGTCTGCCCAAGGAGGTACAGTCAGACCGGGGAAGTAATTTCATGTCAAATGTTTTCAAGCAGTCTCTGAAAGAGTTGGGCATCACCCAGATCACGTCTTCAGCTTACCATCCCCAGACCCAAGGAGTGTTGGAGAGATATCATCAAACACTCAAATCGATGCTCAAGAAATACTGTTTGGAACATCAGAAAGACTGGGATAAAGGTCTTCCATTTGTTGTATTTGCCGCAAGAGAATCTCCAAATGAATCACTGGGCTTCTCACCTTTTGAACTACTGTTTGGCCATGAAGTAAGAGGACCCCTTAAGCTACTCAAGGAATGCTGGCTGTCGGAGGAAGATGACGTCAACCTGCTGGAGTATGTGATGAAGTTCAAAGAACGGCCACTGCTTTACAGCTGGCGAGAGAGAATTTAGGAGCTGCTCAGGAGAAGATGAAGATTTGGTATGATAAGAAGTCCAGGTTACGCCACTTTCAGCCAGGAGATCAGGTTTTGATTCTGCTACCGGTTCATGGGCAACCTCTTCAAGCCAAGTTTAGTGGTCCTTATTTCGTGGGGAAGAAACTCAGTGATGTCAACTATGTCATCGCCACACCAGATTGTAGAAAGAACAAGCAACTTTGTCACATCAACATGCCAAACTTATATCACAGGCGGGACGAAAATAATCCAGTCTGCACTGTAGCTGTTCCACCCGAGTCTGCAAGTGAAGCTCTCCCATGCAGCATGAGCCTGAGTGATAGTTTGGGGAAGAATCCTGATATCATGAATGATATCCAGACTAAGCTTTCTCACCTACCTCCCGAGGAAAGGCAGAAGTTTTCGGCTTTACTGCAGGAGTACCCGCAAGTGTTCCGTGCCACTCCAGGAAGAACCACTGTGTTGATGCATGATGTCGATGTTGGAGACGCAAAGCCAATTAAATTGCCTCCTTACCGTGTGAACCCAGTGAATGTTCCTCTCATCGAGAAGGAGCTTGGCTACCTGTTGGACCACAAGATGATTGAGCCCTGTCAGAGCGAGTGGAGTTCTCCTGTCACTCTAGTCCCTAAGCCAGGTGGGTCACAGCGGCTTTGCATCGACTACAGACGTGTTAATCAGATAACCAAAACAGACACTTACCCTCTCCCTCGTGTGGATGATTGCATAGACAAGATCGGAAAGGCTAGGTACATAAGTAAGTTTGATTTGTTAAAGGGATACTGGCAAGTACCTATGACTGAACGTGCTAGGGAGATCTCATGTTTTGTAACACTAGGAAAGACTTTTGCATGTTCTGTAATGCCATATGGTATGAAGAATGCACCAGCCACATTTCAGAAGCTCATGAATGTTGTAACAGAGGGTTTTGGCAGGGTGTGTTGTTTATATTGATGATGTATTAATCTTCAGTGACAACTGGAAAGATCACCTATGCCATGTCAGTAAATTTCTTGAGCGTTTGGTTCAGGCTAATCTTGTAGCTAATTTATCAAAGTGTGATTTTGGTCAAGCTAAAGTTCAGTACCTTGGATACGTAATTGGTGATGGACATGTTGCACCACCAGGAGCTAAGGTTCAGGTTATAAGTGATCTTCCCAGACCTAAAAGTAGGAAAGAGCTACAAAGATTTTTGGGAATGGTAGGTTATTACAGGAGATTTGTTCTTAACTTTTCTATTCTTGTATCACCACTTACAGACCTACTGAAAAAGGGAGTTAAATTTGTCTGGACCGATAACTGTGAATCCTCTTTCAACAAACCTAAAGCTATCCTATTAAGCCAGCCAGTGCTCGCTACTCCAAATTTTGCTAAGCCTTTTAAGATGGCTGTTGATGCAAGTGATATAGGAGCTGGGGCTGTTTTTCTGCAAGAGGATGATCAGGATATTGAACATCCTGTATCTTATTACAGTAAGAAGTTCACTCCACCTCAAAAGAACTACTCAACTATTGAGAAAGAGCTTTTGGCCTTGATTTTGGGTTTACAGCATTTTTCATTTTATTTGTGTTCTGGTTTTGACCCCATAGTCATTTATACCGATCATAACCCACTGAAATTCCTTAGTAAGTTTAAAGATAAAAATCAGAGATTGACAAGATGGAGTCTACTTCTTCAGGAGTATTCATTAGACATACAACATGTCAAGAGGAAAGAAAATGTTATTGCAGATTGCTTATCTAGACTTTAGACAGATTGTTTTAGAGTAATAAGAAATTTCCTTTGTAAATTTCTTTTTCTTTGTGGGGAGGTGTTACATAGCCTATGATTTCATCATCCTTTGTGTAATTTTAACGCACAGTATGCTGCATGTTTGATCACGAGCGTGTTCTGCCTCAGTCCCCCCTTCTACCGTTATAGTAGAGTAAGTCGTCCTTTCTGTTGTTCAGAGCAGGATTGTCAGCTCTTTGTTCCCTATGGCTTCATTTGTGCGTCCATCTTACAAGTTGTATCAAGCTCTGCTGGCCCCTATATAATGAGCTCAGTCTCTGCATTATTGCCACTTAGATCTACTCCTCATTTTGTTCACATCTCTGTCCTCCCCTGTACAGTTGTTATTATTGTGAGTGCTCAGGAAGTCTCCAACCATCTAGCAGCTGTGTAATTTGAGTATAAGTGTTATTGCATTTTGTTCTTGTACTGTGTAGCATAAAGTGTTAATTTTTAGGCCTAGTGAGGTTTTTGTGATTAATGTAAAGTTTCGTGTCAGCCATCATTAATAATAGTTTGTATCTGTAATAATTTATCTTGCATTAACTGAGCATTACCCAGTGTATTTTCATTTTATCACGGCTGACTTAGATAAATTTACTCTTGCTAATTTCGTGTTAATAGAGGCTATTGCAGTTAACCATATATTTAACCTGTTTTTGCCATTACATTATCCTTATGAGTCCTGAATGTTTTGTTGTTAGTTTGAGCATTAAACTTTAACTTGTAATTTTACCTAACTCTTTTATTTTGAACCTGGACCTTTACGGGACAGTAGTGATTATTAGTATTCTCACTTAAAGTGTACATTAGTTTTCTCTGTTCCGTAACATAAATTTGGCGACCTCTTATCAGGATATTCAGGATATTATCATAAGGATATTGCTTGATATTTTGTGACTGTGATTTATTCATGATGTCTACTATTACTACGCTTGATGAAGCCAAAGATTTTTTGTCAAATGTGCAAACAGTGTGTGATGTAGAAAACAGAACAAAGAATGAACTTAAGCTTGTTGCTCAACAATTGGGAATTGTTCTTCGCTCTCATCATTCTAAAGATCAAATTGTTGACATGATTAATGAATGCTTGTTTAATGTAACTCCTCCAAATGAGCAAACGCAGATTGAATTAGCTAAGTTACAGCTAGCCCTGCAGGAGGCCCGTGCTAAGGAGGCTGAATTTCACGCACAAGTTGAACTTGCTAGGATTCAGGCAGACCATGAGTATCGCATGAAACAAGGTGGAACTGGATCATCTAGCTCTGATGATTTTGATGTGGCTAAAAATGTTAAACTTGTCCCTCCTTTTAATGAATCTGATTTAACAAAGTATTTTCAGTTGTTTGAGAGGGTAGCTACAGGTTTTAATTGGCCCAAAAAGTATTGGCCAGTACTCCTTCAAACTGTTCTCACCGGTAAAGCTCAAGTAACTTATGCATCTTTGCCTCAGGATCAATCTGATAATTATGATGTAGTTAAGAGCTTGATTCTTAAGGCCTATGAGCTTGTTCCTGAAGCCTATAGAGTAAAATTTAGGACAACTTATAAGCAAGATAAGCAATCCCATGTTGAGTATGCAAAAATCAAAGAAGATCTGTTAGAGCAGTGGTTAAATTCTAAGAATGTGGATTCTGATTTTGACAAATTTAAGCAGATGATTTTGCTGGAGGACTTCAAAAGGTGTATTAATAAAGATGTAAGCCTATATCTTGATGAGAGAAGAATAGATAATTTGTCTGATGCTGCAGTTTTAGCTGATGAATATGTTCTCACTCACAAGAGATATTCTAAAAAAAAAGGAAAGCTGAGAGTAAGTACGTTGCCTCTACTCAGAGTACAGGTAACAGGAAAGAGAATAAAGATGATGTTTCTCAGGAAGTAAAAACCAGCTTCACCTCTAGATTTCAGAAAAGTAAATGTACATATTGTAGTAAGCTTGGTCATACTACGGAGAGATGTTTCAGGAGACAGCGTGATGTGAACAAAAAGGAGTCTTTAAATATTCAGTCAATTGGTCTAGTGTCCACTCTTGAGAGTTCCCAGAATTCTTTAACTGAGTTAACTGAACCTGCTTTGAGGGGTAAATTAAATTTTCATGATGGAGCTCCTCTTTTGAGCAGTAACGTGGGTGACACTCTCAAGAGTTCATGTGCTAATTTCCTGTCTGATGGTTTTGTCAGTCCTCTGGACAGTAATGACAGGAAATCAGTTAAAATATATCGTGATACAGGTCCTTGCCAATCCCTTATGCTGACCAGTGTTCTAGGCTCTAATGTTAATTCCTCTGATGAAACTGTAATCTTACAAGGTGTAGGGAATAATTATTTCTCTGTCCCTCTGTGCAGAGTGAATTTAGAATCTGGTTTTGTTAATGGTTCCGTTATGGTTGGGTTGGTTGAGACACTCCCAATGTCAGGTGTAACTTTCTTACTTGGAAATGATATTGGTGGAAGTCAAGTGTGTCCAGCTCCTCAGTTGTCTAGTGAGCCAGTGGCTGCGACCCAGGATAGTGGTGTCCCTGATGTGTTCCCTGCATGTGCTGTCACTAGGGCTAAGTCTAAAGTTACTGGTGACTTAGAGGATAATGATGATGATTATGTTATCCTAGCTGACACTTTTCTTGCTAATTTGGACCACTCACCAGATGAGACAGTACCCCGTAGTGTTAATAATTTGTCTCGTCAAGAGTTGGTTGAGTTGCAGGTTGCTGACCCTGAGTTGAAAGGTCTAGCTAACTCTGCTTGCAGTGAGGAAGAGTCAGCTGGTGCTTCTACTTGTTATTATATAAAGTCAGGAGTACTTATGAGGAAGTGGAGACCCCCAACAGCATCAGCCGACTGTGAATGGGAGGTTGTACATCAAGTTGTCATCCCTCGTGTTTGGAGGCAGGATATCATTAGAGTGGCTCATGATTCCAGTTTGGCAGGACACCTTGGAGTGAGGAAGACTGTGGCACGCATTTTGAAACACTTCTACTGGCCAGGTATCTTCAGGGATGTTTCCTGGTATTGTAAGTCTTGTCACACCTGTCAAGTTGTGGGGAAGTGTAATCAGACCGAAAAGGTTGCACCTCTAGTTCCCATTCCTCCTTTTGAGGCGCCTTTCACCCGTGTGTTGGTGGATATTGTGGGCCCTCTTCCTAAGACTTCTTCAGGATTTTCTTATGTGTTGACCCTGATCGATATGGCTACTCGTTATCCTGAAGCCATTCCACTTAGAAATATCTCAGCAAAGAACGTGGTTAAGGAAATGCTAGGGTTCTTCACAAAGTTTGGTCTGCCCCAGGAGGTACAGTCAGACCGGAGAAGTAATTTCATGTCAAATGTTTTCAAGCAGTCTCTGAAAGAGTTGGGCATCACCCAGATCACGTCTTCAGCTTACCATTCCCAGACCCAAGGAGTGTTGAAGAGATATCATCAAACACTCAAATCGATGCTCAAGAAATACTGTTTGGAACATCAGAAAGACTGGGATAAAGGTCTTCCATTTGTTGTATTTGCCGCAAGAGAATCTCCAAATGAATCACTGGGCTTCTCACCTTTTGAACTACTGTTTGGCCATGAAGTAAGAGGACCCCTTAAGCTACT
>NC_136984.1:19280714-19335714 GCF_032717465.1 Coenobita brevimanus
AAGGGCTGTAGCCAAGGAGCTGGTGGTGCAGTGGCAGTCTATCCAGCTCGCAAAGGGAAGACCTCGAGTTTGATGCTCGGGCCGATCAGATTCTTGGACAAAGATAGTTACCCTCTTGTCCCATTCACTCAGCAGAAACATCGAGGACTTGGGTGTGAACTTGACTGTTGTGTGTCGTATTTTAGAGAAAGAATAAGACTACACAAAAAGTGATTATTTGCTCTTATGACTATGCTATGTGGCTTTATGTCTTTTGTGACGATATTGGTGTTTGTTGACTTGTTTGGTGTTTTTAATTCTAACTGCCAAGCATGATAATACTTACCTTCGGCCATCAGGGTATGTTTTACAGGCGAATGCGCCACATACGACGGAAACCGACTTGTAACGTTAATACGTACATTTTGATATGAAAAGTCTCGCAGGGTTAGATTGTTCATCCTCAGAAATAAATATGAAACTATTAGTTTTGAAGATAAAGTAATACAGAAAGCGAAATATGAATCTCTCACTTCTGGCATGTCCCTTTTTGACATTCGTGTGTGCTGTTGTGTGAAATATTTTTCATGGTGTGCAGTGGTGCGTAGGCTGCTGTCTGTAATACCTTTTTCTTTTCTTTTTTAACCACCTTTTCTTAAGCATTAAGAACTTCTATACTCGCGTCAGTATTACGTGGGCACCTGAAGTTTGATCGACTAACTGTTAGTGCCGTTTATTCGACAAAAAAAGAAAAAAAGTCATCCATTTCGTTGAACTTTTCACCGTTATTTTTTTTTTTTTCACGTGTTTTGTAAATAAATACTTCTGACTGAACACTGTGTTTCTTCTTTTTATGATGGAAGTCCTTTGTGCTCTACTGTTAACAGTAACAGGCATAAACATACTCCACATAGCAGGTGAGTGGAGAACATTTTCAAAAATTTCGTACATTGTCTCAGAATGTAGAGACGGGAAGCGAAGACACATATTTAATCAATTGTTCACTTCTTACTTACACCTTTTGTAGATACAGTGATGGCCCAATAATTACCTCGTTTCAACTTGCTCCTTTAGGCTAAATAGAGGTAGTAGTGATTAAATACGCCCCAAAAGTGCGTGGGTCACCGGTTGTGAGAGGTGACATATTCCCTTCCCTGGGCAGGTGTGGTGCGGTGACCGAGATGTCCGGTGTTGTTAGTGAGGAAGGATGGAGGGGAAGACCTGGCCTCCTAACCTACATAGTCCTCACAACCCTCATCGCCACCGCCAGCGTCTACTACTTCAAAAGACGCCGATTGGTACGTGGGTGGCGGAGGATGGCCAGCACGGGAACTGTCATGTAAACCTTTAAATTTGGTGACATATTTCTTTAGTTGACCTATCAGCAGACGATTTTATTCAGCTTCAGGAGAGAAAACACATTATTTTAAGGAGTTATTAGAAACAGCTTCTTACCCTCACAATATGAATCGTTTATCTAAAGTCAACTAAGTCGTTTACAGGAAGAAAAAATTAACTACATTAAGAAGGAGCAGAGAAAGAAAGAGAGAGAGAGAGAGAGAGAGAGAGAGAGAGAGAGAGAGACCAACTGGTCTAAGGACCTTATGTTTGACTTTTCCCTGTGTCCTTGAACTTCGACAGATTACTCTAAAAAACAAAGTACCTCATCCTTGCCTAACCCTTAACTCTTATATTTACCAATTCTGGAACAATTCAGATAAAATCTTTTGAGTCGAAAAATCCTGTTGACCTTCACCTTTGATCCTAATTGCTCCTCAAATCGAAAATCTGTATCCTTATTTGAAGCTGAATCATTCCACAAAGCTTAGTTCACATAAGATAAAAATGCTGACACTGAATGTGCAAGGCGAGTTTGATTATTAAAGAATTGTTCTCAACCGTTTGGGTGATCCTTAACCCATTTACTATGGTAAGTCCAAATCAGATCAAAACTGTTATAGATATTTTCTTCAAACACAGATACACTGGTCGAGTTATGACCTTGACCTGTGATCTTGGCCTATGACTGATTCCCCTCAAAATCGTGTTTGGCCCTTAAGCTTCCACGAAGTTTGGTTCAATTAATCATCCCCTAATTCTACTGACTTTGAAGAATTTTTCAAATAACTTATTTCTAAAGGAAAGCACAACCTGTCAACTTCTCCTTTCCCAGGAATCTCCATTCGTGGTGATTTCAATGTTAACCAACACCTTTGGCTCTCCTCTCCTTTCACAGATCCAACTGGTGCATAAGCCTACATCTTTTGTATCTTTAACTCCCATGATATGCAGTTCGATCGACCGACCTTCCCTGAAAACCTGTATATAGAGCCGATTTTTCAGCTCTTACAGAGGTAGAAAGTTTTATGCCCACGGTTATGAGTTTGAATTTACACACCCTATGCCGCAAATCAGAGCATTTTAGACCAATTGGTTCATGAGCTATAGACCATCAAAGTTGAAAAAAGTAACCCTTACAGGTGGAGCAACTCTAGTTTTCTATGCACTTCCACCCTATCCCCCCTATCCCACCCTCATGCCTCCCCTCCCATTACCTTCCTCACCCACTCCCATCACCTCCCCTCTTTTCCTCCACTCCCCCCTCCCCAAGCCTTCAGAATTATCAGCTCAATTTTTTCTCCAAAAACTAGCATGCAAATTAATTATATCCATGTTCCTCACACACTCCCAACACCCTTCCTCCCCAACACTTCTCCCCTTCCCGCCTTCCCTCCCCCAATCCCCTTCCTACATAGCAGTTTAGCTGTCAATATAAAAAAGAAATTGAGTCGAAGCATGCAAAACGTATTTCTTGGTGTTACACACTCCACCATCCCCTCTCCCCTCACCACTTCCCCCCTCCCCTCCCCTCAGAGCTGTCAAATCAAATAACATGAAGAATTTCAAGGGGTGCTCATAATCCACCCACTTAGTGTAATGGTACTGTACCCTGTTTTTAGGGTAGCTCTCCATTGAGCGGCAAGCAAAATGATTTCCTGTAAACAAGGAAATCATTTACGGCACTGGGTGGTAACCTTATAACCAATCGACAAGTGTTCCCTACGTCACAGCAAGTAGATTGGCGAAGGGTTAGTGCCCCTCCCCGGAGAACAACTAACTAAAAATACGAACAAGAAGCCTCGGACCAGGACTGACCAAAAGATAATGACTAAGGACCAAACAAAGGACATGATACGGATTGCGGCATGGACTGTAAGGAGTGCAAATGATGAGGTAAAAGAGAGATTGTCCAGGTGCTTCAGGGTGTGAAACTAGATGTTTGTGGATTAACTGAAACTAAATGGAGGGGTGAGAGTGTAAGAGAATGGGAGTATGGTTGGGGTATATGTGCAGGAGTAGGTGAGAATGAGAGAGCAAAAGAAGGAGTGTGTATTGTTGTAACAGATGGAAGGAAAATATAAGAGAGTATGGATCAGTTGGCTCAAGGATTGTGTGGGTAAGACTGAAAGTTGGACTACAAATGTGGGCGATTGTGTGCGTGTATGCGCCAACGCAAGATTGTGCAAGCAGAGTGAGAGAAGAGTTTTGGACAAATGTGGAAGTGTGCACTGAAAAGTATTAAAGGAATGAGAGTGTTTTTGATCGGTGATATGAATGGTAAAGTAGGGAATGTGAAGGTGGATAGAGTAGTTGGTGAGTGGGGTGTGCATGCTGAGATAGATGAGAATGGCAGTGCTTTAGTGGACATTTGTGCCAGGAGGGGGTTGGTAATAGCCAGTAACCTCTTCAGGCACAAAATGATCCATAGGTATACATGGCGAGTGATGAGAAGGGTGAATGGTGAACTGTATGAAAGGAAGGCAATGATTGATTATGTGTGTGTGGATGAACCAATGCAAAGATGTGTGATGGATGCAAGAGCATATAGAGGTTGGGGGATTCGACTTTCTGATCACCACTTGGTGGTGGTCAGAATCAAGGTTCAAGTTAAACGGAGAATTAGAAGAAGGGTAGGACGGGAGGAAGGGGTATATGCTAGGAAAGTGGAAAGGTTACAAGAGGATGAGAAAAATGCAGAATATGAGAGAGAAGTGGAGGAACGATTGGGTAAATATGAATTGGAGCAGATGGGGGACGTGGAAGGTGTATGCAAGATACAGAAGAAATATGTGCAGCATGTGAGGTGGTGTGTGGGGTGAAGAGAAGACGAAAGGGGGTGCAAGGATCAACATGGTGAAATGAAGAGGTGAGAGAGGCTGTGGCACAAAAGAAAAAAATCATATAATGAATGGATGAGAAATAGGGGCGTGGAAGAAGTTGAGAGACAGAAGAGAGACTTATATGTAGAAAGGAAGAGAGAGGTGAAAAGATTAGTAAGAGAGAGTATGAAGAGAGTGGATGAGGAAATTGGAAGGAATTTGAGTGTCAAGTGGAGGGAATGTAAGGAAAAGTTCTGGAAAGAGGTAAAGAGAGTCAGACAGGGTAGCAATGAAGTTAGCTGGGGGGTGAGAGATAAAATTGGTAGATTACTAGGTGAGAAGGAAGAAAAAGTGGGCAGACGGAGAGAACACTTTAATGAATTGTTGAACATTGAGAATGAAAGTAATCCCGATATAAGTGGCTGGGGAATGGCTGGGAGAAGGAAGGAGGTGAGAAGACAGGAAGAAATCAGAAAGATGGAAGTACTTTAAGCAATGAAGAGAGTCAAAATGGGGAAAGCCTCAGGAAATGATGGAGTGTGCAGAGAAATGCTGAAGCATGGGGAGAGAGATAGTAGTAGAATGGATGTGGAAGATTTGCAGATTGGCCTAGGGGGAAGGTAAAGTCCCGGAAGATTGGAAGTCAGGTATAATTATTCCCTTGTACAATGGCTAAGGGGAAAAAGAAGTGTGTAGTAATCAGAGAAGCATTTGTCTTCTTAGTGTAGTAGGAAAAGTATACGGTAGGATACTTATTGACAGAGTTAGGAAATAAAAGAGGAATTAGTTGGAGAAGAACAGGGAGTCTTTAGGAAGGGAACAGGTTGTGTAGATCAGATATTCATTCTTAGATCTTTAGTGGAAAAGTTTCTAGAGAAGGGAAAGAAGATGTATGTAGCCTTCATGGATTTGGATAAAGCATATGACAGAGTGGATAGACAAGGATTGTGGAAAGTATTAAGAATATATGGATTAGATGGGAAGTTGTTGATTGCTGTGAAGAGTATGTATGGGGGTGCTAAGGTTGCAGAGCGTGTGGATAGTGGACTGAGTGAGTTATTCTGTTTGAAGGCTGGATTGAAACAGGGATGTGTCATGTCTCCATGATTCTTTAATCTGTATATGGATGGGGTTATTAAAGACATACAAGGTAGGGCAGTGGATGTTGGAGTGGTCCTAATGAGAGAGGGCAGTGTTTGGAGACTCTCTGTACTGTTGTTTGCAGATGATACTGTGTTGTTAAGTGAAGATGAAGAGGAGCTTCAGGGCTTGGTGGGTGAGTTTGGGAGAGTGTGTAAGATACGGAATCTAAAGGTGAATGTAGGGAAGAGTAAAGTTATGGTCTTCGAGAGAGGTGAAGTGAGTGAATGTACAGTGAGGTTGGATGATGAGGAAATGGAAAATATGAGTCCGTTTAAGTACTTGGGTAGTGTGATAAGTAAGGATGGAAGTTTGGAGGGTGAAGTGCTTGAAAGGGTAGAACAAGGAAGAAAGCTTGCTGGTTCCTTGAATGCAGTGATAAGAAACAGGGAAGTGAGCATGGAAATGAAAAAGTTATTACATGGCATTATTGTGATACCAACTCTAACGTATGGAAGTGAAGCTTGGACGTTGTAGGAGGGACACAAGCCAAGAGTGAGAGCAGAGGAAATCAGTTATTTGAGAGGAGCCCGTGGAGTCACGGGCTCCTCTCAAATAACTCTCGTAGAGAGAGAGGTTTCCTGACGAGTTCCTTGAACAGTATGAAACTCTTCAGCACAGGAATATCAAAAAGGTGTAAAAACACCTCCTTGTACCACCTGCGGGACTTACGTAGGAAATCAACCACACTATTTTGTATGTCCGATTTATCAACAAGCTGCATGTTGATAATATAATCGTTGACAGCATCTGGCTTTACCACGGGTTCCCTGCTCCTGTAGTCTGTTTTTCCAGTTTCCACAAACACATCCTTATATACTGTAGCCAACATGTTAATCTATCTGCTGTCATGCCAGAGAAGGGCTAACATATTGCCACATTTCTTGGTAAAGAGGGCTCCATTCAGAGTATTTGCTGTTAATACAGTAAAATTGTTTCTGTTTGCCCTAACAGTTCCCCTGCACCCAGAGACATGTTCAGTCAAATACTTGGTCAGTGCCGGGCAGTGTGATGCCTGTTGAAATACCTTTCCATAAGCACTTCCATGACTGATGCCGAGAAACTGTGACGATTGTCACTAAGTATATCAACATCTGTTGCCAATTAAACTATCACATCTAGCACGTATCCAGTTTTGCAGTTGCAAAGGACAAAGAATTTGAGGCCAAAGCAGTGACGCTTGGACGGTGGTGGCTGAATCGGTAGAGAGGCGGCCTGCAGTCCTAATGGATGCAGGACTGCCCAGCTGGGGCAGTGAACAGTTTAAGGATTTGAATTTCCTAAAAGCAGACTTTCCTGATCTACCAGATGACCCCCCGACATGTAAAAATACCCCCAGTAATACCAATACACCAGTCCTGTATGAGACAGCCCTAGCAAGTATTCATTATGGACTGTGGGTGTTAGTGCCAAAGTGCTGACTTGTGGAGGTGTAGGAGGACTACTGGGCCTTGGGATAGGTCTCTGCCCTCGAGAAATAGGCCCTGAAGCCTTTGCCCAGAGTTGGACACGTAAAAAAAAAAAAGTCAGCCTACCCCTGAATAACACCAGCGACTCGTCAATTACCACTTTCTGAAACGGACGAAAAACCCTGGCAAATGACTCCTTGAACATTGATAGGATTGGTCTAATTTTCCACAACCTGTCGTTCGGTGCAGGCCCGTAATTTCTCTTGAAATGAATGAACCTTAGGATGGCCAGGAGCCTGTCATGGGCCATATACTTGCCGAAGACAGGTGTGCTTACGAGTTCATTAACCGACCAATGATCATGGAGCACATGTTTTCTTATGTGCACCACCAGCATGATAAGGGCTGCCTACACAAACATCTCCCACACCTCCACAGGTATCCAGTCACACATGTGCCTGCTCTTGCTGGCATCCACATCCAGCCACTGCCCACATGTGGCCTGGTGGAAATTTATTTCTTTCACCGGGTATTGCATTAAAGCAGTAGTGAAAATGACTCTGAATATAATGCTAATAGTCAAGGACCTTGGGGGAATCTCATCCTCCTGAACACCTCTTCCTCCTCGTCAAACACAGGCACAGATGGCTCAGTGCCGGTTCCATCTTCCCACTCAAAGGTATCGACTCTACCCACACATGCTAAAGCCGGCTGTCTGCCACGTGCATAACGTTTTTTCTGCATGCTCACGGGCAGGAGGTAAGGGGGAAGGAGAGGGAGAGGTGTGGGAGAAGGGGGGGTAAGCGGGTGATGATTCACCTGATGTGGGACTTCCCTGGGGGACACTTGGTGCTGTGTATCACCAGGTGGGGCCCGTGTGGAAAATACCACTCCTAAAGGGCCAGGTTGTGGTGATTTCACCCTTGAGGTGGTCAGCTGAGGTGCAGGTGAGCGTTGGAGGGCGAGATTTCGGCGGGCAGGTGGCGAGTGTGAGGGTGAGATGGCTCGTCAGTGTTTATTTCACTGATGACTGCCAATCCCACGTTCACCTGCCTGGTGTACTGGGTCATCTACCTCCTCCTCAGTGAACTCGCCACTGTCGAAGGCCCTTCCCTCCTTCTGCAAGAGTTTGAGAGCCTTCTCTGGCATCTGAGAGTGGTCAGAGAGCAAGAGAGGTCGCTCTTCACATGGTAGCTCCCTCTCTCATCTGAGGACATGTTTCACAAAGTGTCCATGAGGACATGGTGTCGTCCAAGGCGCGATGAACGACACTATTACTTAGCCCTTTCCCCAGCACTAAGGGCAGAACTTCCATGGGGTTGATGAGGCTATCGGCGCCACACATGGTGTTATGGAATTGGATGATGACAAAGAAGAAGACATGGGTCCTTGTGCTACCAGTGCCATGTATAGTCTGAACTGCACATCCGTGAGATTCCTGTAGATCATACCAACCCAGTTCGTATCATATAAAATGGTCGCAAGTTCAAAGGGTGGCAGGAAGGTGAGCGTGGCATAATATTGCTCTCAGCCAGCGACTCTCCATGCCCTGAATCGTGATGGATGTACACGTCAGTCGGCATGTAGGAGTTAAAGAAAAACGTATGTTGTGCCCATCAGCAATATACCTTTAGGTGGAGATTAATAAATGTCTCTGACAGTTGGAGTCATCCAGTTATTATCACCAATAAAGTGTGCTTTGTGGGCGTGTGACAAACAAGCGAGTGCCATGTTATCACAGTTTCCCTCTGATATATTGTTTCTTCATGATGGAAGTGGTGCAGTGAGAAATATATTAGGACGAAAGACATCGTCTGTCAGTCTGTCTGTCTCTCTTTCTCTCTCTCTCTCTTTTTGTCTCTGTCTGTATGTCTGTCTCTGTCTCTCTCTCTCTGTCTCTCTCTCTCGCATACACATACACATGCAGTCAAAGACAGGTTCTCAGTATAACTCAGATTGTTTGAGCAACAAAGATTCCAGTGGTATGGGAGTGCCGCTGTAAACCGAGGCGCGATAACATTCATCACACGCACAAAGCAAATTCTACCAACTACGCCGCCAACCTGCCATTTCAGTGAAACTGAATGGATAAGTTGATTATTGATGAGATGATTAACCCGCCCCATCCCGACGTTTTCTGGGCAGTGGTACGCCCCAGTCCCGACATTTTTGGACCTTTTTTTTTTTTGGCTCAAACATCCGCTTTTGGTGAGAAACATTGAAAATTCATAGAGAAATCCCTCACCTGACGTTTAAAATACTCGATACAAGTACGAGTACCTCCTTACCTGACTGGGTTTTCTAACAGGCTGGCACCAAAGAAAAGGAGTTCTATGGGAGGGTAACTATTTTATCCACTCGTAAACAGTATTTATTTATTTATTAGTACGAATTTATATGTAGTACAAGAGTATATTGGTTTTCAAACAGTAATATGGGTATTATAAGCATTGTTTCACTCACTAACTCATCACCATTCCTGACCTTTTTTTCCCACATTACCTGATCATCATTTCTGACTGTTTCTTCCTCTAATGCTATGTCAAGTTTGTCCTCCACATTGTCATCGATTGGGGAATCACTCTGGCCCTGAATGTCTTTACTGGCCAGGTCACTGGTAACAGATGAATTGCCGAGATAATGGTGTGCAGGGGGGGGGGAGAGGTTATGCGGTAAGGCATTGTCCCTGCTTGGGATCTTGTAGAGGAATAGAGGAAGGTGTCCCGTGTATACGTGCCAAAAAATCACTAGCGAAATCACTCGCAAAAATTGAAAATTGTGCAAATTAGGGACCTTGCAATGTTGCTGCATTAATTAACGTCTCCGGGATATGAGTGCACATCATGTGAGGACGTGAATTCACGTCTCCGGGACGCGGCAGGTTAAAGCCAGAAATAATGTTTTCTCTTGGTGGTTTTACCATCAAAACATAGCAATGACGTTAATATAGTATTATATGTGGAATCTTAGATATTTTTTTTTCTATAGCTGATGCCAAAAACACACAATGTAACAAAGGAAAATATGCTTTAACTTGATTTCGTAATTGAGACATTCACTAATTTGAACTGAACACTCTTGGAAAACTCGAGATTCCAAAGGGTTCCTTCGCTATTATTGGTGAGATTTCAGTTAATAATAAAAAAAAAAAATTGAATGAATGTATCACATGCAGAAAGAATTTCAACTGAACTTCACATTGCAGTAGAGTTAATAGCTTCTGCTTAGTGTGATGGTTGGGTCTGGCTGGGTCACCCATTTCCAAATTTAAATGAGAGGAAACAACACTTGCTTGCTCGTAATTATTATTGCATCATTTTTGCTTTCTAATTCTCATCATGTTTATTGAAGATGTACAGCATCATGACCCTCTTTCACTGACCGAGTTCCATTGACCTTGACCTAAGTTCAGGGTCACATATAAAAAATTTCCCCCAGATCATGAATTTTTAACTGTAATTTACTCCAGAACTAATGAATTACATGAAGATAGAAGGAAATCTCATGATAAAATAATTTTCCAAACACTGTGGTAGTAGACTGTTGCACCAGTTGAGCAAGGTGGTACTCGGAAGGTGGATAGAAAGCTGATGAAAGGGAGAGCTGGAGCTTCTGTTTCATCAGCCCTTGGGACTAGCTTCTGACAATCTCCATTTGCTGACATTAATCAGTGTTTGAGCACCATAGAGGGTAGGCCAGCATGCTCTATAATGCAATTTTCTATTACTGTCAACATCAAACTACATGCATATTACACAATATAATTCCTGTGTAAAATTTACATTAAAACATGGCACCCCAACACCATGTCTCAGAGTCCAAGGGGGGGGGGGACATCAGAAACCCCATCTTCCACCCCTCTTCTTGTTATGACCAAGCAAGATGCCTGGAACCACTGTCTGATTCGCTTCTTTATTTCTACAACCTTCGCGCCCTTTCCTCCAACTTTCTCTCTGTTGAACACAACTAGTCCTCTAAACCTCATCTTCCCTTCCTCACCGAGATGGAAGTCTGAGGTGACTGGGAACAAACTCTTCTCATATCCTTCTACTTTCTCTATACTCATTTAAAGCCAAAGGTTGTTGTTGTTTATGGGTACACATCATCGTAATTATATTCCCCTTGTGTTCCTGAACATGAATCTTCTGAATTCTCTACACTCTGGCTTCGGCTATCCTGTCATTCTCTGACAAAATTTATCTGTGCTGTTTAATCATCCCCTAATTCTACTGACTTTGAAGAATTTTTCAAATAACTTATTTCTAAGGGAAAGCACAACCTGTCAACTTCTCCTTTCCCTGGAATCTCCATTCGTGGTGATTTCAATGTTAACCAACACCTTTGGCTCTCCTCTCCTTTCACTGATCCAACTGGTGCACAAGCCAACGTCTTATGTATCTTTAACACCCATGATATGCAGTTTGATCGACCGACCTTCCCTGAAAACCTGTATATAGGGCCGATTTTTCAGCTCTTACAGAGGTAGAAAGTTTTATGTCCACGGTTATGAGTTTGAATTTACACACCCTATGCCGCAAATCAGAGCATTTTAGACCAATTGGTTCATGAGCTATACTCCATCAAAGTTGAAAAAGTAACCCTTACAGGTGGAGCAACTCTAGTTTTCTATGCACTTCCACCCTATCCCCCCTATCCCACCCTCATGCCTCCCCTCCCATTACCTTCCTCACCCACTCCCATCACCTCCCCTCTTTTCCTCCACTCCCCCCTCCCCAAGCCTTCAGAATTATCAGCTCAATTTTTTCTTCAAAAACTAGCATGCAAATTAATTATATCCATGTTCCTCACACACTCCCAACACCCTTCTTCCCCAACACTTCTCCCCTTCCCGCCTTCCCTCCCCCAATCCCCTTCCTACATAGTAGTTTAGATGTCAATATAAAAAAGAAATTGAGCCGAAGCATACAAAACGTATTTCTTGGTGTTACACACTCCACCATCCCCTCTCCCCTCACCATTTCCCCCCTCCCCTCCCCTCAGAGCTGTCAAATCAAATAACATGAAGAATTTCAAGGGGTGCTCGTCATCCACCCACTTAGTGTAATGGTAGTGTACCCTCTTTTTAGAGTAGCTCTCCATTGAGCGGCAAGCAAAATGATTTCCTGTAAACAAGGAAATCATTTACGGCGCTGAGTGGTAACCTTATAACCAATCGACAAGTGTTCCCTACGTCACAGCAAGTAGATTGGCGAAGGGTTAGTGCCCCTCCCCGGAGAACAACTAACTAAAAATACGAACAAGAAGCCTCGGACCAGGACTGACCAAAAGATGATGACTAAGGACAAAACAAAGGACATGATACGGATTCCAACATGGACTGTAAGGAGTGCAAATGATGAGGTGAAAGAGAGAGAGATTGTCCAGGTGCTTGAGGGTGTGAAAGTAGATATATGTGGATTAACTGAAACTAAATGGAGGGGGGAGAGTGTGAGAGAATGGGTGTATGGTTGGGGTATATGTGCAGGAGTTGGTGAGAATGAGAGAGCAAAAGAAGGGGTGTGTATTGTTGTAACAGATGGAAGGAAAATATAAGAGAGTATGAATCAGTTGGCTCAAGGATTGTGTGGGTAAGACTGAAAGGTGGACTACAAATGTGGGCGATTGTGTGCATGTATGTGCCAATGCAAGATCGTGCAAGCAGAGTAAGAGAAGAGTTTTGGACAAATGTGGAAGTGTGCACTGAAAAGTATTAAAAGAATGAGAGAGTGTTTTTGATCGGTGATATGAATGGTAAAGTAGGGAATGTGAAGGTGGATGGAGTAGTTGGTGAGTGGGGTGTGCCTGCTGAGATAGATGAGAATGGCAGTGATTTAGTGGACATTTGTGCCAGGAGGGGGTTGGTAATAGCCAATACCCTCTTCAAGCACAAAATGATCCATAGGTATACATGGCAAGTGATGAGAAGGGTGGATGGTGAACTGTATGAAAGGAAGGCAATGATTGATTATGTGTGTGTGGATGAACGAATGCGAAGATGTGTGATGGATGCAGGAGCATATAGAGGTTGGAGGATTTGACTTTCTGATCACCACTTCGTGGTGGTCAGAATCAAGGTTCAAGTTAAATGGAGAATTAGAAGAAGAGTAGGATGGGAGGAAGGAGTATATGCTAGGAAAGTGGAAAGGTTACAAGAGAATGAGAAAAATGCAGAATATGAGAGAGAAGTGGAGGAACGATTGGGTAAATATGAATTGGAGCAGATGGGGGACGTGGAAGGTGTATGCAAGATACAGAAGAAATATGTGCAGCATGTGAGGTGGTGTGTGGGGTGAAGAGAAGACGAAAGGGGGTGCAAGGATCAACATGGTGAAATGAAGAGGTGAGAGAGGCTGTGGCACAAAAGAAAAAAATCATATAATGAATGGATGAGAAATAGGGGCGTGGAAGAAGTTGAGAGACAGAAGAGAGACTTATATGTAGAAAGGAAGAGAGAGGTGAAAAGATTAGTAAGAGAGAGTATGAAGAGAGTGGATGAGGAAATTGGAAGGAATTTGAGTGTCAAGTGGAGGGAATGTAAGGAAAAGTTCTGGAAAGAGGTAAAGAGAGTCAGACAGGGTAGCAATGAAGTTAGCTGGGGGGTGAGAGATAAAATTGGTAGATTACTAGGTGAGAAGGAAGAAAAAGTGGGCAGACGGAGAGAATACTTTAATGAATTGTTGAACATTGAGAATGAAAGTAATCCCGATATAAGTGGCTGGGGAATGGCTGGGAGAAGGAAGGAGGTGAGAAGACAGGAAGAAATCAGAAAGATGGAAGTACTTTAAGCAATGAAGAGAGTCAAAATGGGGAAAGCCTCAGGAAATGATGGAGTGTGCAGAGAAATGCTGAAGCATGGGGAGAGAGATAGTAGTAGAATGGATGTGGAAGATTTGCAGATTGGCCTAGGGGGAAGGTAAAGTCCCGGAAGATTGGAAGTCAGGTATAATTATTCCCTTGTACAATGGCTAAGGGGAAAAAGAAGTGTGTAGTAATCAGAGAAGCATTTGTCTTCTTAGTGTAGTAGGAAAAGTATACGGTAGGATACTTATTGACAGAGTTAGGAAATAAAAGAGGAATTAGTTGGAGAAGAACAGGGAGTCGTTAGGAAGGGAACAGGTTGTGTAGATCAGATATTCATTCTTAGATCTTTAGTGGAAAAGTTTCTAGAGAAGGGAAAGAAGATGAATGTAGCCTTCATGGATTTGGATAAAGCATATGACAGAGTGGATAGACAAGGATTGTGGAAAGTATTAAGAATATATGGATTAGATGGGAAGTTGTTGATTGCTGTGAAGAGTATGTATGGGGGTGCTAAGGTTGCAGAGCGTGTGGATAGTGGACTGAGTGAGTTATTCTGTTTGAAGGCTGGATTGAAACAGGGATGTGTCATGTCTCCATGATTCTTTAATCTGTATATGGATGGGGTTATTAAAGACATACAAGGTAGGGCAGTGGATGTTGGAGTGGTCCTAATGAGAGAGGGCAGTGTTTGGAGACTCTCTGTACTGTTGTTTGCAGATGATACTGTGTTGTTAAGTGAAGATGAAGAGGAGCTTCAGGGCTTGGTGGGTGAGTTTGGGAGAGAGTGTGTAAGATACGGAATCTAAAGGTGAATGTAGGGAAGAGTAAAGTTATGGTCTTCGAGAGAGGTGAAGTGAGTGAATGTACAGTGAGGTTGGATGATGAGGAAATGGAAAATATGAGTCCGTTTAAGTACTTGGGTAGTGTGATAAGTAAGGATGGAAGTTTGGAGGGTGAAGTGCTTGAAAGGGTAGAACAAGGAAGAAAGCTTGCTGGTTCCTTGAATGCAGTGATAAGAAACAGGGAAGTGAGCATGGAAATGAAAAAGTTATTACATGGCATTATTGTGATACCAACTCTAACGTATGGAAGTGAAGCTTGGACGTTGTAGGAGGGACACAAGCCAAGAGTGAGAGCAGAGGAAATCAGTTATTTGAGAGGAGCCCGTGGAGTCACGGGCTCCTCTCAAATAACTCTCGTAGAGAGAGAGGTTTCCTGACGAGTTCCTTGAACAGTATGAAACTCTTCAGCACAGGAATATCAAAAAGGTGTAAAAACACCTCCTTGTACCACCTGCGGGACTTACGTAGGAAATCAACCACACTATTTTGTATGTCCGATTTATCAACAAGCTGCATGTTGATAATATAATCGTTGACAGCATCTGGCTTTACCACGGGTTCCCTGCTCCTGTAGTCTGTTTTTCCAGTTTCCACAAACACATCCTTATATACTGTAGCCAACATGTTAATCTATCTGCTGTCATGCCAGAGAAGGGCTAACATATTGCCACATTTCTTGGTAAAGAGGGCTCCATTCAGAGTATTTGCTGTTAATACAGTAAAATTGTTTCTGTTTGCCCTAACAGTTCCCCTGCACCCAGAGACATGTTCAGTCAAATACTTGGTCAGTGCCGGGCAGTGTGATGCCTGTTGAAATACCTTTCCATAAGCACTTCCATGACTGATGCCGAGAAACTGTGACGATTGTCACTAAGTATATCAACATCTGTTGCCAATTAAACTATCACATCTAGCACGTATCCAGTTTTGCAGTTGCAAAGGACAAAGAATTTGAGGCCAAAGCAGTGACGCTTGGACGGTGGTGGCTGAATCGGTAGAGAGGCGGCCTGCAGTCCTAATGGATGCAGGACTGCCCAGCTGGGGCAGTGAACAGTTTAAGGATTTGAATTTCCTAAAAGCAGACTTTCCTGATCTACCAGATGACCCCTCGACATGTCGTAAAAATACCCCCAGTAATACCAATACACCAGTCCTGTATGAGACAGCCCTAGCAAGTATTCATTATGGACTGTGGGTGTTAGTGCCAAAGTGCTGACTTGTGGAGGTGTAGGAGGACTACTGGGCCTTGGGATAGGTCTCTGCCCTCGAGAAATAGGCCCTGAAGCCTTTGCCCAGAGTTGGACACGTAAAAAAAAAAAAGTCAGCCTACCCCTGAATAACACCAGCGACTCGTCAATTACCACTTTCTGAAACGGACGAAAAACCCTGGCAAATGACTCCTTGAACATTGATAGGATTGGTCTAATTTTCCACAACCTGTCGTTCGGTGCAGGCCCGTAATTTCTCTTGAAATGAATGAACCTTAGGATGGCCAGGAGCCTGTCATGGGCCATATACTTGCCGAAGACAGGTGTGCTTACGAGTTCATTAACCGACCAATGATCATGGAGCACATGTTTTCTTATGTGCACCACCAGCATGATAAGGGCTGCCTACACAAACATCTTCCACACCTCCACAGGTATCCAGTCACACATGTGCCTGCTCTTGCTGGCATCCACATCCAGCCACTGCCCATATGTGGCCTGGTGGAAATTTATTTCTTTCACCGGGTATTGCATTAAAGCAGTAGTGAAAATGACTCTGAATATAATGCTAATAGTCAAGGACCTTGGGGGAATCTCATCCTCCTGAACACCTCTTCCTCCTCGTCAAACACAGGCACAGATGGCTCAGTGCCGGTTCCATCTTCCCACTCAAAGGTATCGACTCTACCCACACATGCTAAAGCCGGCTGTCTGCCACGTGCATAACGTTTTTTCTGCATGCTCACGGGCAGGAGGTAAGGGGGAAGGAGAGGGAGAGGTGTGGGAGAAGGGGGGGTAAGCGGGTGATGATTCACCTGATGTGGGACTTCCCTGGGGGACACTTGGTGCTGTGTATCACCAGGTGGGGCCCGTGTGGAAAATACCACTCCTAAAGGGCCAGGTTGTGGTGATTTCACCCTTGAGGTGGTCAGCTGAGGTGCAGGTGAGCGTTGGAGGGCGAGATTTCGGCGGGCAGGTGGCGAGTGTGAGGGTGAGATGGCTCGTCAGTGTTTATTTCACTGATGACTGCCAATCCCACGTTCACCTGCCTGGTGTACTGGGTCATCTACCTCCTCCTCAGTGAACTCGCCACTGTCGAAGGCCCTTCCCTCCTTCTGCAAGAGTTTGAGAGCCTTCTCTGGCATCTGAGAGTGGTCAGAGAGCAAGAGAGGTCGCTCTTCACATGGTAGCTCCCTCTCTCATCTGAGGACATGTTTCACAAAGTGTCCATGAGGACATGGTGTCGTCCAAGGCGCGATGAACGACACTATTACTTAGCCCTTTCCCCAGCACTAAGGGCAGAACTTCCATGGGGTTGATGAGGCTATCGGCGCCACACATGGTGTTATGGAATTGGATGATGACAAAGAAGAAGACATGGGTCCTTGTGCTACCAGTGCCATGTATAGTCTGAACTGCACATCCGTGAGATTCCTGTAGATCATACCAACCCAGTTCGTATCATATAAAATGGTCGCAAGTTCAAAGGGTGGCAGGAAGGTGAGCGTGGCATAATATTGCTCTCAGCCAGCGACTCTCCATGCCCTGAATCGTGATGGATGTACACGTCAGTCGGCATGTAGGAGTTAAAGAAAAACGTATGTTGTGCCCATCAGCAATATACCTTTAGGTGGAGATTAATAAATGTCTCTGACAGTTGGAGTCATCCAGTTATTATCACCAATAAAGTGTGCTTTGTGGGCGTGTGACAAACAAGCGAGTGCCATGTTATCACAGTTTCCCTCTGATATATTGTTTCTTCATGATGGAAGTGGTGCAGTGAGAAATATATTAGGACGAAAGACATCGTCTGTCAGTCTGTCTGTCTCTCTTTCTCTCTCTCTCTCTTTTTGTCTCTGTCTGTATGTCTGTCTCTGTCTCTCTCTCTCTGTCTCTCTCTCTCGCATACACATACACATGCAGTCAAAGACAGGTTCTCAGTATAACTCAGAGATTGTTTGAGCAACAAAGATTCCAGTGGTATGGGAGTGCCGCTGTAAACCGAGGCGCGATAACATTCATCACACGCACAAAGCAAATTCTACCAACTACGCCGCCAACCTGCCATTTCAGTGAAACTGAATGGATAAGTTGATTATTGATGAGATGATTAACCCGCCCCATCCCGACGTTTTCTGGGCAGTGGTACGCCCCAGTCCCGACATTTTTGGACCTTTTTTTTTTTTGGCTCAAACATCCGCTTTTGGTGAGAAACATTGAAAATTCATAGAGAAATCCCTCACCTGACGTTTAAAATACTCGATACAAGTACGAGTACCTCCTTACCTGACTGGGTTTTCTAACAGGCTGGCACCAAAGAAAAGGAGTTCTATGGGAGGGTAACTATTTTATCCACTCGTAAACAGTATTTATTTATTTATTAGTACGAATTTATATGTAGTACAAGAGTATATTGGTTTTCAAACAGTAATATGGGTATTATAAGCATTGTTTCACTCACTAACTCATCACCATTCCTGACCTTTTTTTCCCACATTACCTGATCATCATTTCTGACTGTTTCTTCCTCTAATGCTATGTCAAGTTTGTCCTCCACATTGTCATCGATTGGGGAATCACTCTGGCCCTGAATGTCTTTACTGGCCAGGTCACTGGTAACAGATGAATTGCCGAGATAATGGTGTGCAGGGGGGGGGGAGAGGTTATGCGGTAAGGCATTGTCCCTGCTTGGGATCTTGTAGAGGAATAGAGGAAGGTGTCCCGTGTATACGTGCCAAAAAATCACTAGCGAAATCACTCGCAAAAATTGAAAATTGTGCAAATTAGGGACCTTGCAATGTTGCTGCATTAATTAACGTCTCCGGGATATGAGTGCACATCATGTGAGGACGTGAATTCACGTCTCCGGGACGCGGCAGGTTAAAGCCAGAAATAATGTTTTCTCTTGGTGGTTTTACCATCAAAACATAGCAATGACGTTAATATAGTATTATATGTGGAATCTTAGATATTTTTTTTTCTAT
Organism: Coenobita brevimanus; assembly: GCF_032717465.1. NCBI lineage: Eukaryota > Metazoa > Arthropoda > Malacostraca > Decapoda > Coenobitidae > Coenobita > Coenobita brevimanus. The sequence continues at coordinate 19,299,238 of NC_136984.1, forward strand.
AGCTGATGCCAAAAACACACAATGTAACAAAGGAAAATATGCTTTAACTTGATTTCGTAATTGAGACATTCACTAATTTGAATTGAACACTCTTGGAAAACTCGAGATTCCAAAGGGTTCCTTCGCTATTATTGGTGAGATTTCAGTTAATAATAAAAAAAAAAATTGAATGAATGTATCACATGCAGAAAGAATTTCAACTGAACTTCACATTGCAGTAGAGTTAATAGCTTCTGCTTAGTGTGATGGTTGGGTCTGGCTGGGTCACCCATTTCCAAATTTAAATGAGAGGAAACAACACTTGCTTGCTCGTAATTATTATTGCATCATTTTTGCTTTCTAATTCTCATCATGTTTATTGAAGATGTACAGCATCATGACCCTCTTTCACTGACCGAGTTCCATTGACCTTGACCTAAGTTCAGGGTCACATATAAAAAATTTCCCCCAGATCATGAATTTTTAACTGTAATTTACTCCAGAACTAATGAATTACATGAAGATAGAAGGAAATCTCATGATAAAATAATTTTCCAAACACTGTGGTAGTAGACTGTTGCACCAGTTGAGCAAGGTGGTACTCGGAAGGTGGATAGAAAGCTGATGAAAGGGAGAGCTGGAGCTTCTGTTTCATCAGCCCTTGGGACTAGCTTCTGACAATCTCCATTTGCTGACATTAATCAGTGTTTGAGCACCATAGAGGGTAGGCCAGCATGCTCTATAATGCAATTTTCTATTACTGTCAACATCAAACTACATGCATATTACACAATATAATTCCTGTTTAAAATTTACATTAAAACATGGCACCCCAACACCATGTCTCAGAGTCCAAGGGGGGGGGGGACATCAGAAACCCCATCTTCCACCCCTCTCCTTGTTATGACCAAGCAAGATGCCTGGAACCACTGTCTGATTCGCTTCTTTATTTCTACAACCTTCGCGCCCTTTCCTCCAACTTTCTCTCTGTTGAACACAACTAGTCCTCTAAACCTCATCTTCCCTTCCTCACCGAGATGGAAGTCTGAGGTGACTGGGAACAAACTCTTCTCATATCCTTCTACTTTCTCTATACTGATTTAAAGCCAAAGGTTGTTGTTGTTTATGGGTACACATCATCGTAATTATATTCCCCTTGTGTTCCTGAACATGAATCTTCTGAATTCTCTACACTCTGGCTTCGGCTATCCTGTCATTCTCTGACAAAATTTATCTGTGCTGTTTAATCATCCCCTAATTCTACTGACTTTGAAGAATTTTTCAAATAACTTATTTCTAAGGGAAAGCACAACCTGTCAACTTCTCCTTTCCCAGGAATCTCCATTCGTGGTGATTTCAATGTTAACCAACACCTTTGGCTCTCCTCTCCTTTCACTGATCCAACTGGTGCACAAGCCAACGTCTTATGTATCTTTAACACCCATGATATGCAGTTCGATCGACCGACCTTCCCTGAAAACCTGTATATAGGGCCGATTTTTCAGCTCTTACAGAGGTAGAAAGTTTTATGTCCACGGTTATGAGTTTGAATTTACACACCCTATGCCGCAAATCAGAGCATTTTAGACCAATTGGTTCATGAGCTATAGTCCATCAAAGTTGAAAAAAGTAACCCTTACAGGTGGAGCAACTCTAGTTTTCTATGCACTTCCACCCTATCCCCCCTATCCCACCCTCATGCCTCCCCTCCCATTACCTTCCTCACCCACTCCCATCACCTCCCCTCTTTTCCTCCACTCCCCCCTCCCCAAGCCTACAGAATTATCAGCTCAATTTTTTCTTCAAAAACTAGCATGCAAATTAATTATATCCATGTTCCTCACACACTCCCAACTCCCTTCTTCCCCAACACTTCTCCCCTTCCCGCCTTCCCTCCCCCAATCCCCTTCCTACATAGTAGTTTAGATGTCAATATAAAAAAGAAATTGAGCCGAAGCATACAAAACGTATTTCTTGGTGTTACACACTCCACCATCCCCTCTCCCCTCACCATTTCCCCCCTCCCCTCCCCTCAGAGCTGTCAAATCAAATAACATGAAGAATTTCAAGGGGTGCTCGTCATCCACCCACTTAGTGTAATGGTAGTGTACCCTCTTTTTAGAGTAGCTCTCCATTGAGCGGCAAGCAAAATGATTTCCTGTAAACAAGGAAATCATTTACAGCGCTGAGTGGTAACCTTATAACCAATCGACAAGTGTTCCCTACGTGACAGCAAGTAGATTGGCGAAGGGTTAGTGCCCCTCCCCGGAGAACAACTAACTAAAAATACGAACAAGAAGCCTCGGACCAGGACTGACCAAAAGATGATGACTAAGGACAAAACAAAGGACATGATACGGATTGCAACATGGAATGTAAGGAGTGCAAATGATGAGGTGAAAGAGAGAGAGATTGTCCAGGTGCTTGAGGGTGTGAAAGTAGATATATGTGGATTAACTGAAACTAAATGGAGGGGTGAGAGTGTGAGAGAATGGGTGTATGGTTGGGGTATATGTGCAGGAGTAGGTGAGAATGAGAGAGCAAAAGAAGGGGTGTGTATTGTTGTAACAGATGGAAGGAAAATATAAGAGAGTATGAATCAGTTGGCACAAGGATTGTGTGGGTAAGACTGAAAGTTGGACTACAAATGTTGGCGATTGTGTGCGTGTATGTGCCAATGCAAGATCGTGCAAGCAGAGTAAGAGAAGAGTTTTGGACAAATGTGGAAGTGTGCACTGAAAAGTATTAAAAGAATGAGAGAGTGTTTTTGATCGGTGATATGAATGGTAAAGTAGGGAATGTGAAGGTGGATGGAGTAGTTGGTGAGTGGGGTGTGCCTGCTGAGATAGATGAGAATGGCAGTGCTTTAGTGGACATTTGTGCCAGGAGGGGGTTGGTAATAGCCAATACCCTCTTCAAGCACAAAATGATCCATAGGTATACATGGCAAGTGATGAGAAGGGTGGATGGTGAACTGTATGAAAGGAAGGCAATGATTGATTATGTGTGTGTGGATGAACGAATGCGAAGATGTGTGATGGATGCAGGAGCATATAGAGGTTGGAGGATTGGACTTTCTGATCACCACTTCGTGGTGGTCAGAATCAAGGTTCAAGTTAAATGGAGAATTAGAAGAAGAGTAGGATGGGAGGAAGGAGTATATGCTAGGAAAGTGGAAAGGTTACAAGAGAATGAGAAAAATGCAGAATATGAGAGAGAAGTGGAGGAACGATTGGGTAAATATGAATTGGAGCAGATGGGGGACGTGGAAGGTGTATGCAAGATACAGAAGAAATATGTGCAGCATGTGAGGTGGTGTGTGGGGTGAAGAGAAGACGAAAGGGGGTGCAAGGATCAACATGGTGAAATGAAGAGGTGAGAGAGGCTGTGGCACAAAAGAAAAAAATCATATAATGAATGGATGAGAAATAGGGGCGTGGAAGAAGTTGAGAGACAGAAGAGAGACTTATATGTTGAAAGGAAGAGAGAGGTGAAAAGATTAGTAAGAGAGAGTATGAAGAGAGTGGATGAGGAAATTGGAAGGAATTTGAGTGTCAAGTGGAGGGAATGTAAGGAAAAGTTCTGGAAAGAGGTAAAGAGAGTCAGACAGGGTAGCAATGAAGTTAGCTGGGGGGTGAGAGATAAAATTGGTAGATTACTAGTTGAGAAGGAAGAAAAAGTGGGCAGATGGAGAGAACACTTTAATGAATTATTGAACATTGAGAATGAAAGTAATGCCGATATAAGTGGCTGGGGAATGGCTGGGAGAAGGAAGGAGGTGAGAAGACAGGAAGAAATTAGTAAGGTGGATGTTCTTTAAGCAATGAAGAGAGTCAAAATGGGGAAAGCCCCAGGAAATGATGGAGTGTGCAGTGAAATGCTGAAGCATGGGGGTAGAGATAGTAGTAGAATGGATGTGGAAGATGTGCAGATTGGCCTCGGGGGAAGGTATAGTCCCGGAAGATTGGAAGTCAGGTATAATTATTCCCTTGTAGAAAGGCTAAGAGGAAATAGAAGTGTGTAGTAATCAGATAAGCATTTGTCTTCTAAGTGTAGTAGGAAAAGTATACGGTAGGATACTTATTGACAGAGTTAGGAAATAACAGAGGAATTAGTTGGAGAAGAACAGGGAGTCTTTATGAAGGGAACAGGTTGTGTAGATCAGATATTCATTCTTTGATCTTTAGTGGAAAAGTTTCTAGAGAAGGGAAAAAAGATGTATATAGCCTTCATGGATTTGCATAAAGCATATGACAGGGTGGATAGACAAGGATTGTGGAAAGTATTAAGAATATATGGATTAGATGGGAAGTTGTTGAATGCTGTGAAGAGTATGTATGGGGGTGCTAAGGTTGCAGAGCGTGTGGATAGTGGACTGAGTGAGTTTTTCTATTTGAAGGTTGGATTGAAACAGGGATGTGTCATGTCTCCATGATTGTTTAATCTTTATATTGATGGGGTTATTAAAGACATACAAGGTAGGGCAGTAGATGTTGGAGTGGTCCTAATGAGAGAGGGCAGTGTTTGGAGACTCTCTGTACTGTTGTTTGCAGATGATACTGTGTTGTTAAGTGAAGATGAAGAGGAGCTTCAGGGCTTGGTGGGTGAGTTTGGGAGAGTGTGTAAGATACAGAATCTAAAGGTGAATGTAGGGAAGAGTAAAGTTATGGTCTTCGAGAGAGGTGAAGTGAGTGAATGTACAGTGAGGTTGGATGATGAGGAAATGGAAAATATGAGTACGTTCAAGTACTTGGGTAGTGTGATAAGTAAGGATGGAAGTTTGGAGGGTGAAGTGCTTGAAAGGGTATAACAAGGAAGAAAGCTTGCTGGTTCCTTGAATGCAGTGATAAGAAACAGGGAAGTGAGCATGGAAGTGAAAAAGTTATTACATGGCATTATTGTGATACCAACTCTAACGTATGGAAGTGAAGTTTGAACGTTGTAGGAGGGACACAAGAGAAGAGTTAGAGCAGAGGAAATCAGTTATTTGAGAGGAGCCCTTGGAGTCACGGGCTCATCTCAAATAACTTTCGTAGAGAGAGAGGTTTCCTGACGAGTTCCTTAAACAGTATGAATCTGTTCAGCACAGGAATATCAAAAAGGTGTAAAAATACCTCCTTGTGCCACCTGCAGGTTTACGTAGGAAATCAACCACACTATTTTGCATGTCCGATTTATCAACAAGCCGCATGTTGATAATATAATCGTTGACAGCATCTGGCTTTACCACGGGTTCCCTGCTCCTGTAGTCTGTTTTTCAGTTTCCACAAACACATCCTTATGTACTGTAGCCAACATGTTAATCCATCTGTTGTCATGCCAGAGAAGGGCTAACATATTGCCACATTTCTTGGTAAAGAGGGCTCCATTCAGAGTATTTGCTGGAAATACAGGGAAATTCTTTCTGTTTGCCCTAACAGTTCCCCTGCACCCAGAGCCGTGTTGAGTCAAATACTTGGTCAGTGCCGGGCAGTGTGGTGCCTGTTGAAATACCTTTCCATAAGCACTTCCATGACTGATGCCGAGAAACCGTGACGATTGTCACTAAGTATATCAACATCTGTTGCCAATTAAACTATCACATCTAGCACGTATCCTGTTTTGCAGTTGCAAAGGACAAAGAATTTGAGACGAAAGTAGTGACGCTTGGACGGTGGTGGCTGAATCGGTAGAGAGGCGGCCTGCAGTCCTAATGGATGCAGGACTGCCCAGCTGGGGCAGTGAACAGTTTAAGGATTTGAATTTCCTAAAAGCAGACTTTCCTGATCTACCAGATGACCCCCCGACATGTCGTAAAAATATCCCAAGTAATACCAATACACCAGTCCTGTATGAGACAGCCCTAGCAAGTATTCATTATTTACTGTGGGTGTTAGTGCCAAAGTGCTGACTTGTGGAGGTGTAGGAGGATTACTGGGCCTTGGGATAGGTCTCTGCCCTCGAGAAATAGGCCCTGAAGCCTTTGCCAGAGTCGGACACGTAAAAAAAAAAGTCAGTCTACCCCTGAATAACATCACCGACTCGTCAATTACCACTTTCTGAAACGGACGAAAAACCCTGGCAAATGACTCCTTGAACATTGATAGGATTGGTCTAATTTTCCACAACCTGTCGTTCGGTGCAGGCCCGTAATTTTTCTTGAAATGAATGAACCTTAGGATGGCCAGGAGCCTGTCATGGGCCATATACTTGCCGAAGACAGGTGTGCCCACGAGTTCATTAACCGACCAATGATCATGGAGCACATGTTTTCTTATGTGCACCACCAACATGGTAAGGGCTGGCTACACAAACATCTCCCCCACCTCCACAGGTATCCAGTCACACATATGCCTGCTCTTGCTGGCATCCACATCCAGCCACTGCCCACATGTGGCCTGGTGGAAATTTATTTCCTTCACTTGGTATTGCATTAAAGCAGTAGTGAAAATGACCCTGAATATAATGCTAATAGTCAAGGACCTTGGGGGAATCTCATCCTCCTGAACATCTCTTCCTCCTCGTCGAATACAGGCACAGATGGCTCAGTGCCGGCTCCATCTTCCAACTCAAAGGTATTGACTCTACCCACACATGCTAAAGCCGGCTGTCTGCCACGTGCATAACGTTTTTTCTGCATGCTCACAGGCAGGAGGTAAGGGGGAAGGAGAGGGAGAGGTGTGGGAGAAGGGGGGGTAAGCGGGTGATGATTCACCTGATGTGGGACTTCCCTGGGGGACACTTTGTGCTGTGTATCACCAGGTAGGGCCCGTGTGGAAAATACCTCTCCTAAAGGGCCCGGTTGTGGTGATTTCACCCTTGAGGTGGTCAGCTCAGGTGCAGGTGAGCATTGGAGGGCGAGATTTCGGCGGGCAGGTGGCGAGTGTGAAGGTGAGATGGCTCGTCAGTGTTTATTTCACTGATGACTGCCAGTCCCACGTTCACCTGCCTGGTTTACTGGGTCATCTACCTCCTCCTTCTCAGTGAACTCGCCACTGTTGAAGACCCTTCCCTCCTTCTGCAAGAGTTTGAGAGCCTTCTCTGGCATCTGAGAGTGGTCAGAGAGCAAGAGAGGTCGTTCTCCACATGGTAGCTCCCTCTCTCATCCGAGGACATGTTTCACAAAGTGTCCATGAGGACATGGTGTCGTCCAAGGCACGACCAACGACACTATCACTTAGCCATTTCCCCAGCACTAAGGGCAGAACTTCCATGGGGTCGATTAGGCTAACGGCGCCACACATGGTGTTACGGAACTGGATGATGACAAAGAAGATGACATGGGTCCTTGTGCTACCAGTGCCATATATAGTCTGAACCGCACATCCGTGGGGTTCCTGTAGGTCATACCAACCCTGTTCGTATCATATAAAATGGTCGCGAGTTCAAAGGGTGGCAGGAAGGTGAGCGTGGCATAATATTGCTCTCAGCCAGCGACTCTCCATGCCCTGAATCGTGATGGATGTACACATCAGTCGGCATGTAGGAGTTAAAGGAAAACGTATGTTGTGCCTATCAGCAATATACCTTTAGGTGGAGATTAATAAATGTCTCTGACAGTTGGAGTCATCCAGTTATTATCACCAATAAAGTGTGCTTTGTGAGCCTGTGACAAACAAGCGAGTGCTATGTTATCACAGTTTCCCTCTGATATATTGTTTCATCATGATGGAAGTGGCGCAGTGAGAAATACATTAGGACGAAGGACATTGTCTGTCAGTCTGTCTGTCCCTCTTTCTCTCTCTCTCTCTCTTTGTCTCTGTCTGTCTGTCTGTCTGTCTGTCTCTCTCTCTCTCTCTCTCTGTCGCATACACATACACATGCACTCAAAGACAGGTTTTCAGTATAACTCAGAGATTGTTTGAGCAACAAAGGTTCCAGTGGTATGGGAGTGCCGCTGTAAAGCGAGGCGCGATAACATTCATCACACGCACAAAGCAAATTCTACCAACTACGCCGCCAACCTGCCATTTCAGTGAAACTGAATGGATAAGTTGATTATTGATGAGATGATTAACCCGCCCCATCCTGACGTTTTCTGGGCAGTGGTACACCCCAGTCCCGACATTTTTGGACCTTTTTTTTTTTTTTTGCTCAAACATCCGCTTTTGGTGAGAAACATCGAAAATTCATAGAGAAATCCCTCACCTGAGGTTTAAAATACTCGATACAGGTACGAGTACCTCCTTACCTGACTGGGTTTTCTAACAGGCTGGCACCAAAGAAAAGAAGTTCTATGGGAGGGTAACTATTTTATCAACTCGTAAACAGTATTTATTTATTTACTTAGTACAAATTTATATGTAGTACAAGAATATATTGGTTTTCAAACAGTAATATGGGCATTATAAGCATTGTTTCAGTCACTAACCCATCACCATTCCTGACCTTTTTTTCCCACATTACCTGATCATCATTTCTAACTGTTTCTTCCTCTAATGCTATGTAAACTTTGTCCTCCACATTGTCATCGATTGGGGAATCACTCTGGCCCTGAATGTCTTTATTGGCCAGGTCACTGGTAACAGGTGAATTGCTGAGACAATGGAGTGCAGGGGGGGGGGAGAGGTTATGCGGTAAGGCATTGTCCCTGCTTGGGATCTTGTAGAGGAATAGAGGAAGGTGTCCCGTGTATACATGCCAAAAAATCACTCGCGAAATCACTCGAGAAAATTGAAAATTTTCCAAATTAGGGACCTTGCAATGTTGCTGCATTAATTAACGTCTCTGGGATATGAGTGCACATCATGTGAGGACGTGAATTCACGTCTCCGGGACGCGGTGGGTTAAAGCCAGAAATAATGTTCTCTCTTGGTGGTTTTACCATCAAAACATAGCAATGACGTTAATATAGTATTATAGGTGGAATCTCAGATATATATTTTTTTCTATAGCTGATGCCAAAAACACAATGTAACAAAGGAAAATATGCGTTAACTTGATTTCGTAATTGAGACACTCACCAATTAGAACTGAACACTCTTGGAAAACTCGAGATTCCAAGGGGTTCCTTCGCTATTATTGGTGAGATTTCAGTTAAAAAAAAAAAATACTCATTGAATGAATGTATCACATGCAGAAAGAATTTCAACTGAACTTCACATTGCAGTAGAGTTAATAGCTTCTGCTTAGTGTGATGGTTGGGTCTGGCTGGGTCACCCATTTCCAAATTTAAATGAGAAGAAACAACACTTGCTTGCTCGTAATTATTATTGCATCATTTTTGCTTTCTAATTCTCATCATGTTTATTGAAGATGTACAGCATCATGACCCTCTTTCACTGACCGAGTTCCATTGACCTTGACCTAAGTTCAGGGTCACATGAAAAAAAATTTCCCCCAAATCATGAATTTTTAATCGTAATTTACTCCAGAACTAATGTAGTTACATGACGATAGAAGGAAATCTTATGATAAAATAATTTTCCAAACACTGTGGTAGTAGACTGTTGCACCAGTTGAGCAAGGTGGTACGCGGAAGGTGGATGGAAAGCTGATGAAAGGGAGAGCTGGAGCTTCTGTTTCATCAGCCCTTGGGACTAGCTTCTGACAATCTCCATTTGCTGACATTAATTAGTGTTTGAGCACCACAGAGGGTAGGCCAGCATGCTCTATAATGCAAGTTTTCTTACTGTCAGTATCAAACTCCATGCATATTACACAATATAATTCCTGTGTAAAATTTACATTAAAACATGGCACCCCAACACCATGTCTCAGAGTCGAGGGGGGGGGACATCAAAAATCCCATCTTCCACCCCTCTCCTTGTTATGACCAAGCAAGATGCCTGGAACCACTGTCTGATTCGCTTCTTCTTCATTTCTACAGCCTTCAAGCCCTTTCCTCCAACTTTCTCTCTGTTGAACACAACTACTCTTCTAAACCTCATCTTCCCTTCCTCACCGAGATGGAAGTCTGAGGTGACTGGGAACAAACTCTTCACAGTATCCTTCTACTTTCTCTGTACTCATTTAAAGCCAAAGGTGGTGGTTGTTTATGTGTACACATCATCATAATTATATTCCCATTGTGTTCCTGAACATGAATCTTCTGAATTCTCTACACTCTGGCTTCGGCTATCGTGTCATTCTCTGACAAAATTCATCTGTGCTGTTTAATCATCCCCTAATTCTACTGACTTTGAATAACTTATTTCTACGGGAAAGCACAATCTATAATCTTCTTTCCCTGGAATCTCCATTCGTGGTGATTTCAATGTTAACCAACACCTTTGGCTCTCCTCTCCTTTCACTGATCCAACTGGTGCACAAGCCAACATCTTTTGTATCTTTAACTCCCATGGTATGCAGTTCGATCGACCGACCTTCCCTGAAAACTTGTATATAGGGCCGACTTTTCCGCTCTTACAGAGGTCCAAAGTTTTATGCCCACGGTTATGAGTTTGAATTTACACACCCTATGCCGCAGATCAGAGTATTTTAGACCAATTGGTTCATGAGCTATAGCCAATCAAAGTTGAAAAAAGTAACCCTTACAGGTGGAGCAACTCTAGTTTTCTATGCACTTCCACCCTATCCCCCCTATCCCACCCTCATGCCTCCCCTCCCATTACCTTCCTCACCCACTCCCATCACCTCCCCTCTTTTCCTCTACTCCCCCCTCCCCAAGCCTACAGAATTATCAGCTCAATTTTTTCTTCAAAAATTAGCATGCAAATTAAGTATATCCATGTTCCTCACACACTCCCAACACCCTTCCTTCCCAACACTTCTCCCCTTCCCGCCTTCCCTCCCCCAATCCCCTTCCTACATAGCAGTTTAGCTGTCAATATAAAAAAGAAATTGAGCCGAAGCATACAAAACGTATTTCTTGGTGTTACACACTCCACCATCCCCTCTCCCCTCACCACTTCCCCCCTCCCCTCCCCTCAGAGCTGTCAAATCAAATAACATGAAGAATTTCAAGGGGTGCTCGTCATCCACCCACTTAGTGTAATGGTACTGTACCCTGTTTTTAGGGTAGCTCTCCATTGAGTGGCAAGCAAAATGATTTCCTGTAAACAAGGAAATCATTTACGGTGCTGAGTGGTAACCTTATAACCAATCGACATGTGTTCCCTACGTGACAGCAAGTAGATTGCCGGAGGGTTAGTGCCCCTCCCCGGAAAACAACTAACTAAAAATACGAACAAGAAGCCTCGGACCAGGACTGACCAAAAGATGATGACTAAGGACCAAACAAAGGACATGATACGGATTGCGACTTGGAATGTAAGGAGTGCAAATGATGAGGTGAAAGAGAGAGAGATTGTCCAGGCGCTTGAGGGTGTGAAAGTAGATGTATGTGGATTAACTGAAACTAAATGGAGGGGGGAGAGTGTGAGAGAATGGGAGTATGATTGGGGTATATGTGCAGGAGTAGGTGAGAATGAGAGAGCAAAAGAAGGAGTGTGTATTGTTGTAACAGATGGTAGGAAAATATAAGAGAGTATGGATCAGTTGGCTCAAGGATTGTGTGGGTAAGACTGAAAGTTGGACAACAAATGTTGGCGATTGTGTGCGTGTATGTGCCAATGCAAGATCGTGCAAGCAGAGTGAGAGAAGAGTTTTGGACAAATGTGGAAGTGTGCACTGAAAAGTATTAAAGGAATGAGAGAGTGTTTTTGATCGGTGATATGAATGGTAAAGTAGGGAATGTGAAGGTGGATGGAGTAGTTGGTGAGTGGGGTGTGCCTGCTGAGATTGATGAGAATGGCAGTGCTTTAGTGGACATTTGTGCCAAGAGGGGGTTGGTAATAGCCAATACCCTCTTCAGGCACAAAATGATCCCTAGGTATACATGGCGAGTGATGAGAAGGGTGGATGGTGAACTGTATGAAAGGAAGGCAATGATTGATTATGTGTGTGTGGATGAACGAATGCGAAGATGTGTGATGGATGCAAGAGCATATAGAGGTTGGGGGATTGGACTTTCTGATCACCACTTCGTGGTGGTCAGAATCAAGATTCAAGTTAAATGGAGAATTAGAAGAAGGGTAGGACGGGAGGAAGGAGTATATGCTAGGAAAGTGGAAAGGTTTCAAGAGGATGAGAAAAATGCAGAATATGAGAGAGAAGTGGAGGAACGATTGGGTAAATATGAATTGGAGCAGATGGGGGACGTGGAAGGTGTATGCAAGATACAGAAGAAATATGTGCAGCATGTGAGGTGGTGTGTGGGGTGAAGAGAAGACGATAGGGGGTGCAAGGATCAACATGGTGAAATGAAGAGGTGAGAGAGGCTGTGGCACAAAAGAAAAAATCATATAATGAATGGATGAGAAATAGGGGCGTGGAAGAAGTTGAGAGACAGAAGAGAGACTTATATGTAGAAAGGAAGAGAGAGGTGAAAAGATTAGTAAGAGAGAGTATGAAGAGAGTGGATGAGGAAATTGGAAGGAATTTGAGTGTCAAGTGGATGGAATGTAAGAAAAAGTTCTGGAAAGAGGTAAAGAGAGTCAGACAGGGTAGCAATGAAGTTAGCTGGGGGGTGAGAGATAAAAATGGTAGATTGCTAGTTGAGAAGGAAGAAAAAGTGGGCAGATGGAGACAACACTTTAATGAATTGTTGAACATTGAGAATGAAAGTAATCCCGATATAAGTGGCTGGGGAATGGCTGGGAGAAGGAGGGAGGTGACAAGACAGGAAGAAATCAGTAAAGTGGAAGTTCTTTAAGCAATGAAAAGAGTCAAAATGGGGAAAGCCCCAGGAAATGATGGAGTGTGCGGTGAAATGCTGAAGCATGAGGGGAGTGATAGTTTTAGAATGGATGTGGAAGATGGGCAGATTGGCCTCGGGGGAAGGTAAAGTCCCGGAAGATTGGAAGTCAGGTATAAATATTCCCTTGTACAAAGGCTAAGGGGAAAAAGAAGTGTGTAGTAATCAGAGAAGCATTTGTCTTCTTAGTGTAGTAGGAAAAGTATACGGTAGGATAATTATTGACAGAGTTATGAAATAACAGAGGAATTAGTTGGAGAAGAACAGGGAGTCTTTAGGAAGGGAACAGGTTGTGTAGATCAGATATTCATTCTTAGCTCTTTAGTGGAAAAGTTTCTAGAGAAGGGAAAAAAGATGTATGTAGTCTTCATGGATTTGGATAAAACATATGACAGGGTGGATAGACAAGGATTGTGGAAATTATTAAGAATATATGGATTAGATGGGAAGTTGTTGAATGCTTTGAAAAGTATGTATGGGGGTGCTAAGGTTGCAGAGCGTGTGGATAGTGGACTGAGTGAGTTTTTCTATTTGAAGGTTGGATTGAAACAGGGATGTGTCATGTCTCCATGGTTGTTTAATCTGTATATGGATGGGGTTATTGAAGACATACAAGGTAGGGCAGTGGATGTTGGAGTGGTCCTAATGAGAGAGGGCAGTGTTTGGAGACTCTCTGTACTGTTGTTTGCAGATGATACTGTGTTGTTAAGTGAAGATGAAGAGGAGCTTCAGAGCTTGGTGGGTGAGTTTGGGAGAGTGTGTAAGATACGGAATCTAAAGGTGAATGTAGGGAAGAGTAAAGTTATGGTCTTCGAGAGAGGTGAAGTGAGTGAATGTACAGTGAGGTTGGATGATGAGGAAATGGAAAATATGAGTCCGTTTAAGTACTTGGGTAGTGTGATAAGTAAGGACGGAAGTTTGGAGGGTGAAGTGCTTGAAAGGGTATAACAAGGAAGAAAGCTTGCTGGTTCCTTGAATGCAGTGATAAGAAACAGGGAAGTGAGCATGGAAGTGAAAAAGTTATTACATGGCATTATTGTGATGCCAACTCTAACGTATGGAAGTGAAGTTTGAACGTTGTAGGAGGGACACAAGCGAAGAGTTAGAGCAGAGGAAATCAGTTATTTGAGAGGAGCCTGTGGAGTCACATGGAGAGACAGACTGACAAATGAGGATATGAAGAGCGTTGTGGTGTGGATGTGGATGTGATAGGGAGCGTTAGGTGAAACACACTGAGTTTTTTTTTGCCATGTGGAGAAGACGGAGAGTGAAAGACTGATGAGGAGAGTGTATGTGAGTGAGGTGGAGGGGGAGAGAGGGAGGGGAAGGCCAAGGATGAGATGGAGGGATGGAGACGAGAGGTATATGAGAGAGGGGGTTGTGAATTGGGAGCTGGGCATGGAAATGGAGAAGGACTGGGTGACGTGGAGGCAATTTGTTTGTGGCCACCCTATATAAGGAATTAAGGCGTCTGGCAATAGAGAGAGAAACAGATGCTAAATAATGATAATTGTGTAAGAGAAAGACAAACACAAATACACATTTTATTATTATAAAAATCACACACTATTAACATTTACAGGAAACATTACAATATGTTCACACAGTATGAGATTTGTGTTTTCTCACCTCCGACCCTAACTGTCCCGCGTGATTAGGGGTAGCAGCACCTGCCCCTGTGATAGATTAGAGACTGAATATTGTTTCAGGGTAGGCGACGATGCTGAATCTCACTAGATGTCTTGGGCGCATATGAACATAACAAAAATTTAGGGTAATAAACGCTTATACCTAGATAACTGGTAACTTACACCTATTGTTATTACTAATTTTAGTATTTACAGATCTTGGTTCTTTTACCAGTTTCAAAAGTGAGACAAAGAATGATACTCAGCAAAGCAATCTTTAAGGCACAGGGCAACTTTACATTCGTGGCACCTGAATGATGTTCTCATTTTGACTTGAGGCTTTCTCTGTGAATTTTTGCAAACATAGCAATCTCTCTGTGCACTGCTACGTGCTTTACATTATTGTTCAGTGGGGAGTGGGATGGGAGATAATTACCTGGGTGCTAATCACAGCTGAGATTGCCCGAGACTCAGCTGAAACTCTACACCACAGCTAGAGTGACATCATATGCTTTGATAAACAAAGAGTATGAAGAAATACAAAGAAATACATCAAAAGGATAAGTATATGCAAGAAACCTATGGCAGGTACATAATGGTGCTAGCAACACAATTTTCCCCTCCAGAAAAACATGCAAAAAACATGGAAATTCATTTTTAAAAAATGGAAAAAAAAAAAAAAACATTCTAAGTTTCGTGCATCAGTGTATGAAATTACACAAACAATAATCTGGTACTGAATGAAAGCATGTGACATGAATAGTAACGATGACATATTATACTCTAGGAGGAGGGGGGGGGGAAGGTAAGAGGACTGCATACTACAGGAGGTGGGGGGTGGAGGTGGGGTAGGGAGAGGCCTGGAGGGGTGGTACGGAGGTATAGAAGTAGGAGACAGATACCACAAGACAAAGAGGAAAAGCAGAGAGGGAGTACAGGGGTGTGGAAGGTTGGTAGGGGGGATATAACCCTCCCCAGGGAGACAGGGAAAGGGGGGGGATCATGATATCATGATGGAGGATGGTGGGGGAGGGGGAGGGAGAGAGCAGGAGGCAGTCAGAGGCAAGGGAGGGGGAGAGGGAACAAAGGTACTGGGGTAAAGGAAGGTGGCGAGAGGGTGGTGGGAAAATCACCCCCCCACCATGTGTAGGGGCCCGGATCCTCCCCCCTCCCTACTCAGGACTTAGTTTTCATTGGTTTGCATCATTATACGTCACAATCGGGCCGCACCCTAGTGTCTGCATTTTTTAGAAAAAGGCTTCTATCTATCTATCTATCTATTGCCAGACGCCTCAATCCCGTTTGGGGTGGCCACAAACAAATCGCCTCCAAGTCGCCCTGTCCCCCGCCATTTCACTGCCCTGCTCCCAACTCACACCCCCCTCTCTCATATACCTCTCCACCCCATCCCTCCATCTCATCCTCGGCCTCCCCCTCCCTCTTCCCCCCTCCACCTTACTCACATACACTCTCTTCGTCAGTCTTTCACCCTCCATCCTCTCCACATGGCCAAACCACCTCAGTGTGTTCCTCATAACGCTTCCTATCACATCCACATCCACACCACAACGCTCCTTTATATCCTCATTCGTCAGCCTGTCTCTCCACGTGACTCCACAGGCTCCTCTTAAATAACTCATTTCCACTGCTCTCACTCTTGACTTGTGTCCTTCCAACAATGTCCAAGCTTCACTACCGTACGTTAGAGTTGGTATCACAATACTGTCATGTAGTAACTTTTTCACTTCCATGCTCACTTCCCTGTTTCTTATCACTGCTTTCAAGGAACCAGCAACCTTTCTTCCCTGCTGTATCCTTTCAAGCACTTCACCCTCCAAACCTCCATCCTTACTCATCACACTCCCCAAATACTTAAACGTACTCACATTTTCCAATTCCTCACCATCCAACCTCGCTGTACATTCACTAACTTCACCTCTCTCAAAGACCATCACTTTACTCGTCCCTACATTCACCTTTAGGTTCCGTTTCTTACACACTCTCTCAAACTCATCCACCAAGCCTTGCAGCTCCCCTTCATCTTCACTCAACAACACAGTATCATCTGGAAACAACAGTACAGGGAGTTTCCAAACACTATCTTCTCCATGATCATATTCGGTATCTAGCGAAATTCTGGAAAAGGATCGATCGATCCTATTAGTATTTAATTAATTAACGACCTAGATCAGCTTTTACAGCACCCTTCTCATGTCCCTGATGACCTAGGAGAGATTTCCAACATAGCAGACTCTTCCTTTCAACTAATCCTTCTGCTTATCCTGTTACTTTTTTCTCTACTGGGTTCCTCCAGTTACAACCTTATCACCTTAACCTGTTCTATTGCTCCAGTAAGGCCTGTGTACTCTCCCAATAAGTGGTGGCTGTGGCACTTTGGAGCTGCTGTTTGGGTGGCCCTCAGGCAGGTCTTTTATATTCCCTGGAATGTTTATTGCTTCCAAGATTGACACCATTTAAGTGTGCTTTGCACATTACAGAGGTTATTCTTTCAGGCATGGAAACATACATTCCTTTCTTGTGGCTACTGCAAAAAAAAAAAAAAAAATGGTTTATTTACGTATTTTCTAACGCTATCCTACAAAACGTAAAAGACCCAACCCACCCCTGAATCTCATCATTTTTATGTTTCTGCCCAGAATAGCACTAAGACTGTTCTTTGGTCTGCTAAAAGTAATTTGATTCATACCAAAATGCTCGGAACTATCCATAACACAATCTTCCCGTTCTTTCAGGCATCCTGCTATAAACTTTTCTCAGAACTTTATCTCATCTTCCTTCCCTCACTTTTTCCATTATGACGACTCTGTAGCTATTTCTTATACTGGTAAAGGAGAATCCTTTGCTCAGACTTACTCCTACAGTTTCATCTTAGATGATTTTGGTGCTGTTCCTCCATTGCTTCCCCCCTCTGACTTCCTCATGGCTGACATTTATATTTCTTCAATTGATTTATTTTCTGCCATCACCAGCCTCAGTATTAACAAGGCATGTGGGACCAATGGGGACCCTCCTGTTGTCCTCAATAACTGTGCTTCTCTGCTTACATGCTGCTTAGGTAAACTCGTTCACCTTTGTCAGCCAACTTGTAGTTTTTCTTCATGCTGGAAGTATTCTCTTATTCGGCTTGTTCTAAAGAAAGCTGACCATTCCCAGTGCTCTATCACATAATTGCTTTAATATCTTGTATTTCAATATTTTGAGGCTGTTATCTAAAAAAAAAAAAAAAAAATAAGCACCTTTGTTAGCACAACACTTTGATCGTCAGTATGGGTTTCGCCATGGACGCTCCACTGGCGATCTTGCTACATACCATTCAGACTCCTTGTCATCCCCACTTTCAGGACTTCGGCGAAAATTATGCCATTGCACTTGACAAGTTAAAGGGTTTCGATTGAGTCTAGCATAAATCTTTCATTTTCAAACTGCCCCCTTATGGTTTCTATCCTTCAATCTGTGCATTAATCTCAAGTTTCTTTTTTGGTCTTTCTATAGCTGCTGTTGTAGCCGGCCATCATTCTTCTAGAGCTATCAATAGTGATGTTCCTCAGGGCTATATTGTCTCACAAGCACTCTTGTTTCTGTATTCATCAGTGACCTAAGATGTACACCCTCCCAAAAAAGTATCGGCCTCATTGGGTTGTGGAAATGAGCAACTTCCACAGACCACACGAGAGTCTCTATATGTGGTGTTCAAAAACATATGCCACCCAGTAAGTAAATTTTTTTGCAATTTTGAGTTCTAATAATTACCAAAGATAATATCTGCACATATAATTACAGGATACCCCATATATCACAATGCTTCATCCATGCTTCAGAATGATACGTGCAGTAAGAGTGCCGATACTTTATTGAGAGGGTGTACGTCTACTCAACCCACTTATGTGCTGATGACTCCACCCTTCACCCTTCTATTTGTATCCCACAACATTAATCTCAGCACTTACTTCAAGAAACAGAGGATGATCCTATGGCACACTTAATGTCTGACTTGGCTTGTATCTCTGATTAGGATAAAAGTAATCATGTTGATTTCTATCTATCTATCTATTGCCAGACGCCTCAATCTCGTTTGGGGTGGCCACAAACAAATCGCCTCCAAGTCGCCCTGTCTCCCGCCATTTCACTGCCCTGCTCCCAACTCACACACCCCTCTCTCATATACCTCTCCACCCCATCCCTCCATCTCATCCTCGGCCTCCCCCTCCCTCTTTCCCCCTCCACCTCACTCACATATACTCTCTTCGTCAGTCTTTTACCCTCCATCCTCTCCACATGGCCAAACCACCTCAGTGTGTTCCTCATAACGCTTCCCATCACATCCACATCCACACCACAACGCTTCTTTATATCCTCATTCGTCAGCCTGTCTCTCCATGTGACTACACAGGCTCCTCTTAAATAACTCATTTCCACTGCTCTCACTCTTGACTTATCTTGTGTTGATTTTAATGCATAAAAAATTCAGTTCTTACATCTTTCAACCCGACAAAATCTTTCGCAAGAATATCCTTCAATTTTTAACAATACCCAACTCACTACTGCATTATCTTTAAACTTATTTGGGGTTTCATTCCGTTCAGAATTATCTTGGAAAGAGCATATTACTTCTCTTGTAAAATCGGCTTCCAATAGACTAGGTGTGCTAATCCAACTCTTTGCTTTCTTTACCCTTGCACAGTTGTTGACTGTCCACGGGTTTTATCCGCCTCCCTCTAGACTACAACTCTCACGTGTGGGGAGGCTTCCCAAATGTAGCTCTTCCCAACAAGGTGAAGTCAAAGGTTTTTCATTTCTTTAACTCTCATCCTCTTACTGGCTCCATTCAACCTCTGTCTCTTTGCTGCACTGTTGCACATCTATCTCTCTTCTGTCCCTGTGTCAATGGTCACTGTTCCTCTGAACTGTCTACTTTCATCCTTCCACCACTATGGAGGGGGACGAAGCACCTGTCTAGGAACAAACTCTCGACCCTTTTCTGCCCAGCTATCTACTGCAACGATTGACCATTATTTCCAGTCTTTCATGTATGCAACTGGTCGACTATGGAACAGTCTCCCTCCGTCTCTAATTCCTACTGCCTATGATCTCCAGTTTTTCCAATAAATTGTGTCCAGCCGTCTCGAAATGAATGGAACTCTTTGGCTCCTTGTTATTTTTTTTCCCTTGGACGTAACAATCTTGTAGGCTTCTGGCCTTTCGTTCTTTTTCCATGCACAAACAATTTTAAAAAAGTAAATTTGTTTGGAAAAATGTTGGGGATCATAAGATATATTAAGATATTTCTGACACCCCACATTTTAACATTTTATATTTTATATTTTTCTCATACAGACAATAATAATAAAAATAATAATAATAATAATAATAATAATAATAATAATAATAAATGAGCCATTTCTTGGCTCAAAAGTTTTGTCTAGTCCTGGAAAAGATATATGTAATTTTTTGTGGCAGTTCTGCCAAAGTGTTTGTTTTTTCAGTTTTTTTTTTTTAATCCGAAACTTCAGCTATTCTCTTATTGGTGGAGATCAGTAACTGTCTCTGGCAGTTGTAGTCTCCTGTTGATCTGAAATTATGAATTATCAACCTCAATTTGCTTCAAAACATTTATAGATACATGGACACGGAGGGAAATCCCATGATAAAATTATTTTCCAAACATTCGGCAGGAAAAAAATTTGGAGGCCATTCATTCTTGTCATTACTTTGTTTCAGGCATCCCACTTTTCAGCACTTTTAAATAATTGGTCTTTTATAGAGGATAATCCAAAACATAAATGAGGCTTTTTGGCTTTTGAGACTTTGGTTAGTCCTGGACCAGGTCAGTGTAATTTTTGGTCGCAGCTTTACCAACCGTTTTTGAGTTATTACAAAAAACGTAAGTTCATCAATATTCTCACTGGTGGAGATTAGTAACTCCGTCTTACAGTTACTCTCTTTTAGCTGATCTACACCTGTTAGAATAGGTGCAGATCTTTGTATCCATCATTAATTTTACTGTCATTATTCTGTTCCTTTTTCCTCATCATACTTATTGAGGAAGTACAGTACAACGACTCAACTATACTAACCCAGTTTCTGTGTTTTGAACCCGATTTTCAAGATCACAGGTTCAAATAATTATGTAAAAGAATTCATGAATTTTCCACTTCAATTTTCTCCTGAATTACTGTAGATAAATGAATATGGACTGTGATCTCGTGATAGAATTATTTTTTAGAATTTTGTATTGAAAAAGAGGGCCATTCATGCTTGATATTACGATACTTGGGATGCCCCACTTTTCAGGAATATCCAATTAATCTTCTGCACAGAAAAATCAGATTATAAATGAGGTGCTTCTTGGCCTAAAAAGTATTGTCCTGTCCTGGATCACGTCTGTATACTTTTTTTGGTGCAGTCTGACCAAGGGTTTTTGAGTTATTACAAAAAAAAATAAAAATCTTATCGGTTGAGATCAGTACTACCACTGAGAGTTACAGTCTTCTAGCTGTTATTATTATTATTATTATTATTATTATTATTAATGCTATTATTATTATTGTCATTGTGTAGATGGGGGCGCTCACCATGCACCCGATGTAGTGCTGCTCTCGGGTGTCTGCCCTTTCCTTTCCTCCATCCTTCTTTCCTTCCATCCTCTGCTGTCTTTCTTTCCTTCATTCTTGCCTCTTCCTTCTGCCTGTGCGTGACTCCACACTGAGTGACAAGCCAAATGGTTTCCTGTAGCTACACCAGGAAACCAATTGCTACACTGAGTGGTTACCATATAACCAAATTTTGACGCATGGTGGTTTAGTGGGTAATTACGGCGCTCCAATCGGATTGGGCAGGTGAAAGTTTATATCCAAGGGCTGGTTGGGGTTTATTGCTCACGTATTGCCATTCAGGGATGAGTGAGGCTGGTCACTCTCATCTTAACCCGCCCCGTCCCGACCACTTTTTCACCACTGGTACCCCCCAATCCCGACCATTTTTGGACCCAAATTTTTTTTGCTAAAACTTTCGCTTTTGGTCAGAAACAATGGTCAATCACCAAGAAATTGTTCACCGGGGTCCATAAGTGGCCTAAACAGGTATACCTTCGTCACACCTGGTACCGTGTTCTCTGTAGGTGGTCTGAGCCTCTCACGTTTTCTATGGTATTATAAGTCTGGGAAACCAATGAAAGTAAGTAGATATGTATTTATTACAAACATAAAAAAATGTGATAAAAGAGTAAATTGGATTTTATACAAAAATAGAGCTGAAATAAGCATTGTACCATCGTGCGAACCAAGCAAAATCGGGCAGACTGGTCATGATGAATCGCTAACATTCCTGAATCATGATACATATCATTTTTTCTACTTACATAATACATCTCCAATAACATTATACCATTTTACATTTTATTGAACTGTTTTTACGTATTCACAGGCCTTTCGATAACATTTAGCGTAATGTTAGCGCTTATTTACATAGTGAGTGAACTCGCTGTGACTGTTGTTTCAACTCGTATTGTGTTTTTTCTACTTACATAATACTTTCCTAATAACATTATACACTTTTCCACTTTTGAGAACTCTTTTGAGATACTTTCAGGCCTTACGTAAATATTTAGCGTAATAATAGCACATAATAACACAGACGGTGAAGTCGCTATGACTACTATTTCAATTTACAACCTATTTTTGTACTTATATAATAATTCTCCACTAACATTGCACATGTTTACACTTGATATAATTGATATCACATAATTTCAGACCTTACGATTCTACCGAGCGTCATATTATCATGTACTTACACAGTGAGTGTTATCGCGATATCATTTGTTTCATCTTACACTAGTATTCAACTTATAAATTACCTTACTACTAACATTACACCCTTTTCCACTTTATATCATTCCTATCACATACTTACTGACCAGAATGTTCTACTGAGCGTAATATTTTCGCAGATTTACACAGTGGGTGTACTCGTGACATCAATTGTTACAACTTACACTATTTTTCAACTTATACGTTACATTCATGCTAACATTACACCCGTTTCCACTTTATATTCTTGCTATCACATATTTACTGACCAGAGTGTTATACTGAGCGTCATATTTTCGCAGATTTACACAGTGGGTGTAGTTTTGATATCACTTCTTTCAACTTACACTATTTCTCAACTTATACATTACTTTCCTGAAAACATTACACCCGTTTCAACTTTATATAAGACTTAGCACATACTGACTGGCCTTACCATTATAATGAGCATCATATCGCCATCCCACACAGTTTCAGTAGTGTAGGAAGTTATGGTACTCTTTGAAACATGGCTGAAGGCACAACGCAACATTCCACTCGACACACTCGTACCTTGTGTCTTTTCTCTGAGTGGCTGGTCTGACTGTCGAGTGCTTGCATACATGGCAGCGGCGCTGGGGTTTATGACGGTTTGGGTCGGAAGGGATTGTGCTAGGATTGTGGCGTCCTGCGAGGTGTAGGGGAGTCTGGGCAGCCATGGGGGTGCGGGTGCGGTGTGAGGGTCTGTCCTGGGCATGCCTGGCGATTATTTCACGTGCCAGCTCCCTCACAAACCCCTCAAAGGTCTCTGATACTCCAGTTGTCATGGCGTGCAGGTAGTGTGCATTCAGGACCGTGATGTCGAGCAAGTGGAAAAAGAGCTTTTTGTACCACTTCATCGTGGTCCTGGCACAATCAACACTGGAAATCATCGAGTCTGACTGATCCACTTGCTTCATGTTCAGATTATAGTCCAGTACAGACTCGGGTTTCCAGAAGTTGCGCCTCCTCTCGCTACGGTGATCCACGGAGTCTGTGCGTTGCATCAGGGGGCTGTGAACAGTTGATAGGAGGCAAACTTCCCTGTTGTGGTTCCACAGGGTGGCAAGGATGTTATTGGCCTGGAAGAAAACCACCTCGTTCTTGTCAAGTTTCCTCCCTATCTTGACCATATGGCGACGGTTTCTCTTGACTGTACCACAGACTCCGGTGTCATGTTGGTGGAGGAACCTAGCAAGAAGAGGGCTAGTGTACCAGTTGTCCAGGTACAACACATGACCACGATGAAGATACTCCTCTATCATTGTCTTCACCACGGCCCCTGAGAGTCCTATACTACGATCTTCTGTTATATCTGTCTGTGCGCCCGTGTACAAGACTATGTCTTGCACATAACCAGTCTTACAGTCACACATAACAAAGATCTTGAACCCGAAACGATGTCTCCTGCTGGGTATGTACTGCCGAAAGGAAATATTGCCTCTCCACAACACAAGACTCTCGTCTATGACGAGGTCTCTGTAAGGATAAAATGAGGAGCAGAACATTTTCCGTAAATGATCAAATACCAGCCTAATTCTCCTCATTTTATGTGTTATTTGCATTAGCTGGATCTTCTGCATCAAAAAAGTGGAGGCGGCCGAGAATATGCTGAAATCTATTACGACTCATCACCTTTCCAAAGAAAGGTGTGAGGATCATTGGGTCAGTTGTCCAGTAGGCAGGATTTTGGTTTTTTCGTACCACACCCATCAAGAGAACCAGGGCAAAAAATAAGAACATCTCTGAAATTGTCACGGGATAGTCATATTGTTGGGAATGCCTGCTCGTGGTTCCCAAACGTTCACTTTCACGGCGCTGTGTTCGTGAAAATATGTTGGTCTGTTCCACTATGCACCCCACAAACGCCTCCCCAAAGAACAAGTGGAAAAAATCCACCCTAGAGGAACCCGCATGCACACCTGGAGCCGTGCAACCAGACCGCCACTCCTCAGTGAAAGGGTGAATGATGGGAGTAAAATTACTCCCATCTTCCCATTTCCACGAGACACCACCGTCTCCAGCCACATCCCCATCATCGCCTTCGTCAGGGTGGGGAAGTGAGGGTGGTGGGGGAGGTTGGGGAGGTGGAGAGCGGCGCCTTTCGTCACTCGCACTTCTCTTCCCTCTCCCTTTTCCTTTACCCTTTCCCTTCCCTTTCCTTCCTTTCCCCACATCCTTCGGCTGTGGGGAGGAAGTTTGGGAATATTGTGGGGCGAAAGACGTGCTGGGGAGTGGCTCCACCTCCTCTCCCCTAGGCCTACGTGCACCACTTGCTCGTGCTGCCTCCCTCACACCACTTTCCCTTTCACCCCGCACTCCCGCCACACCACTTTCCCTTTCACCCCGCGCTCCCGCCACACCACTTTCCCTTTCACCCAGCACTCCCACCACACCACTTTCCACTTCCCCAGACAAAAGACTTGCACCATACCTGATATGTCTTCTCGCCCCACCTTCTGATCCTCAGGGTGATATTTTCTCCTTACCCAACCACGAGGCGATATCACGTCCTAAGCCGCCGTCATCGTCATCATCCTCATCCTCGTCCTCATCAGATTCAGGATGGAGAGAGAGCCGTGCACGTGGTTGGGATGCAGGCTGGCCTTCCCTTGCCTTACGGTATGTCACATACTGCTTTTTCCGGGGCGAAGGGATCTCTTCATCACTGCTTGTTATTTCTTCCTCTGGCTGGACGTAATCGCAATCCACCATATCATCGTCAAGTGGAGAATCACTCTCTCCAGTGAAGGCTTCCAGGGCGGATGCAATTTCGTCATCTGAGAGACCTTTCCGCGCCATGTCTGACCTGGGTTACTGCTAACAGGTGAGTGACCGAGACAAGGGCGAGCGCGGGTCACGCGGGGTCTGGGACGCTGCCTGCCTGGCGGCAGGTAGGGGAGGCTTGGGTACGTGGGCGAATCGAAAATCTCGCGCGAATTTTGAAAATTGTGGAAATTATGAACCTTGCAATTGCAGGACGTTGAAGTACGTCAACGGTATTGGCAGTGACAAAACGTGAGGACGTGGAAGTACGTCGACCGGACGTCGTGGGTTAAATGTTAGGACCAATTTGCCTAGCCCTGGGGTCACACGCTCTTCATGGAGCAACGTAGGAATGGATGATGGATGAATGGATGAATTATTATTATTATTATTGTTATTATTATTATTAAAGGGAAAAAAGAAGTGTGTGGTAACAATAGCGGTATTTATCTTCATAGTGTAACTGGAGATGTATATGGTGGGATACTTATTGGCAGAGTTAAGGAAATAACAGGGGAATTAGTTGGAGAAGAACAGGGAGGTTTTTGAAAGGGACAGGTTGTGTAGATCAGATATTCATTCTTAGGTCTTTGATGGAGAAGTTTCTAGAAAAGAAAAAAGAAGCTGTATGCAGCCTTCATGGATTTGGAGAAAGCATATGATAGGGTGGATACACAAGAAGTGAGGAAAATAATAAGAATATACAGAGCAAATGGGAAGTTGCTGAATGCAGTGAAGAGTATGTATGAGGGTGCTAAGGCCGTAGTGCACATGGACAATGAACTGAGTGAATTTATCTATTTTAAGGTTGGATTGAAAGAAGGATGTGTCTTGTCTCCATGGTTGTTCAGTCTGTTTATGGGCATGTTTCATGGGGGGATGTGAATTTATGAATTAAAGAATGCTGGATGATACTTGATATAGAGACAATGAAATGACTTGTGAAAATCAAGCAGTAAGTTTTACTTTATGCGGCTTACTTCGCCGAATCTCTAAGGACGAGAATTTATAAACTTTCTCAATAGTACACAGCAGAGATTAATTACTCACGCATGCTGTTTGTTAGTACTGTTAGCCTCTTGAGAAAGTGACTCCTCCCCTGACAATCAATAACTAATGCTATTAATGATAAACAGGTTCTTGCTGGTGCACTAACTCCTGGCTGGCACAATGAATTTAAGCTTGATACAAAAGTACTGGTATAAGTACCAGTTATGAATAATGCAAAGCGTTTGTGGAAACTAGGAGCGGCAACTAATATACGCTAAAATGTGGAGTAATAAAACGCTCATTTAACTACATTAAGCTTAAAGAAAAAGAACTGTAAATTTATTAATTACAATGAAATAAATTTACGTTACATGAGTCTCAAAATGAATTCAAAATAACAAGGAGAATACACTCACTTGCTTAATCAAAAGCTAAACACTTAAACCTGATTAATGTAGACACCAACAAGCAATCATGGCAGCTCATAAGAAAATCAAGAGAAGATACTTGCCAGGCTACTGCCCACAAAGATGGTGTGCGGTATGCAGCAAAGCAGCAACCAAAACCGCTGCATACGTATGCTGTGAAGGTGCTGCAGACCGCCCCAGTGTCTGCCACACTTTCTGTCTCGGTGATCGCGAGACATTCTCATGTGATGAAACAAGACCTGTGCACCATGAGCAACATTGACTATGTGGTTACCTATGTAGGTGACAATGAGCCCCCACCCCCACCCCCTCCTGCCACAGACGACGTAAACGGAAGCACGGATGGGGATGAGGATGATAAGCAACGCTTCATGCAACTAGAGAAAGAGGAACTTGTGGCTCACATCCTCAGTCTTCAGAGTGAAGTATCGAGAGGAAATACCCTCATTCAGTCTTTACAACTTCAGCGTAATTGGATCATTGATAAAAAGCCACAAATACTCGAAGTTTTAAACCTTATAGAAACTCTGCAAGATGCTAGAGAGGCAGATTCTAGGACCAGTACCTGCTCCATTGCAACCAGTACATTACCCTCTGCCATAGACGAAACATGGGAGAGAGCCTGTGCTTCCTCAGACCGATGGAGGCAATGGTGGCACTCGGGGTTGCCAAAGCCTCTGAGGCACATACGGCAGCAGTACCAACAAATAATCTCATCATCAACAACAACAACCACCGATACTACCATGATAATGGCCAACACCACTCAGAACTCTGGAATGGAGCTGCTCACTGAAGAGAACACTACCAGCGGGGAAAGAGGTAGTAACAGCAAGTACACAACAGTAACAACAGGAACAGTAATGGAAGAAATGACAGCAACAACAGAGGTGCAACCCCCCCTCCCACTGACAATAACAATTACAACAACAGAAATAACAATGGAAGCAACAACAGCAACAACAGAAATAACATTGGAAACATCAACAGAAATACCAATGGTAGCAACAACAACCGAAATATCAGTGGAACCAACAACAACTACAGCAACAACAATAACAGACATAATGATGGTAGCAATAGCCAATAAAGACATTCAGGGCCAGAGTGATTCCCCAATCGATGACAATGTGGAGGACAAAGTTTACATAGCATTAGAGGAAGAAACAGTCAAAAATGATGATCAGGTATTGTGGCAAAAGGTCAGGTATGGTGATGAGTTAGTGAGTGAAACAATGCTTATAATGCCTATATTACTGTTTGAAAACCAATATACTCTCGTAGTACATATAAATTTGTACCAAGTAAATCAATAAATACCGTTTATGAGTGGTGTGAAATAGTTACCCTCCCATAGAACTAGTTTTCTTTGGTGCCAGCCTGTTAAAATACCCAGTCAGGTAAGGAGGTACTGCTACTTGGATCGAGTATTTTAAACCTCAGGTGAGGGATTTCTCTATGAAATTTCGATGTTTCTCACCAAAAGCGGAGGTTTTAGTAAAAAAAAAAAATTTGGAAAATACCTTGGGATTGGGGGGTGTCGGATGTGCGAAGTAGCTCGGGACGTGACGGGTTAATCTGGTGCAAATTTACGTGTGGTACAAGAATATATTGGTTTTCACACAAAAATATAGGTGATATAAGCATTGTTTCATTCACGAACACATGAAAATTTTCAATTTCTTGCACAGTTGACTTACTGTGACTGTTGTTTCAACTTATATTCTATTTTTCAACTTACATTATACTTTTCCACTAACTTTATACCAGTCTCCATAACTTATCACATATTTACAGACCTTACTATTATAGTGAGTGTCATATCATCGCATATTTACAGGCCTTACTATTAAGTGATCCTAGTATTATCTCAAGCACACATGGTATCAGTAATGTACTAAAATGTACTAAGGTGTGGTAGAGGAAGGTGTCCCGTGTATATGCACCAAAAATCACACACCAAATTTGGAAAATGTGCAAACAACGGACATTACAATAGCAAAACATACATTATACGTCATGGGGACTGAGGGTGGGAAAAAATTGCGATTTGCATCGTACGTCATGGGTACAGGGTAGGTTAAATGTGTGTAGTAGGGATAAAAATCTCCTACTAGTTCGAAATCGGTGGAAACAGGTCAAGCTAAAGGTCATATTCAGAGCCGACCTAGATAGGCTATGTATCAGGTTGTGGCTGGTGTGATTCCCCCTTGGTGGGCGTGTAATGTACTTTTTTTTTTTTCTTGCACCTATATTTCTACAGATCCATGGCCATTCTCCCTTTTTCTCTCCAAATAATCTTGCCATCTTAATTCCCCTTTTGAATTTTCAACTTCTATTCCAAACATCCAAAATTTCTTATCTCCTTCACTAGATTTCTCTCCTCTTCTCTCCCTCCCTTTCCCTCCGTCGCTTCTTCCCTCAGCTCCCCCACCCTACCCCAGTGTTCTTAGTCTTCATTCTACCACACACTGTGGTAGTAACGACGCCAACAGCCACAATTGTGATGGCATTTAAGAGGAACTGTTGTGGTGGTAATGGCGACCATAGTCTTGGCGATGGTGATGCTGTGATGACGATGGTGGTGGTTGTTGTGGTTGCGGTGTATGGTGCTGAAAGTAGTGATGATGATGTGTGGTGGTGATGGGGATGATGGTGATGATGATGATGATGATGATGATGATGATGATGATGCTTCATGTGTGATGGTAAAAGCAGCGATGGAAGTAGTGATGGGGATGTTATAATGACATCGGTGGTGATAATGAAAAAGGGACTGAATTATATTACAGTTCTTACTTTGGTTACAGGTTTTAAGTTTTACTTTTGCCATCCCGGGACTGTTGTTTTGAATTATACGGGAACACCCTTGTAATCAAATGTATAATTGAGACAAGATCTAAATTTTACATTTCGAGAAGTTTCTAAAGTGGAATAAAAATGAGAAGTGCAGAGGATGGAGGATGGCAACTGGGTGCAGAGGGTGAGAGACGTGAATGTTGAGGGTGGAGCTGTGAGAGGCAGACTGAAGAAGACTTGGGACGAAATCATAGAGAGTGACCTCAAAGATAAGGGACAGAATCAAGTGGCTGTCAGATGAGGAGCTGCCATTAAGTACCAAGGCCAATGCACGTAAGCGTGTTGGAGTGTGTGATGAGCGAAAGTGCTTTTTGTAAATATTCCTATCATCATAATTTCATCACGGTGTAAACTTTCAACATTTCTGGTGAGAATGTTGAAGCATGACAGAAGAATAATTGAGCTAAACTATTTACTTTATCGTTTATTCTCTCCTTCACGTTTTCTATCTGCATGTGCATATAGCGAGGGCCCGTTACATTTATCACAAGCACAAGCACAGTGTTCAGTTCTCTCCTCCCGACTTACCACGTCAACGAACTGCGCTGGTAAACGCTTGGCTATTGATCGAATGATAAAATCACGATATTTTGCAATTACTTTCTTATTTCACCCCGTAAACATAGAAAAAACGCCCAGGTACAATTATGAGCAAAATATTCGATATTTAATTGTTAGAATTCATCAAAGAAAACATAATATTACTATCGGAAACCTTTTCAAATTCGATTTCACAGTAGAGATGCCAAATGAAGCTCTCGGTACATTCCTTTGCAAAGCTGGGATTCCAAGGGTTCTTTGGTCTCATGAGTAATATATAGCTAAACACAAAATATATTAAATGTATCTGCTGCCTGCTGGAAGAATTTCTTCTCTATCTTACATGGCAGAAAAGTTATTAGCCCCCGAAATCCATCGTGGTCGGGCCGTGTCGTGTCGGGCCGCATATTTCTCATCTGAATGAAGAGTAAACATCACTTTGCAACACTTCCTTGCTTCACTTCTTCGTAATCAGTTATTGGCATGTTCCAGTATAAGTATAATGCAAGTGATATCCTGTACTGAACCTTTCATAACTGCTATTGTTGTTGTAATAAGCTTTCTATCAATTTTTTACAGATATATCTGAAAGAGATATATTAAGAACAGTCTACATCTGATACCTAACACAATACGTACTAAAGATGTTGCTGGAGTACAAAAATCACAATGCCTGTCTGATTCTTCTAAGCACGTCACAAGTTTTCAATATCTGTGCCGTATAGGTTTGACCAAGACAGAGGTTACGGTTATCATATAAACAGCCAGAAGGGAACGGGATTAGGGGCGCATACAGTGACTCGGATCCCTACCAAAAAATTATTAAGTTATGAAGCAAAATAACATGACCATAGACGTATACGAAAAAAAAAAAGTATCATAACACTATTCTTAGAGATCTGGGACCTCTTTTCCAGCACTGACCAAGTATCCACAGTTTGCAAATTAAACCTATCCGTCTACCTTCTACATATAACCTGTCTGTCCCTACCCTACTTCTTATTCAGGATGAATCATAGGCCTCAGACGACGATAGGCCACACCAAATTTAACCCTTTGAACCCGGGGATACATTTTCCTTCAGATTCTTGTCATTTGCTTGCTTTTTATTTAGCTTAAGATGCACATTCCAAAATTTTGAAGGAAAGTATAGTTTTAATGCAGCCATCCAATATGAGAGGCCTTTCTTCAGCTGAGTAAAATCGTCTGCCAACACCATGAATAAAGTAAAATGGCGTCATCCTTAGCCATGGGGAAATTAAATCACCTGGGGGAAACCAATTAACTTGCTAAAATCTACCACCTTCTGGAAGGGTTAATATGTACTGTTTTTAACCCTTAGACAACGAGATGCCACTCCCAAGTTAAATAAATCGACCTGTTGTAGTAGGAATTTACAACATAGGACTTATCAGATGTATGGAAGTGAAACTTGGACCCTGTTGAAGGACACAAGTCAAGAGTAAGGGCAGTGGAAGTGAGTTTTTTTAGTGCAGCATGTGTAATTACATGGAAAGACAAGCAGACAAACGAGAGAGTAAATGGACTTTGTTGTGTTGATGTGGATGTGGGGTTACAGGAGAGATAGGCAGACAAATGGGGAGGTAACTGAGCGCTGTGGTGTTCATGTGGATGAGACTGAAAGGGTTAAAGGATATACTCCGAGATATTTCGGACATGCTAAGAGTATGGAGAATAAAAGACTGACAAAGGTAAACCTGTCCAGACGAATTTAAATATTTATTTAGATCATGTACAAAGAAATATAGTAGAGAGTACTAATTTTTATATGTAATTATTGACAGTCAGCTCTCATGGCAACATAATAAGACATATAAATAATAAAATGACAAAAAGCAATGGAGTGTTGTGTAAAGCAAGAAAATTCTTGAATACTACTGCTTTAGTTACTTTAAATACCTGCTTCATTTATCCATATCATACTTATGGCATTGAGGTGTCGGAGTCTGCAAATGACTCTTCTATTCAGTATGTTTTTAAATCACAAAAAAGAACATTAAGAATAATTAAATCTTCCTAATGCAGAGATCATGTAGGCCTTCTATTTCGATCCCTTAAACTGCTACCATTTCCGAAAGTTTACCAATACTGTATAGGTAAATGAATGTTTATGTTCGTATTAGTGAAAAATCTTGTGCCAAAAGAATTTTGTGATATGAAATACTGTGTATGTAAATTAATGTTTAAATTAGTGAAAAGTCTTGTGCCAAAAGAATTTTGTGATATGATCAGTGCAGGTGAAGAAGTCTAATCTTATCCTACCAGACAGAGAGGCCACCTACGTGTTGCAATGGTTAGAACAACTTTAGTCCATAGCACTTATAGGTATAGAGATAAACAATTATGGAATAAAATGTTACCAAACTTAAGCTATCAGTTTTTATTTTCTGCTTATATTTGTAGGCTGATAAATTATCTTCATGACTATTGAGTAGCCTATTCCGTATTTTTATCGAATATTATGACTGCAAAGTAATATTGTAAGCAGTTCCCACCACTAACATTTTACCTGTTCCTAACAGTGTATTTGTAAAAAGAAAAATCATGAGGACCCATATACTAAATGGTATCAAGTCCTCATTGTCATGAATAATTTATTTTAGATATCTCTGTCTATTGCCAGACACCTTAATCCCTTAAGAATGGCCACAAACAAATCACCTCCAGGTCTCCCTGTCCCCTGCCATTTCACTGCCCTGCTCCCAGCTCACACACCCCTCTCTCATTTATCTCCCCACTCCCTCCTTCCATCTCATCCTTTGCCTCCCCCTCCCTCTCACCCCCTCCACCTCACTCACATACACTCTCCTCGTTGTCTCTCACTCTCCATATGGCCAAAGCACCTCAACGTGTTTCTCCTAACGCTTCCTATCACATCCACATCCACACCACAACGCTCCTTCACATCCTTGTTTGTCAGTCTGTCTCTCCATGTGACTCCACAGGCTCCTCTCAAGTAACTCATTTCCACTGCTCTCACTCTTGACTTCTGTCCCTCCAACAAGGTCCAAGCTTCACTTCCATACGTTAGAATTGGTATCACAATACTGTCAAGTAGTAGCATTTTCATTTCCATGCTCACTTCCCTGTTTCTTATCACTGCTTTCAAAGAACCAGTAACCTTTCTTCCTTATTGTACCCTTTCAAGCACCTCTCTAAACTTCCATCCTTATTCATCACACTACCCAAGTACTTAAAGTCACTCACATATTCCATTTCCTCCTCAGCCAACCTCACTGTACATATCTAAGATATAATATGGCAAAAAATGTAATATGTATATGCATATCCATGACAATAAATATTTGAATTAAAACTGAATTGACAAGAATGGTGTATGTGAGTGAAGGGGAGACTAAGGATGAGATGTAGGGATGGAGTGGAATATATGAGGGAGAGGGATGTTAATTGGAGGAAGGGGAGTCAAATGGCAGAGGACGGTGTGACTTGGAGGTGACATATTTGTGGCAACCCCTTACAGGATTAAGGCGTCCTGCAATAGATATAGATAGATAGATAAGTGAGACAGGATCATGTGAAGGCGCCTTCTTTATGGCCACCCTTTACTGGATTAAGACTTCTAACCATAGGAAGATAGAGAAACAGAATTCAGAATATATAAATCCATGTGCAAACTTCACGAAAAATGCTTTAGGTAATATATTTTTATGCACAGTTCAGGATACATTTTGGTTGTTTGCTGTAATAACATAAAATCTCAACTCCTTCAGTCACATTCTTCATTCTTGTTAACATCACACAATTTTACTAAGCTTTTGGATGATCTTATCTAGAAAATTGATAAAGGAAGGATATATTTTACCTCTCCATTCGAAAATGAGTAAACAAAGTTGAATATTAGTTTTGGATGAAATTAGAACATGACGAACGCCATGGTACTGAAGTGGTTATATTCAAATGTTAATGTAGCTAAAGCCTGATTAATTACCCAGATATGAACAAATAACGCCTTAAAGAAATCTGAGGAAGAAGAAGAAGCAGTAGTGGTAGTAGTAGTAGCAGTAGTAGTAGCAGAATATGAAGAGTTAATGGCATGATGGTATTTGGCCCCATAGCATAGGGGTAGGCTCAGCACCAACTTCCCTGCCACTCTTAACGCCTTCAGTACAGTAACGTCTTTTTACTTCACATTCTTGCTGGTGACACACTGTTTCACTCAGTTTAGTTGTTGTTACTTAATCCTGGGATGTTCGGCCAAGCAGACCCATCGACCACAGTTAAGCTACTGCTTCTGTAAGACCGTCCTGCAGGTACAGTACAGTACATAAATCGTGGAGGGATATGGCACCGCATTCAATAAACAGCACCTCACCAGGATTAGACTAGGACCTCTCCCACGCAAGGTGCAGATAAGTATGAGAAGGTTCGGCTCCCGGGTGGATGTCGCAGCAGCCACATCCAGGGGCACAGCATCACCACGTGTACGCTTCTCGTCGGCCCCACTCAATTTAGTAGAGCCCCATGGTAGTGAAGAGGTCACTGAAAATTGTATCTAACCTCTGTAGTTTGAAAATTCTCTCTTCTCATGAGCTACACCGCATGGAAGGTATAATAGAAAAGACGCCATTATATGGATGAGTATAAATATTTTTCTCTCGTTCTAACGACATATAATGTTATTCGCACGAACATACAAAGAACATCACCTTAATGAAAACAAAACAATTAGGTGGCGGCGGTTCTAGGACTCAGATGGGTTACATCTTGATAAACCTGGCATTAACTCAGCCACAACGCCTATTATATTACAACATTTCTGCCGTCAGACGATATCCTTCAGAGTTTTAGAATGTCAGGAATTATCACAGCCTTCACTTACTGCCAGTGGTGTGCTCTAATGTAAAAAAACAAAATGTCTGGAAATACTCTATATGTCTGCCCATCCATCTATCTATCTATGTGTGTGTGTGTTTGTATGTGGAGAGAGAGAGAGAGAGAGAGAGAGGTCACTTGCAGTATTTAGAAGGCATACTTACAGGGTGAGTTAGGTTAGGTTATTTTAGGTTTAGTTAGTTTTGGTTAAGTTAGGAGTTTCAGTTAGGTTGTTACTATGGGTTTCAGAGGCCGCGTCCCACTGTTTTTCAGGAATAGCTTATCAACAAACAGTTGGATCAGTATGCATTTCTGGCAGAGCTTGTTGCACACCATGCCCTAATTCTCGGTGCTATAGTGCATTATCAAATGTGGAGAAATAAGGCATTTGCCCCTGACAAGTGATGCTAAAGTCCCACCTTCATGACGAGGAAACGGACAAGGGTTCCGTAACGTTGGTCAGTAGGCTCCACCCACCCCTCCAGCTCTCTCCCGCCCCCCACCCCCACCCCCACCCCCACCCACCCTCTCTCTCTCTCTCTCTCTCTCTCTCTCTCTCTCTCTTAAATCGACACTACTGCCAATAGCATGTTCCTTATACATATATTAATGAGGCATGCATTATGCGGTATTATATTTGTAAATCTTTATTTAAGAGTGACAGATGACGTGACGTAAAGGCAAGAGTAGGGTAGGGTGGTGGGTGATAACGACCATGACTGATGAGAGTGCAATGGTATGAAGGTCTTCAGGTTTTGTGCAAATTTGTATTGGATTTTTTTGTTCCAATACAGCATCTATTGCAGGATGGTTCTTGTCTCGTCAGTCTGTGTTTGTAGTCAGGTGGAATGGGACAGTTCAGGCCTGGTCATTTGTTACAGGTTGGGTATGGGTCGGGAAACTCAAAAAGGTGGAAATATGGCCGGGGAGGAAGGGAAGTATATGTTAAGTACGTTGAGGGAGATGTTGGCGAAAATAAAACACACAATAAAAAAAAAAAAAACAGAGGAGGCTGGGGGACGACGGGACATTTTTACAATGTTCATAGGAATGCGGAGGGGTTGTTGTGGGCAGGTTCTATTAACACGTCATTGTAGACACTGGAAGGAAGAGGAGACATGTTGGGAGGATAAAATGATGCGAACAAAGTACTCTGCACATATTTTATTTAATCCTTGTCACTATCAAGCAATAAGTCGTCCTCATCATCGCTGTCGAGGCCGGTGATAACCGGATCCACGCCTTCGTGGATGTTGTTCGTGGACCAGTACTCGTCCTCGAAGGCTCAGGATCGTCGGACCTCACCCGCCCACACCTCTCCAGTGGCGCAAAGTCTGGCTTCCTCCAGCCTGGCTTGCAGGTCGGCTCGAGTGAAGTGGTGTAGCAAGGAGTGCACGTGCCGTTTCATGCACCCCCACGCCTGCTCCATGGCGTTGAGCTCAGGATGAGCAGGTGGCAGACGGACGACCCCGTGGCCCCACATGTGAATGATGTTATCAACTGTATACTGCAGCTCTGGTCCGTTTTGCTTGCAGATGAGCAGCAGCTCAGGTCCTATGGCATGTGGTGGGAAGGGTAGCCTGTGGTCCTCCAGCCATTTTATGAGATTCACTTTCTTGGTGGCATTGGTGGGGCAACGACTCTCCTCTGTCAGCTAGCTGTGATACGGCGCATTATCCATCTGATGGCTTAGCCAGGGACGGCAGGAGGTACGACGTCAGCCAGCGCAGGAACAGCTCGCCATTCATCTCACTGTGGTAGTCGCCGCTGGTGTTCTTGGTGGGGAAGCAGAGGAATGCATTTTCGATGAAACCGTCAGCTGTGCCAGCTGCCACCACCACGAAGCGCTCCCCTTCTCTGGGCGGCACCTGATGGCTGTACGTGGTGCT
>NC_136984.1:19340714-19355714 GCF_032717465.1 Coenobita brevimanus
TCCAAAATTTCTTATCTCCTTCACTAGATTTCTCTCCTCTTCTCTCCCTCCCTTTCCCTCCGTCGCTTCTTCCCTCAGCTCCCCCACCCTACCCCAGTGTTGTTAGTCTTCATTCTACCACACACTGTGGTAGTAACGACGCCAACAGCCACAACTGTGATGGCATTTAAGAGGAACTGTTGTGGTGGTAATGGCGACCATAGTCTTGGCGATGGTGATGCTGTGATGACGATGGTGGTGGTTGTTGTGGTTGCGGTGTATGGTGCTGAAAGTAGTGATGATGATGTGTGGTGGTGATGGGGATGATGGTGATGATGATGATGATGATGATGATGATGATGCTTCATGTGTGATGGTAAAAGCAGCGATGGAAGTAGTGATGGGGATGTTATAATGACATCGGTGGTGATAATGAAAAAGGGACTGAATTATATTACAGTTCTTACTTTGGTTACAGGTTTTAAGTTTTACTTTTGCCATCCCGGGACTGTTGTTTTGAATTATACGGGAACACCCTTGTAATCAAATGTATAATTGAGACAAGATCTAAATTTTACATTTCGAGAAGTTTCTAAAGTGGAATAAAAATGAGAAGTGCAGAGGATGGAGGATGGCAACTGGGTGCAGAGGGTGAGAGACGTGAATGTTGAGGGTGGAGCTGTGAGAGGCAGACTGAAGAAGACTTGGGACGAAATCATAGAGAGTGACCTCAAAGATAAGGGACAGAATCAAGTGGCTGTCAGATGAGGAGCTGCCATTAAGTACCAAGGCCAATGCACGTAAGCGTGTTGGAGTGTGTGATGAGCGAAAGTGCTTTTTGTAAATATTCCTATCATCATAATTTCATCACGGTGTAAACTTTCAACATTTCTGGTGAGAATGTTGAAGCATGACAGAAGAATAATTGAGCTAAACTATTTACTTTATCGTTTATTCTCTCCTTCACGTTTTCTATCTGCATGTGCATATAGCGAGGGCCCGTTACATTTATCACAAGCACAAGCACAGTGTTCAGTTCTCTCCTCCCGACTTACCACGTCAACGAACTGCGCTGGTAAACGCTTGGCTATTGATCGAATGATAAAATCACGATATTTTGCAATTACTTTCTTATTTCACCCCGTAAACATAGAAAAAACGCCCAGGTACAATTATGAGCAAAATATTCGATATTTAATTGTTAGAATTCATCAAAGAAAACATAATATTACTATCGGAAACCTTTTCAAATTCGATTTCACAGTAGAGATGCCAAATGAAGCTCTCGGTACATTCCTTTGCAAAGCTGGGATTCCAAGGGTTCTTTGGTCTCATGAGTAATATATAGCTAAACACAAAATATATTAAATGTATCTGCTGCCTGCTGGAAGAATTTCTTCTCTATCTTACATGGCAGAAAAGTTATTAGCTCCCGAAATCCATCGTGGTCGGGCCGTGTCGTGTCGGGCCGCATATTTCTCATCTGAATGAAGAGTAAACATCACTTTGCAACACTTCCTTGCTTCACTTCTTCGTAATCAGTTATTGGCATGTTCCAGTATAAGTATAATGCAAGTGATATCCTGTACTGAACCTTTCATAACTGCTATTGTTGTTGTAATAAGCTTTCTATCAATTTTTTACAGATATATCTGAAAGAGGTATATTAAGAACAGTCTACATCTGATACCTAACACAATACGTACTAAAGATGTTGCTGGAGTACAAAAATCACAATGCCTGTCTGATTCTTCTAAGCACGTCACAAGTTTTCAATATCTGTGCCGTATAGGTTTGACCAAGACAGAGGTTACGGTTATCATATAAACAGCCAGAAGGGAACGGGATTAGGGGCGCATACAGTGACTCGGATCCCTACCAAAAAATTATTAAGTTATGAAGCAAAATAACATGACCATAGACGTATACGAAAAAAAAAAGTATCATAACACTATTCTTAGAGATCTGGGACCTCTTTTCCAGCACTGACCAAGTATCCACAGTTTCCAAATTAAACCTATCCGTCTACCTTCTACATATAACCTGTCTGTCCTTACCCTACTTCTTATTCAGGATGAATCATAGGCCTCAGACGACGATAGGCCACACCAAATTTAACCCTTTGAACCCGGGGATACATTTTCCTTCAGATTCTTGTCATTTGCTTGCTTTTTATTTAGCTTAAGATGCACATTCCAAAATTTTGAAGGAAAATATAGTTTTAATGCAGCCTTCCAATATGAGAGGCCTTTCTTCAGCTGAGTAAAATCGTCTGCCAACACCATGAATAAAGTAAAATGGCGTCATCCTTAGCCATGGGGAAATTAAATCACCTGGGGGAAACAAATTAACTTGCTAAAATCTACCACCTTCTGGAAGGGTTAATATGTACTGTTTTTAACCCTTAGACGACGAGATGCCACTCCCAAGTTAAATAAATCGACCTGTTGTAGTAGGAATTTACAACATAGGACTTATCAGATGTATGGAAGTGAAACTTGGACCCTGTTGAAGGACACAAGTCAAGAGTAAGGGCAGTGGAAGTGAGTTTTTTTTAGTGCAGCATGTGTAATTACATGGAAAGACAAGCAGACAAACGAGAGAGTAAATGGATTTTGTTGTGCTGATGTGGATGTCGGGTTACAGGAGAGATAGGCAGACAAATGAGGAAGTAACTGAGCGCTGTGGTGTTCATGTGGATGAGACTGAAAGGGTTAAAAGATATACTCCGAGATATTTCGGACATGCTAAGAGTATGGAGAATAAAAGACTGACAAAGGTAAACCTGTTCAGACAAATTTAAATATTTATTTAGATCATGTACAAAGAAATATAGTAGAGAGTACTAATTTTTATATGTAATTATTGACAGTCAGCTCTCATGGCAACATAATAAGACATATAAATAATAAAATGACAAAAAGCAATGGAGTGTTGTGTAAAGCAAGAAAATTCTTGAATACTACTGCTTTAGTTACTTTAAATACCTGCTTCATTTATCCATATCATACTTATGGCATTGAGGTGTCGGAGTCTGCAAATGACTCTTCTATTCAGTATGTTTTTAAATCACAAAAAAGAACATTAAGAATAATTAAATCTTCCTAATGCAGAGATCATGTAGGCCTTCTATTTCGATCCCTTAAACTGCTACCATTTCCGAAAGTTTACCAATACTGTATAGGTAAATGAATGTTTATACTCCTATTAGTGAAAAATCTTGTGCCAAAAGAATTTTGTGATATGAAATACTGTGTATGTAAATTAATGTTTAAATTAGTGAAAAGTCTTGTGCCAAAAGAATTTTGTGATATGATCAGTGCAAGTGAAGAAGTCTAATCTTATCCTACCAGACAGAGAGGCCACCTACGTGTTGCAATGGTTAGAACAACTTTAGTCCATAGCACTTATAGGTAAAGAGATAAACAATTATGGAATAAAATGTTACCAAACTTAAGCCATCATTTTTTTATTTTCTGCTTGTAATTGTAGGCAGATAAATTATCTTCGTGACTATTGAGTAGCCTATTCTGTATTTTTATCGAATATTATGACTGCAAAGTAATATTGTAAGCAGTTCCCACCACTAACATTTACCTGTTCCTAACAGTGTATTTGTAAAAAGAAAAATCATGAAGACCCATATACTAAATGGTATCAAGTCCACATTGTCATGAATAATTAATTTTAGATATCTCTGTCTATTCCCAGACACCTTAATCCCTTAAGAATGGCCACAAACAAATCACCTCCAGGTCTCCCTGTCCCCTGCCATTTCACTGCCCTGCTCCCCGCTCACCCACCCCGCTCTCATTTATCTCCCACTCCCTCCCTCCATCTCATCCTTTGCCTCCCTCCCTCTCCCCCCCACCACCTCACTCACATACACTCTCCTCGTTGTCTCTCACTCTCCATATGGCCAAAGCACCTCAACGTGTTTTTCCTAACGCTTCCTATCACATCCACATCCACACCACAACGCTCCTTCACATCCTTGTTTGTCAGTCTGTCTCTCCATGTGACTCCACAGGCTCCTCTCAAGTAACTCATTTCCACTGCTCTCACTCTTGACTTCTGTCCCTCCAACAAGGTCCAAGCTTCACTTCCATACGTTAGAGTTGGTATCACAATACTGTCAAGTAGTAGCATTTTCATTTCCATGCTCACTTCCCTCTTTCTTATCACTGCTTTCAAAGAACCAGTAACCTTTCTTCCCTATTGTACCCTTTCAAGCACCTCTCTAAACTTCCATCCTTACTCATCACACTACCCAAGTACTTAAAGTCACTCACATATTCCATTTCCTCCTCATCCAACCTCACTGTACATATTTAAGATATAATATGGCAAAAAATGTAATATGTATATGCATATCCATGACAATAAATATTTGAATTAAAACTGAATTGACAAGAATGGTGTACACCTGTATGTGAGTGAGGGGGAGACTAAGGATGAGATGTAGGGATGGAGTGGAATATATGAGGGAGAGGGATGTTAATTGGAGGAAGGGGAGTCAAATGGCGGAGGACGGTGCGACTTGGAGGTGACATATTTGTGGCAACCCCTTACAGGATTAAGGCGTCCTGCAATAGATATAGATAGATAGATAAGTGAGACAGGACCACGTGAAGGCGCCTTCTTTATGGCCAACCCTTTACTGGATTAAGACTTCTAACCATAGGAAGATAGATAAACAGAATTCAGAATATATAAATCCATGTGCAAACTTCACGAAAAATGCTTTAGGTAATATATTTTTATTCACAGTCCAGGATACATTTTTGGTTGTTTGCTGTAATAACATAATATCTCAACTCCTTCAGTCACATTCTTCATTCTTGTTAACATCACGCAATTTTACTAAGCTTTTGGATGATCTTATCTAGAAAATTGATAAAGGAAGGATATATTTTACCTCTCCATTCGAAAATGAGTAAACAAAGTTGAATATTAGTTTTGGATGAAATTAGAACATGACGAACGCCATGGTACTGAAGTGGTTATATTCAAATGTTAATGTAGCTAAAGCCTGATTAATTACCCAGATATGAACAAATAACGCCTTAAAGAAATCTGAGGAAGAAGAAGAAGCAGTAGTGGTAGTAGTAGTAGTAGCAGTAGTAGTAGCAGAATATGAAGAGTTAATGGCATGATGGTATTTGGCCCCCTAGCATAGGGGTAGGCTCAGCACCAACTTCCCTACCACTCTCTTAACACCTTCAGTACAGTAACGTCTTTTTACATCATATTCTTGCTGGTGACACACTGTTTCACTCAGTTTAGTTGTTGTTACTTAATCCTGGGATGTTCGGCCTAGCAGACCCATCGACCACAGTTAAGCTACTGCTTCTGTAAGACCTTCCTGCAGTTACAGTACAGTACATAAATCGTGGAGGGATATGGCACCACATTCAGTAAACAGCACCTCACCAGGATTAGACTAGGACCTCTCCCACGCAAGGTGCAGATAAGTATGAGAAGGTTCGGCTCCCGGGTGGATGCCGCAGCAGCCACATCCAGGGGCACAGCATCACCACGTGTACGCTTCTCGTCAGCCCCACTCAATTTAGTAGAGCCCCATGGTAGTGAAGAGGTCACTGAAAATTGTATCTAACCTCTGTAGTTTGAAAATTCTCTCTTCTCATGAGCTACACCGCATGGAAGGTATAATAGAAAAGACGCCATTATATGGATGAGTATAAATATTTTTCTCTCGTTCTAACGACATATAATGTTATTCGCACGAACATACAAAGAACATCACCTTAATGAAAACAAAACAATTAGGTGGCGGCAGTTCTAGGACTCAGATGGGTTACATCTTGATAAACCTGGCATTAACTCAGCCACAACGCCTATTATATTACAACATTTCTGCCGTCAG
The DNA here is from genome assembly GCF_032717465.1 of Coenobita brevimanus. Taxonomy (NCBI): domain Eukaryota; kingdom Metazoa; phylum Arthropoda; class Malacostraca; order Decapoda; family Coenobitidae; genus Coenobita; species Coenobita brevimanus. Next base: position 19,346,581 of record NC_136984.1, read on the forward strand.
ACGATATCCTTCAGAGTTTTAGAATGACAGGAATTATCACAGCCTTCACTTACTGCCAGTGGTGTGCTCTAAGGTAAAAAAACAAAATGTCTGGAAATACTCTATCTGTCTGCCCATCCATCTATCTATCTATGTGTGTGTGTGTTTGTATGTGGAGAGAGAGAGAGAGAGAGAGAGAGAGAGAGAGAGAGAGAGAGAGAGAGAGAGAGAGAGGTCACTTGCAGTATTTAGAAGGCATACTTACAGGGTGAGTTAGGTTAGGTTATTTTAGGTTTAGTTAGTTTTGGTTAAGTTAGGAGTTTCAGTTAGGTTGTTACTATGGGTTTCAGAGGCCGCGTCCCACTGTTTTTCAGGAATAGCTTATCAACAAACAGTTGGATCAGTATGCATTTCTGGCAGAGCTTGTTGCACACCATGCCCTAATTCTCGGTGCTATAGTGCATTATCAAATGTGGAGAAATAAGGCATTTGTCCCTGACAAGTGATGCTAAAGTCCCACCTTCATGACGAGGAAACGGACAAGGGTTCCGTGACGTTGGTCAGTAGGCTCCACCCACCCCTCCAGCTCTCTCCCGCCCCCCACCCCCACCCCCACCCCCCATTCTCTCTCTCTCTCTCTCTCTCTCCCTCTCTCTTAAATCGACACTACGGCCAATAGCATGTTCCTTATACATATATTAATGAGGCATGCATTATGCGTTATTATATTTGTAAATCTTTATTTAAGAGTGACAGATGACCTGACGTAAAGGCAAGAGTAGGGTAGGGTGGTGGGTGATAACGACCATGACTGATGGGAGTGCAATGGTGTGAAGGTCTTCAGGTTTTGTGCGAATTTGTATTGGATTTTTTTGTTCCAATACAGCATCTATTGCAGGATGGTTCTTGTCTCGTCAGTCTGTGTTTGTAGTCAGGTGGAATGGGACAGTTCAGGCCTGGTCATTTGTTACAGGTTGGGTATGGGTCGGGAAACGGAAAAGGGTGGAAATATGGCCAGGGAGGAAGGGAAGTACGGTATATGTTAAGTACGTTGAGGGAGATGTTGGCGAAAATAAAACACACAATAAAAAAAAAAAAAACGGAGGAGGCTGGGGGACGACGGGACATTTTTACAATGTTCATAGGAATGCGGAGGGGTTGTTGTGGGCAGGTTCTATTAACACGTCATTGTAGACACTGGAAGGAAGAGGAGACATGTTGGGAGGATAAAATGATGCGAACAAAGTACTCTGCACATATTTTATTTAATCCTTGTCACTATCAAGCAATAAGTCGTCCTCATCATCGCTGTCGAGGCTGGTGATAACCGGATCCACGCCTTCGTGGATGTTGTCCGTGGACCAGTACTCTTCCTCGAAGGCTCAGGATCGTCGGACCTCACCCGCCCACACCTCTGTAGTGGTGCAAAGTCTGGCTTCCTCCAGCCTGGCTTGCAGGTCGGCTCGGGTGAAGTGGTGTAGCAAGGAGTGCACGTGCCGTTTCATGCACCCCCACGCCTGCTCGATGGCGTTGAGCTCAGGATGAGCAGGTGGCAGATGGACGACCTCGTGGCCCCACATGTGAATGATGTTATCAACTGTGTACTGCAGCTCTGGTCCGTTTTGCTTGCAGATGAGCAGCAGCTCAGGTCCTATGGCATGTGGTGGGAAGGGTAGCCTGTGGTCCTCCAGCCATTTTATGAGATTCACTTTCTTGGTGGCATTGGTGGGGCAACGACTCTCCTCTGTCAGCTAGCTGTGATACGGCGCATTATCCATCACCAGTACTGATGGCTTAGCCAGGGACGGCAGGAGGTACGACGTCAGCCAGCGCAGGAACAGCTCGCCATTCATCTCACTGTGGTAGTCGCCGCTGGTGTTCTTGGTGGGGAAGCAGAGGAATGCATTTTCGATGAAACCGTCAGCTGTGCCAGCTGCCACCACCACGAAGCGCTCCCCTTCTCCGGGCGACACCTGACGGCTGTACGTGGTGCTAGTGGCAGGCTGAGTGCTGTCCACCCACTCCATGCTGTGGTTCATCCTGGTGGTGAACCACGTCTCATCCAGGTAAACCACATGCCTCCCTTCCTCCTGGTGCTGTTGGAGTGCCTGGAGAGCGCTAATCTTGGGGCAAACGATGTCCAGGGACTCCATCCTCACATACATCTTCCACTGTGAGGTCTTGTAGCGATATCCCATGTCATGGATGAGTCGCCACACCAATGTTTCCGAGGTTGCCTCAGGGATGATGCTCACCATCTTCAGGTCCACCGTCAGGGAACCAACCGTGAAGCTCTGCTTGGCAGCAAACTGGGTGTGGACGTTATGGAGAATGGCTCTCATAGTGAAATTGTCGAAGTCGGGCTGTGTTCTGGATGCTGTCGGTGTCCCAGGCCGAGACAAGGTGGTGCGCTGGACCATCTTCCAGACCGCCCCCACCGTCATGCCCATGGCCTCTGCAACCCGGTCATAAGGCCTATGTGAGGAAAGGCCAATATGTATGTCTGATGTGGCACATGAAAAACCAAATAAATGCTCTTTATGGCAGTGTAAGCATGGGATATTGGTATAAATACGTTTCTCGTTGTATGGATACCTATAATTATTTTAGTTGTAGCTATCGGGCTCACCACTCAAGTGCAGCCAACGAATGGGTTGCAGGAAACCACCCTTATTATGTGTTACTACCTGAGATGAGCATAATAACCAACTTACCTATTCAAACCGATCCTTAGCCGATTGGCGGCTTTCTCCTTGCTGTATAAGGAGTAAAGTTGCAAGACAAATGCGTTCCTACAGCCTCGCGGACAATACCGCAACATACACGCCATTATTGGCACCGCTAGAGCCAGTCACGTAAACTGGGGAAAGTTCTGAATAATACACCTAGCCACATATTCTTTGCTCGGTGAATGAGACCTGCGTTAGTGAATCTGTATTAAAGCGCATGCTTGTCCGGTAATTCTGCATCGGAGGTATGGAAGAAGGGAGGGACCGAGGGGGGAGAGGATTGTCAAGGTATTTACCAATGCTACAACATCAATAGCCAATCATCATGCGCCCGAGTAGTATTCATATCCCAATCATATGGATTATTCTAATCGTCATATAAGGCATACATTGTATGGCCCCATAACCCTGCATCCCCCCTTCCCATACCCCCCACCCAACCAGATCCGCTCCCACATCACCCCACTTTCTCACACACAGTTACCAGACATGCGTTTGCATTATATATTACTGATTCACTGCCATAGGCCTCACTTTGGTTGTTTCGAACCTGTGGTGAGGTGTACTGCCGTAAGCCCTCTTCACAATGAAACACACACACACACACACACACACACACACACACACACACACACACACACACACACACACACACACAACACCTGAAAACCTTCACACCATTGCACTCCCATCAATCTTGGTCGTTATCAACCACCACCCTACCCTACTCTGGCATTTACTTCAGGTCTCTGTCACTCTTAAATAAAGATTTACAAATATAATAATGCATAATGCATTCCTCATTAATATATATATAAGGCACATGCTATTGGCCGTAGTGTCGATTATAGAGAGAGAGAGAGAGAGAGAGAGAGAGAGAGAGAGAGAGGGAGAGAGAGAGAGAATGGGGGGGGTGCGGGTGGGGGCGGGAGAGAGCTGGAGGGGTGGGTGGAGCCTACTGACCAACGTCACGGAACCCTTGTCCGTTTCCTCGTCATGAAGGTGGGACTTTAGCATCACTTGTCAGGGACAAGTGCCTTATTTCTCCACATTTGATAATGCACTATATCACCGAGAATTAGGGCATGGTGTGCAACAAGCTCTGCCAGAAATGCATACAGATCCAACTGTTTGTTGATAAGTTATTCCCGAAAAACAGTGGGACACGTCCTCTGAAACCCATAGTAGGTCATTTTGGGCTTGGTTAAATTAAGAAAGTTAGTTGAGGTTTGTTTAGCTTGGGATAGTTTCGGTCAGGTTTGGTTGGGCTATTTTAGGCTTGGTTAGGTTAATTTTAGACTGGTCAGAATAGGTTAGGTCAGGTAAGGTCATTTTGGTTAGATGAAGCATCGTGCCCGGTCCTCCCTCTACCGTATCTTATGCGTACTGATACAAAGGGATCACTGAGCACTGGAGTGTCCTGAGAACATGACATCTATATCAAATAAGTCTTACACTCAGCATTCTACTGTATACCTGTGGCCATTTGACCATAACACTCCCAAGGACATTCACGGCCTTACCGTTAACGCCTAAAGCAGAGGATGTGTTTTTCTTTTTATTCTTGTCATTTCCCGAAGTTCTTTTTCAGTTTAGGATGTCTTTTTAAACTGGAAGACCTTCATATAGCCTTTAAAGAAGCACTTCAGTATGAGAAACGCATCGGAGTGTAATAAACGTCTCGTAGCAGGAAGAAAAGCCCCCCAAATAAGCCCCTTCTGAAGGGTTAAGCTGTATGCAAAGATTTAACTAAATTTTCTGTCATTGACAGCTATTTTGGAACACTGTAACTGCTAAATGTGACTAATCTGCATCGCACATTACAGAATGCATTCAGCAACGACACGAATGGTTAGACACCGTACTATTAATGTATGCATTAGAATTTTTTGTCCAGAACTGAAGACTTGTCCACAGTGTCCTCGTCAGATTTGGAATAAAGTACGAATCATAGCTCCCTTGTATTTAGGTCATGTTCATTTATGAATTACGTGTCTTGATTATTCAGTACATATTCTTACAAGTTTTATCTTATTGTGCACGTGCACACACACACACACACACACACACACACACACACACACACACACACACACACACACACACACACGCACGCACACGCACACGCACACGCACACACACACACACACACACACACACACACACACACACACACACACACACACACACACACACACACACACGTGCACTAGCAATGACTTTTATGTGTTTCAGTCAGTGAGGGAAGTAATACACACATGAGCAGTGCATTCAGATTATATTTGATAAAGCACATAGGGACCCTGCAAGCAAAGCAATAGAAGAATGCAGCAGCCATACACACAAAATGAAAGTGATAATCGACAGATCATTATGTTTGCCTTGTCTGCATCCTTGGCCAGAAATTTATCACATATTTAGTTATCTCTTTCCTTCAGTGTAATCTCGAATCTTTTTACTTGGTTCCTGTTAACATCTAAGTTATTTTGTTAACTTTGGAGTAACCATTCGTAATGAAGGAATTGTAAACAGTCTTCTTAACCACTTTCCAATCTTATTTTCCCCCTAAGTTGAATGAAATTGTATAAAAGTAGCGAAAATAAGTTTAGAAATAAGGAACGCTGTTAGACTGAGACATGATTGGTTCTGGCTGGGAAGTAACACAGCAGATGAAGAAATGCACAGATTTGAGTACTGTGTCCAGGGAATTCTTCATCCTTATCCTCCTCCACCTCATCATCATCACCACCATCATCATCGTCATCATCATCATCATCATCACCATCATCATCATCATATTATGGAACCTCACTTCTTTCCCCCATTTCAGTCGACAAATATACAACGGATTCTGACAAATCATCATCACCATTATCATCACCCTAACTCTTTTCTTCCGTCATAAGGAAAGGGTGAGTTAGGATCTAGAAAGAAGCAAAGAGGAAGCACGCAAGTAGGAAATTACCTAATCCAAATATACTTGTAGATAAGCAAAGAAGAAAAAAAACATTGGTTATAATATCAAAGAACTGTATATACCTAACAACTATCCTATCACCTCACCCACTTCACAAAAGAAGAGGTCATCCATATTTCTTCTTGCTCTCTCCAGACGATTTTATATCCTTTTTGGGGAGACTGTTCAAACGGAAGGAGAGTTAGATCTTAGTTTTCTCTAACTCCTTCCTTAAGACATGTCCTTCCAAAATCAAGTAAAATTGTCTGGAGGTGTCAAGAACAAAATATGACCTAGTGCTAGTGAATGGGAAGGGGTGGATGTGCAGGGGACTATGTTGAATCCAGTCGAAGGTCTTCCAGGGAGAGACGATTTTAAGTACCTTGTATCCGGACGTACTGTGTGTGTGTGTGTGTGTGTGTGTGTGTGTGTGTGTGTGTGTGTGTGTGTGTGTGTCTGTGTCTGTGTCTGTGTGTGTATCCTTGCCACCTTCAAACAATCACCTCAACTCAGAATAAACCATCACTTATGTCAGGGTTAAATATATACTCCATAAACCTCGTCACAACCTAAGTCAACCTCAGCTGAATAAAATCGTCTGAAGGCAATGAGAATACACAGCAAAATACGTCATCGGACTGAAGGTGTTACTCTTGTCCTTAATTAATCCAGTCCATTGATGCAGGCTGTGAAACGATCCATCTGATCCTGGAAAAATAATGATAAAAAATGAATACTATAAATAATGTGGTTAATAATGAAGCTTACACTCTGGCTGTCTCTCTCATCCCTCTAACTAGAAAAGCCAAGCTGTGTATTGCCTGACCCTTTGGGGCTCCTGGCCTTGAAAGAAACAAGAATGGCTGAAGACAATCCTATAGAGATTATGTAAAGAATTTGACTTCGTATTCGCAAAGAATCTAAATATATATATATATATATATATATATATATATATATCTATATATATATATATATATATATATATATATATATATATATATATATATATATATGAGGCGCTGAGTTCATTACCGGGCTAAGTGCCAAGATGGCCGCCAAGCACCTACACGCACCAACAAGTAGCTAAGCCATCCCTCTATATGTTGGAAGTAAAAAAGTGCTAAGAAACAACCTACAAAGGGGTCAAAACCCTTGTTAAGTAGACATGTGTGTTGTGCCGTCGTGCCACGCACCAAAAAAACCTGTCCTGTTCCGCACTAGTGCTCAAGGCAGGCGACTGGGTCGCTTTTCCTATGAGTTCTGCCTGTCCTATGTTCCCTATGTCGACTCCCCGTGGTGTTGAAGCGAATGTGAGAGCATTACCGGGCAATAATCCAGCCCCTTTCCTTACCCCCGTTGAAGCTGGCGAATCAGATAATCGGGTTGCACTGCAGCTTGCCAATAAGCTGATGCCTGACACTACTCCCACCAGCAGCTGTAGTGCATAGTAACTTACTGCTTTCTCAATATTATTATATTCTTTAACCATTATTACTGATATTATTATTATTGCTATTTTGTCTGTGAAGTTCCTGGTACTCGAGGCATTGTATTTTTTTTTTTTTTTAATTCAGGTTACAGGTTCGTTTTTTTATCATTCAGGTTGCAGGGGTTTTCTAATAATGTCCTTATACACTGAATGCTGTCTTACTTTTTTATTATTATCAGCAATATAATAATTTATTATTTTTTTCTTGATGTTTGTGATGTGGTTCGTGTTTATTGATAGTTAAAAACTCCGAGAAAAACACGCACTAAGTTTCCGACCATTAAACTGCTATGATTGTGAAAATAATAATAATTATGTCATAGAACTTTAGTGGTAGGTGGTGGTGACCATCATCCACTCATTTGATGTAGCGCTGCCTAATTCTTTCTTAGCCTTTATCGTTCTTTTTTTGTGCCTGCCCTTCTCTCTTCCGAGTTCTCCTATCTTTCCTGTCACTTCTTATTGCTTTTCTTTCCTTTACATGTGGCATTACATTGAATGACAAGCCAAATGGTTTCCCGTAAGCCAAGAAACCATTTACAACGCTGGATGGTAACCATATAACTAAACCATACATGCTCCCTACGTGTCAGGAAGTGGGTTGGTTGAGGGTTCGTGCCCCTCCCCGTAAAACAAATAACTCAAAGCCAAATGGCCACCCCTTACTGGATTATGGCGTTTGGCAATAGATAGATAGATAGATGTCAAAGAACTTTGATTTTATTCCACAGTATGACACTCCTGGGATATAATGCTAATATATTATTAACATCTTATGATGTATTTCTGTAGTTATTAGTAGGATAAAAAAAATTTCTTAGCCAATCAGTCTAGCAATGGGGGGGCAAAATATTACTTCTTCACATGATATCATAATGATTAATGACAGATAGCGCAAAAAAGAGATTATTGCAATAAAGAAAATATCATAAGCTACATAAAAAAAAAAAAAAACATTAAAATAACACAAGCGATTACCGAGATATCAAAGTTTTAAAGTCGCCAGACTTAAAATGCATTTTCTGGCGTTTTGTAGTTTTGGCACTTAGCCCGGTAATGAACTCAGTGCCTCATATATATATATATATATATATATATATAAGCCTTAACGGCCAGAGCTCCTGTGCAAGGGATTCTGCTGGAAGGGTGCTATGCGTACCGCCCTCTGCCTGTCGGCTCATAGTCGCGAAGCTCATAGGTCCCTCCCCATGGGTTCCCTTCTTAATTAAATTTTGAAATTGCCCAGTTCCGTCCCATAATGGGGACACGAAGCGCAAATGGGTTAACTGAATAATCTATCCAAATATGGTTCAGATCCCTAGAACACATCGCCTAGCATCCAGTTAGACACAGGGAAAGACTGCTGGAACTGCCCCGTGGGCTCCTGTCTGGCCCAGTTCTCTCCTGGTTCTCTCAGTGACGGAAAAAGGCAATGATATAATTAGGCATCCTTTCCATAGCACTTCTACATGGCTGGCATCATATTCTGTTGAGAATCGATTGTTATAAGTCAATACTCAAGCTGAAGAGATGGTAATTTTAGGCCAAGTTAATGTATAATGAGAATAGAGATAAAATAAAGTCAACCGAGGGAAAAAAAAAAGAAAAAAAAAAAGGCCTTTTTGCTGTGCTTAAAACACTCTACGGTGAATATGATGATACTGTATCCATGACAGTGACATTTCTTTATACCTAAAGAAAATTTTATTCATCTTAGGAAAGAGAATTAAAGAGACTGGGTTAAAGAACAGAGTACTGTACTGCACAAAGGTATATACAAAATACATACGGGTAGAGCTAATCTAAATCACGCTGTCCAGGTCTATGGTGACAGAACTCTTTCCCAAATTAAAAAAAAAAAAAAAAATGGGATGAAAAATGAAATACTCATATGAGAAAAAAATTTAAAATAACCATGGGGAAGAAAATGATCATGGGGGAAAAATAGTGATGAAGTAAAAACCAGTCATGGGGTAAA
>NC_136984.1:19360714-19435714 GCF_032717465.1 Coenobita brevimanus
CATCTTAGCCCCAAAGGGGGAGAAGGGACAGATCCTCACCGTACCACACAGTACAAGGGTCAACTGCACAGTGCAATCAGTGACATCCGCAGCAGGGCCCGACAGCAGAGCTGGTTTACCCCTGCCACATCATAATAGACTCATCCCCTTACCCGCACCTGACCTGACTAGCTGATCAGACCAAATGAGGGAGAATATCCCCTCAGGGCAGCGTCATCATTTATTCATTCATGATTTCTCTCCATTTATCTCTGTCACACACAACCACTCTTCTTTGCTCAACAGACATCCCTCTCACATCCAGTGCTCTCTTCACACTGTCCATCCATCCTATTCGTGGTCTCCCTATCAGCCTTACACCTCTCACATCAGATCTAGTTATCTTTTTCACCAATCACTCATTATCCATTCTCTCCATATGCCCAAACCATCACAACACCCTCTGCTCAACTCTATCAGCCATCTCCCAAACAACTCCAGTTCTCCTTCACACTTCATCATTTCGCACTCTATCCATACACGTCACTCCACTCATACTCCTCAGACACCTCATCTCCATTACATTCAAACTTTTCCTCTTTGGTACACCCATATTCCATGTTTCAGTCCCATATAAAGCAGTCGGTACCACAATACCCTCATACAGCTTTCTATTTACATCCATTCTAAGTGAACGACATCAAATAATAATAATAATAATAATAATAATAATAATAATAATGATGATAATAAGTAGAACATTGTACCTGTCAGGGACTGTTACTGATCTTCACATGTGAAAATATTGTTATTTGGAGCAACTGCAAAACAGTTGGTCAAACTGTCGTCAAACAAAATACAGACCTGCCCTCGGACCAGAGAAAACTTCAAGGGACAGGAATGCCTCAGTCTCTCCAACAAGGATAGTATGTTTTCACCCCTGTTTGTATGTTCATATATTTGCTTGTCCTTAACCCACAGCGTGGCGGCTATTTTTAGCCCTCTGGGTCACCCCAGTGCCGGCCATTTTTCAACGTTTTTTTTTTTGGCTAAAATGATATATTATGAATATTATGATGTGGAAACAACGAATTTTGCCATTAAAATGCTCACTGAGGCTAGAAAATGAGTTTTACTGAGTCCTGCATACTCGTGTACAGGTATAGCCACTCTCTCACGCTCACCATCTACGTGAGAGAAAGCCGTTATCTATGTAAGGTATACTCAGGTGTTTATGCTGGGAAGGTATAGCAATGTTCAGTACACTTTTCTGATTACTTATTACTTCAGCATCTATCACAATTTGCATGTCTTTCTCACTGTGAATGCATTATCTTACACTTACTTGAAGATAGGTACAACCTGACTTCATTATGTACAGTCCTGGCACTTACAAGAAGGTATATACAACTTGACTTCACTATGTCCTTACACTTACAAGAAAATATTTACAACTTACACTTACATGAAAATATTTGCAACTTACATGAAAATATTTACAAAATGCCTTCACTATGTACAGCACTGAGTGAGGCACACGGTCAGAGTGAGGCAGAGTGAGCGTGGGGGGGGGAGCGAGTGAGTGTATGACCTTGACAGCCTGGGGGATGGTAGAGGAACAGTTACCTTACATGCCTGCCAATTTTTACCCGCGAATCTTGAAAAATGCGGTCACAGTGAAGTTTTTTATTTTAGACCGTTTTAAAATGGCACTGGTACTAGCCGCGGCATTATGTCAGACCGTTTTAAAACAGCACTGGCCTGCAGCGGGTTAAGCAGGATTACTCAAGAATGAAAGGAGAGATCTGGGCCAAATTTGGTGGGTAGATAACCCATGTCCCATGGAACAATTGATTAACTTTTGAGACCGATGTTTGTTAGTTTGCTTGTCTGTTAGCAGGAGTACTCAATAACATAAAGTGAGATATGGACCAAATTTGGTGGGTAGATAGCCCATGTCCCAGGTAACAATCAGTTAACTCTTGGGACCAATCCGGATCGTATTACAGATTCTGGATCCCGAAACACTTCTCACAAAGCCCTACTCAGTGATGAGAAAACCTAAGCCATTATGAAGGGTGGTTTGGAAATAACGTTGCCCTCGTCGGAGAGATGCGCTCCAATGAGTGCCCCTCTAGTTTATATTTTCTTGTATCCTTTATGGAAGAACAATTGGAAATTGTTGAAAACTGGGGGGTCCCAAATAATGCAACATCAGGCATGAGTGACCTACAAAATTTTCCATACAAATGTTTAGATAATAATATCATGGGATTTCCATCCATAATCATAAAACTATTATAGTTTTGAAGTAAACTGACGTTGAGTATTTATGAGTATTTGACATTTTTGGACCTGTTATCTTGAAAAGTAGTTCAGGGTCACTGAAACTGAGATTGGGCTCTGGTGTGTTACATACCCAACAAGTATGATGAAAATCAGAGAGGAACAGTGAAGGAATAATAAAAATAATAATAATAATAAAAATAATAATAATAATAATAATAAAAATAATAATAATGATAATAAAAGTAATCATGGAAACAGAGATCTCCACCTATGATAACAGGTGGAGATCAATAGTAATGCAAATAATGACGGATAAAAAGATATCCACGTATGGCAATAGCTGGAGATTATTAATAACTAGAAGACTATAACTGTCAGAGAGAGTTACTGATCTCCACCTACAAGGATTTTGCGGAAAGGCACAACTTCCATTTTTTGTAGTAACTCACAAGCCGTTGGTTAAACTGCCACCAAAAATATATACAACCTAGTCCAGGACTAGACAAAACGTCTTAGGCCAAGAAGAGCCTCATTTATGTGTTGTGTTTTTTCTGTATGAAAGAGCAACTGAAAACTGCTGAAAAGAAGGGTGTACGAAATGTAATGTCATGCATGAAGGAGCTGACAATTTTTACCCATAAAAATGCTTTATATATATATATATATATATATATATATATATATACAGAGAGAGAGAAAGAGCTCATATATATATATATATATATATATATATATATATATATATATATATATATATATATATATATATATATATATATAAAGGGATTTCCTTATTTGTTCATATATCTACTTTCGAGTAAACTGAGAATGGAAATCCAATATTTTTGACAAAATTGGACCTGTGACCTTGCAAAGAACATCAAAGTCATTTCAAATGGGTCAATGTGATAGGGTCATAGTGCTGTACGTCCTCAAAAAGTGTGATGAAAATCGGGGATGAAAAGTGATGGAATAATGATGACAACAATAATAATAATAATAATAATATTAATTACAGTAATAGTAATAATAATAATAGTAATAATAATAATAATAATAATAATAATAATAATCATAACAACAACAACAACAACAATAACTGCAGAATGGCACTTTGAAGTATACCATTTGGTCGAGTAAACATCTCTAAGAGCGAGGCCACGTATCCAGGCGCAGCGGCAAGGTGGCTACGAGGCCTTGCACTTAGAGGTGTTTTCTCGACCTGATGGTATATTTCAATAATAATAGTAATAATAAAAATAATAATAATAATAATAATAATAATAATAATAATGGTGGAAACAAATATCTCCATGAATGGAAATCAGTGGAGATCAGTAATAAAAATAATGAGGTACGATGATCACCTATGGCATGATGTGGAGATCAGTAATAATAATAATAATAATAATAATAATAATAAATGTATATTCCCTCTGGTCTCGCTTATATTTAAAATGATCCATTATGTATCATAATCCTCTTTTGTTACGGCCCACCTTGCTGGTGTGGGGAACCGAGACTCTGGTTCCTCTGCGAAATTAGTGACAACGATACAATTCATGAACGTAAAAAAAAAAGGGTCCTATAAATCACGAAATGTATAATGGTAAGTAGAAAATTACACTGGATAAACGCTGCATGACAACGCTGACTGAGCCGTTCCCGGAGCAACCGAGACAAGGGTGGGCAGTATTTGGACAACCCTGCAGAGGGTGGCGATCTAAGGTATCGTATTAATCAACCCTTTATCCTCGATGATGGATTTTTTAATATCATTCCTGCTGTGTGTGTGTGTGTGTGTGTGTGTGTGTGTGTGTGTGTGTGTGTGTGTGTGTGAGAGAGAGAGAGAGAGAGAGAGAGAGAGAGAGAGAACTAACTTACCTTCCAGTGTTGATGGGATGTGCTCTGTGTTAAGATGGGCATTAAAGATCTCAGAACATTGGTAATAATACTGAGGCAGAGCTTTGACAGTCTGGTCGTCCATCTCACCGTGGAGTTTACTCAGGATCTGTGGAAGAAATTATAAGGAATCTTAAGTATTTGGCCATAAGAGTGCGTCCCGACTGCAAGCAGGCAGCCGGGGGCAGGAGAGAGTGGGGACGGGCTGGAGCTTTTGAACTCCAGCACCTGAGGTGAGTAGGTGGGTGTTGCCATGGTGACGTCAACATATCACCCATGGCAACTCCACGGGGCACGATCTGTCTATTCCATCTAACTAGACGCCTCAATCTCGTATAGGGTGGACACAAACAAATCATTTCCATGTCCCCCTGTCCCCCGTCATTTCACTGCCCTGCTCCCAGCTCACACCCACTACTCTCATATACTTCTCCATTCCATTCCCCCATTTCGTCCTTGGCCACCTCCCTCCCTCTACCCCTGCCCACCTCACTTACATACAGTCTTGTTCGTGTCTCGCTCTCCATCCTCTCCACATGGCCAGACCACCTAAATATATTTCTCCTGACGCTTTCTCTCACATCCACATCATGTCGCTCCTTCACTTCCTCATTTGTCTCCATGTAACTCCCCATGCTCCTCTCAGATCACTCATTCCACTGCACTCACTCTTGGCTTGTGTCCTTCCAACAAGGTCTAAGCTTCACTTCCATACGTAAGAGTTTGTATGTTACAGTACTATCATGCAGCAACTTTTAGCATTTCATCCTCCCTCCCTATTTCTAATCACTGCATTCAAAGAACCAGCAACGTTTCTTCCATATTGTACCCTTTCAAGCACTTCACCCTCCAGACTTCCATCCTTACTCATCACACAACCCAGGTACATAAATGCACTCACATTTTCCATTTCCATATCATCCAGCCTCACTGTACATTCAGTGACTTAATTTTTCGAAGACCATAACTTTACCCATCCCTACATTCACCTTTAGATTCCGTTTCTTACACACTTTTCCAAGCTCATTCACCAAGAATTACAGTTCCCCTTTGTCTTCGTTTAACAATACAGTATCATCTGCAAACAATAGTACAGGAAATTTTCAAACACTGCACTCTCTCATTAGGGCTGCTCCAAGATCCACTGCCCTAACTTGTACCTCATTTATAACCCCTTCCATAAAATACAGATTGAGCTACCATGGTGACATGACACACGCATGTAACAATCCAACATTCAAATAGAACAATTCACTCAGTTCGCTATCCACTTGCATTGCATCTTTAGGACTTTCATACATACTCTTCACAGCATTCAACAACTTCCCATTTACTCCATATATTAATAATATTTTCCACATTCCTAGTCTATCCACTCTGTTACAGTGCCTTCTCCAAATGCATGAAGGTCGCATACGGCAATAAGTATCCTACCATATACTTTTCCTATTACATTAAGACAAATGCTCCTATGATTACCACACACTTCTTTTTCACTTTTCTTTCGCACAGGGGAATAATTATACCTAACTTCCAATCCTCCGGGACTCTACCTTCCTACCAGGTCAATCTACACAATTTCCATAGCCATTCTACATTTCTCCCACATGCTTCAGCATTTCGCCACATACTCAGTCTATTCCTGGGACTTTCCCCATTTTGACTTTCTTCATTGCTGTCACTACTTCCATCCTACTTATCTCGTCCTCCCTTCTTACTTCCCTCCTTGTTCTAGCCATCCACCAGCCCCTTGTACTCGTAGTACGTTAATTCTCAATGTTTAACAGTTCCTTAAAGTGTTCTCTCCATATGCTCACTTTTTCTCCCATCTCCACAATCAGGCTATCATTTATACCTTTCACTTCCTTACTAACATCATTATCGCCCTGTCTACCTCTCTTTACCTTCTTCCAGAAAATTTTCTTACATTCCCTCTACTTTATGCTCAATTCCTTCCAAATTCCTCATCCACTCTCTTCTTACTTTCCCTTACTACTCTTTTCACGATCCCTTGTACTAAGAAAAAAAAAAGATGGCGTTTGTAAGAATGCTGGAGTACAAACTGCTTCCTGAAAGAGACATCATATCCTAGACAGTGTTTAATCCAGCAAAATAGTGTTTAATTACCACCTATTGAAAAAGCCAGATGGGTATGATTTTGCCTCTGGTATTACAACAAAATTTAAGAATAATAAATAAAACCTGGGCAGTTTTTTGATAAAGCAGTACAGCTTACTAAATCTGTATTCATCCTACAGTACAAAGTGATATTTTAGGAAGGAGTTGGATGGAACACTAGCCCAGTTGGTGGTCCTAGTAATATGTGGTTTTCCAACTTTAGGGGGGGGGGGAAGTTACACAATAATTGAAAAAACAAGAAATGCGAGAGCCATTTGCAGAATACTTCTGTTCAGTTCACCAGTTCTCAAACTAGGAGCCATGTCCCCCAAGAAGGCCATGGCAGGATTTTTTGCGGGCCACGGCGGGCTAGTGCAAGTAGTAAATCTGAGTGTGTCTGCCTTACAATCGGGTATGGGGGCCTAGTGTTTTAGGTTGTTGCCTTGCTTTCTCTCACTCCAGTGTATGTCTGCTACATTTTGACACTGCTGGACCAATGAGAGGGCAAGGAAAATATATGGTCCATTTTGCTATACTTTATATGCAATATGCAGGAATGAATTTGTTGTCGAGCAAACCATATTTGAAGTCCTATTCACCTCTATTGAAGAGATTCTTCCAACAGACTTAGGACTTGTACAGGGTGCAAATGTGTCATCCACTCTCGCTGCTGCAACCTTCCTCTCGGCCACGACCCCAATTGGCACCCACAGATATAATTTGTGAGAAATATCTACTGTTATCTGTGCAGTGTTCCAGTGTTACTTGCGAGATAATTATTTAATTGATGTTAGTGTTGTGAAGGCAACATATATATATATTTTTTTTATCTATTTATCTACCTGTAGATCTATTTGGATTTATAGTTTTATAGTTTATGTATTCCTCCACTCTGCCTTCCCAGCTCCGTGGTGGTCTCCCTATCACGCCTCTACCTTTGATATTGCTCTCACATCTTTTCTTTGTAGTCTCATTTCTGTTCAATTTCTCATTCATTCATTTGTTTTTTTATTATCATTGGCCACTTGCAGGAAAAAAAAAAATACAGCACTGATTGAAAATATATGACGAAATTCAGCTAATTTACTTTCGCCGAATGATCTGAACTGAAATCAGTGCTAAAAAAAAAAAAAAAAAAACATGTTTCTTTGAGTTTAAACTGCTTTCATCAAACTCGATTTCGGTCTAGATTTAGCAGCTCTGACTTAATATTTATGGCAAGGTGAAATCTGCAGGGTAGAGTCGGCTACAAATTTAAAACAGTATTCGTTTTTTGCTACTTTTTCATTATTATCGATGTTTTTGAATGATTATGCATTCATATGTGGTACTATATGTTTCTTTTGTTGCATTTGACACATTTTTTGCCTATTGCTTTGCATCAACTTACTATTCACTGTCAAAATCTGTGAGTGTGAAAATGACGTGTCAGTGATTAGCCTAAATATGATAATTCAAAGTGTTATGCTGCATTTAGCAATTCACATGATATTTCACGTTGTTTTTACGATATAACCATGATTTTACATAATCTTTGCATTAGTACTCATAAAAGCACCAACAGAACCGGCTACCACACGTGGAGAACTTACTAGTTACTGTGATGCCAAGCGAATTTTGCTTTAATTGTGCTAGTGGTAAAAATCTACATTATTAACTAGAAACTTTCTTAATGAAACTTAATCTAACTTACTGGAAACAAAAAATGAGCAAATGAATGCAGTATTGTTTACAAAAAAATCAAATACTGAAAACCACCAACTTCATATTGCATAAAATTTAATTCACTTGGGTGTAGTGAAAAATAAATCATGTTAATTTGGTGAAAGTCGTTTGACACTTTTTCTTTTTTTCTCCACATTGGTTTTAAATCAGTCAAGTGAATTAACTCATTTTGGTGCAAATGGCCAGATATTTTAAAACTGTCATTTGTCTGTGTCTGTCTTGCTTTTTTAATATAGAATTATTGCAATTGCCGCCAGTGCTGCTAAGAAGCGGAAGTACAATGATGAATACATTAACCACGGATTTACATCAACCCTCACTGATGACATCGAGAAACCTCAGTGTGTGCTGTGTTTCAAAGTGCTGGGGAATAATTCTATGAGGCTTAGTAAGCTGCAGCATCATCTGACGACAATCTACCCTCAGTATGCGGAGAAACTTAAATGCGGTAGAGGCATCACATGAGGTTTCCCTTGAAATAGCAAGAATGGGGGAGGCGGTGGCTGGATCGTAAGAGAGGCGGCCTGCAGTCCTGATAGATCCAGGTTCGAATCCCGGCTGGGGCCGGGAACAGTTTAAGGATTTGAATTGCATAAAAAAGCAGACTTTCCTGATTTACCAGATGACCCGCCGACATGTCATAAAAGTACCCCCGCTAATACCAATACACCAGTCCTGTATGAGACAGCCCTAGCATGTATTCAATATGGACGG
Source organism: Coenobita brevimanus (assembly GCF_032717465.1). Taxonomy (NCBI): domain Eukaryota; kingdom Metazoa; phylum Arthropoda; class Malacostraca; order Decapoda; family Coenobitidae; genus Coenobita; species Coenobita brevimanus. The sequence continues at coordinate 19,369,442 of NC_136984.1, forward strand.
TGAGTGTTAGCGCCGAAGTGGTGAGATGTGGAAGTGTAGGAGGACTATTGGGCCTTGGGATAGGCTACTGCCCCCGATATATAGGCCCTAAAGCCTTTGCCCAAAGTCGGACACATTAAAAAAAAAAAAAAAAAAAGGCCCACATAACTGGTGAAACTTTAATTAAGCTGTGTACTGTAAAGATGGTCAAAAGGATTCTTGGAGTCAAGTGCACATATGATTCAGCAGATTTCCTTGTCAAACGACACAGTGAAAAGGGAAATTAGTGAAATGTCAGCTGATATAATGGAACACATGATACAGATTAAACTGTCCCCAACTGTTTTGTTCCCAATACAGTTGGATGTGAGTTCTTGTGCACAGTTACTCGTGGTTGCTGGTTAAGTATTCATTCATGACAACATAGATGAATATCTCTTCTGTACACAGCTTGAAACTACAACAAAAGCTTTAGATGAGATGGAAAAGTTGACTTCTTTTTCCACAGATAACAGAATAGCCAGGGGAAATTGTTGTGCAGTCTGTACTGTTGGGGCTCTGGCGATGCCTGGATCACAATCGAGACTACAGGAACATGTCAAGAAAGTAGCTCCGTATGTGAAAGTGGTTCACTGTATGATCCATCGTTTTGCACTGGTGTCAAAAACCCTTCTTGATTCCGTTTGCAAGATCCTGGAGGCAGTGGTAAAATGCGTCAACTTCGTAAAAACAGGAGATTTCAACTCTCGTCTTTACCAGAAACTCTGTGAAGACATGAATTCAGAGTTTGAATCCCTCCTTTTATACTCCGAAGTGCCATGGTTCTCCAAGGACAATGTTGTGAACAGAGTATCTGAGCTTCGGTGAGAACTAAAACTTTTCCTGGAAATGAAAAGGAAGGATGATCTATTATGCTTTTCAACTAGGCGTTGTGGAAGTTACTTGTTGTATACCTGGCCGACATTTTTGAGCAGCTAAACAGATAGAATCTAAAGCTACAAGGCAAGGAAAGAAATGTATTTCACCTCATGGACTGGATACGTGCACTTCTTCCTAAACTCCAGAACCGGCAAAGGAAAGTGAGTGCAGAAAATGTTGCCATGTTTGAGATTCTGTCATCTGTTCTTGACGAGACTGAAGAGGATCACCTACTTGATCCTTCACTCAAAAGAGAAATAATTCAGCACTGGAATTCCTTTGAAAGTGAGCTCAAAGGATACTTCCCAGAAGTCAAGGAGGAAGAAGGGATATTGGTGAGAAATCCATTCCCAGACAGTCTTGATACTGTGGCCATTCCCGACGATGTTCAGGACGAATTCCTTGACCTCAAGAATGATTCTGCTGCCAGACATTTATGAAGGAAAATCTCTGTGTTCTGGTTCTCCATGTATCAGTCATATCCAAGAGTTAATGGAATCGCTCTTAGAGTCCCCTTGCCATTTTCCATAACATATGAATGTGAATCTGGTTTCTCCACCCTTGTACATCTGTATGCCTGTTGGTTTGTTACCCTAACACAGCAAAAACGGAGCATGTAGCACAAATTTTTGTTAGAGCAAACTACCGTTAAAATGATCTAACTCGAAGAATAAAACAGTGTTCAGGACAAGTGGGCGACCGGTTCCCGAGTTATAACTCATTTCTGTTCTTTTGTTTCAAAATTATTATTTGCTATTAGTGCAAGGGAATGGATTCCTTCTTGGTCCGGCGTTCAAAGTACCAGTATGACACGGAAGAGAAAAGGGACATGTTCATTTTATTATCACTCTCTCGCCTCTCCTTCCTCCTTCCTTATACTTCTTAAATTATATAGTATAATGGTATAGTATTATCATTATAATAATGATCCGACTTCTGTATGTTTGTTGGTTTGTTTGTTACCGTAATACAGCAAAAGTGGCGAATGTAGCACAAATTTTTGTTGGAGAAAAGTACCATTAAAATGCTCTAACTTAAGAATAAAACAATTTCCAGTCCAATCGGGCCACCGGTTCCAGATATATGAATCATTTCTGAAGAAAGAAAGTGAATTTACATCTAGCGGAGGCTGCCGAAGGTGTCCTCTCAGTGAGTAAAAAGTAAAGGCCGAAACCAGTTGGATGTGAATCCAAATATGAGATGTGCATGATCAGTGACTCAGCCTCGACTCAGTCGACTGGCTGAGAAAAGTGTCATCCATTCCATTGATTTGTAACAAATAATGCATTCTGATTAATTGGTGTATGTATTATAATAAATGAAGAGCACAAAAACTTTTTTCACAATTATCTGTGAGGTACTTGAGGAAAAACTGAAATTGAGCCACGAGGATGTTAAGATCCCCACAAGTGGAAAATGAAGTGAAAAGTTTGAGAAACATTGGTTCAGATGAAGGTTCAGCACCTTGGCAAAGTCTCATAAATTTTGTTTAATTACCCGTATGTAGCTTTGTGGTAGTCCTATTGTTTTCAATCAATCAATCAATCATTTCCTGTGGCACCCTCGGGGATGCATAGGGCCTCGATGAACTCACACCACCACATCCTATCTTGTGCTAACTCCTCAAGATCTCCCCAACACTCATCTCCAGCTTCCCGTCTCATTGTCCTCACCCACGTCTCTTTTGGCCTTCCTCTACCTCTCCTACCAAGTGCCACCCACCCTGGTGTACCTCGTACTATTCCCTGTCTCCTATACACATGTCCTTGCCACTTCCATCGTGAGAATCTAACATATTCATCGATCGGCTGCACTCCCGTTATTTCTCTAATTCTACTATTTGGTATCCTTTCCCACCACTTAACTCTAATATTCTTCTAAGTGCTTTGTTTTCAAACACCAAGAATTTATTTTCCATAGTCACTGTGCTGTACCAAGACTCGTGTCCATAAATTAAGATACTCCTAACCATTACCTTATAAAGTTTGATTTTTGTATGCACAGAGAAATTGTTATTATTCCAAATATTTTTAAGCATTCCCATTGCCTGATTAGCCTTCTTTAACCTTTCCTCGAATTCAAAGTTCAAAGAACCATCCTTGGCTAAATAAGTACCTAAATATTTAAACCTATCAACTTGCTTTACAACCATACCTCCAATTACACATTCCTGCGCATTTTCCATATTCATATTGATTATTTCAGTTTTTCCACAATTAATAACCAAACCCACCTTGCGACCTTCACTCACCAAACAGTCCAACACTCTCTGCATCTCTTCTGGCCCATCACAAATAAAAACTATATCATCTGCATAATCTAAATCCAAAAGTTTCCTGTTCTCTCCCCAAAGTATACCTGCACCGGTTTCTGTTCCAACGCGTTTCATAATGTAATCAATGACCAATGTAAATAGTAAAGGCGATAGAACACCACCTTGAATTACTCCGGACTTGACTTCAAACGAATCACTCAGACAACCATCAACCATCACTTTACAAAATGTGTCCTCATGCATGTTCATAATGACCCTCACAAACTCCTCTGGTATTCCATAATGTCTCATGATCTTCCCCATAGTCTCTCTCGAAACACTATCAAAAGCCTTTTCAAAATCAACAAAACAAAGACTTAACGGTACTCTCATTTCATTAACTTGCTGCATCAAATGCCTAACTATAAAGATTTGATCATTGCAACCACGTCCCTTTCTAAAACCAGCCTGTTCATCCCTCAGAATACCCTCAACCATCGGCTCCAACCTATTTAACAACACAATACTGAAAACTTTCAAAGCTATCGGTGACAAAGAGATTCCCCTCCAATTACCACATTCACTCAGGTCTCCCTTCTTCGGAACTTTAACAATTACACCATTCTTCCAAACTGATGGTAGTAACCCCGTCACCCATATCTTATTGAATAGCTTGGTCAAGATCATTATTAATCTATCCCCCTCCACTTTAAACATTTCCGGAAATTAAACCATCCTCCCCTGGTGCCTTATTATTCTTTAACTGTTTTACTGCTTTCTCCACTTCTGCAAGCCTCAACTCTCCTGTTTCTATATTTAAATCTTCCTGAGCAGACGGTATATCCTCTTCTGGTGGTATTGGTCTATTAAGAACTGTCTCAAAATGCTCTTTCCATCTGTTTTTAATATCTCCATCTTTGGTCAATAAATTTCCTTCCCTGTCTCTAACTGGTATTTCCTTGCGTTTACCTGCATTACCACTCAGTTCTCTGATCGATTCATATGCTATTCTTTGACTCTGTCCATCATTTTTGTTTATTAAGATTTCAGTCTCTGCAACCTTTTTCATCCACACATCTTCTTTTATCTCTCCTAGCTAACCTTCTTACTTCTGAATTCAAACTCCAGTACGCAGCTCTTGCTAATTCAATCTCTCGTTCATCAACGCATTGCATCTCACTCCTCAATTTAGCCTCACCTCTCTTTTTTATCATATCCCACGTTTCCTCTGATATCCATTTCTTTCTCCTGAATCTATGTCTCCTTCCAATCGTACATTCAGCAGTCTCATGCAAAACTTTGTTCACATCCTCCCACATCTCATCTACACTTCTCTCCCCCTCTTCCAACGTTTCCAACACCAAAAACCTATTTCTGCATTCTAATCTGAATTCCTCCTTTTCTTCTCCTTCCCTTCTAAGCTTAACAATATCGTATCTACCAACACCAGATTTTTCCTTCTTCTGATTTTTAAGTTAAACCTTATTTTTGCAATGCTGAGTTGATGGTCACTACCAATATCCGCTCCCCGTTTAACATGAACATCTAGCAGAGAACTTCTATGCCTCCTACTGATAGCGATGTGATCAATCTGATTTTTATATTTTCCACACGGCGACACCCAAGTTGTCTTGTGTATATTGCAATGCTGAAAGAGTGTGCCCCCGATGACTAAGTCATTTGCTAGACAGAAGCTTCCAAACCTCACTCCGTTTTGACTCATCCTACTACCAACTCCCATCTTACCCATACATGCCTCAAATCCCTCATTTGAACAGCCCATTACTGCATTAAAGTCTCCAACGCAGATCAAAACATCATGTCTAGGTACCCTTCCTACTCCTTCAGTAGTTTTATTGGTGCAAAATTCAGCCTAATATCTTCCACATCCGTTACAGTAACTATAGTGTAAATTTTGATTTGCATTATCATAGAAATTCATCAATAAAAAATTCTGTCACCAGATGGGTATGTGTATGTATATCAAAATAAACTGACTACACCTTTTTTTTTTTTTCTCCAGTCCACTTCCACTGTTGTGCTATAAATGCTCTGTCACTCTGCATTATATGGTATGTCTCCCAAACGGATGGTGTTAGTGAAATCAGTATTACGTTTGTACCCATACTGACCGCATGGGTTCAAGCGAGAAGATTTACCTGTCAACTCTTCCCGGGTGAACCCGTGCTGGCTCGCAACCGCTGGCAGCAGTGTTGCTAACCAGTGACGACCAAAATACCCCACAGCTCCAGGCCAACATTCCCCAAAATCCCCCATTCAGAAATAATGCAATGTCTATTATTGTACAGGCTCAGTCTAATAGACAGAATATTGCAAACATATTAAGAAGAAATGGTTATTTACAATAAAATAAAAACAATGGCCGTAGAAAAAGTATTAAGAATATATAGAGTAGATGGGAAGTTGTTGAATGCTGTGAAGAGTATGTATGATGGTGCGAAGGCTGCAGTGCGTGTGGATGGTGAACTAAGTGAATTTTTCTCTTTGAAAGTTGGGTTGAAACAGGGATGTGTCATCTCTCCATGGTTGTTCAGTCTGTACATGGATGGGGTAATAAAAGAGGTACAAGGTAGGGTAGTGGATGTTGGAGTGGCCCTGGTGAGAGAGGATAGTGTTTGGAAACTCCCTGTACTGTTGTTTGCAGATGATACTGTGTTATTGAGTGAAGACGAAGGGAAGCTGCAAGGCTTGGTGGATGAGTTTGGGAGAGTGTGTAAGAAACGGAATCTAAAGGTGAATGTAGGGAAGAGTAAAGTGATGGTCTTTGAGAGAGGTGAAGTCAGTGAATGTACAGGGAGGTTGGATGGTGAGGAATTGGAAAATGTGAGTACGTTTAAGTACTTGGGAAGTGTGATGAGTAAGGATGGAGGTTTGGAGGGTGAAGTTCTTGAAAGGGTACAGCAGAGAAGAAAGGTTGCTGGTTCTTTGAAAGCAGTGATAAGAAACAGGGAAGTGAGCATGGAAGTGAAAAAAATTACTACATGACAGTATTGTGATACCATCTCTAACGTATGGAAGTGAAGCTTGTACGTTGTTGGAAGGACACAAGTCAAGTGTGAGAGCAGTGGAAATGAGTTATTTAGGAGGAGCCTGTGGAGTCACATGGAGAGACAGGCTGACGAATGAGGATATAAAGGAGCGTTGTGGTGTGGATGTGGATGTGATAGGAAGCGTTATGAGGAACACACTGAGGTGGTTTGGCCATGTGGAGAGGATGGAGGGTGAAAGACTGACGAAGAGAGTGTATGTGAGTGAGGTGGAGGGGGGAAGAGGAAGGGGGAGGTCGAGGATGAGATGGAGGGATGGGGTGGAGAGGTATATGAGAGAGGGGGGGGGAGTTGGGAGCAGGGCAGTGAAATGGGCGGGAACTGGGCGACTTGGAGGCGATTTGTTGGTGGCCACCCCAAACGGGATTGAGGCGTCTGGCAATAGATAGATAGATAGATAGGCTGTAGAAGTAATGCACTTTTTGAGGTATGACGAACATTAAGCATATGGTATCAACAATATACTCTTGGGTAGTGTTACACTTCACTTATGAAAGGTAGAAACAATATCCTTTTGGGTTAGCCTTGTAATATGCAATATACGAGACAAATATAGATTATGCTTCATCAAAGTATCCTTGTATAGACCTTTTCCAGTGACGTCACAGAAATCACGTGGTTTTATTTACAACTCGATAATGGACGGCAAACTCCTTGCAGTAATGGCTGTCCAGACAGGGCTGTCAGAGATGGAACTGTCAGATATATGCAGAAATATGGACCAACGCCACCAAGATATGTACAGGAACATGATAGGGTGTTTGGGCTGGATCCTTATACCAAATCTAGTGAGTAGTTCACCAGTTTCAAGAACTGGGGACCGAAACCATTTCAGATATGGCGACCTCTATCAATATTTGGTGAACACCCAGTCAAAGTTCACCGGGGCATCCCTCAAGGTCAATAAATATTCATATTCTGTGTGTGTAATATAGCTAGCTGCAATTGACATACAGTCTATCTATCTATCTATCTATTGCCAGACGCCTCAATCTCGTTTGGGGTGGCCACAAACAAATCGCCTCCAAGTCGCCCTGTCCCCTGCCATTTCACTCCCCTGCTCCCAACTCACACCCCCCTCTCTCATATACCTCTCCACCCCATCTCTCCATCTCATCCTCGGCCTCCCCCTCCCTCTTTCCCCCTCCACCTCACTCACATACACTCTCTTCGTCAGTCTTTCACCCTCCATCCTCTCCACATGGCAAAACCACCTCAGTGTGTTCCTCATAACGCTTCCTATCACATCCACATCAACACCACAACGCTCCTTTATATCCTCATTCGTCAGCCTGTCTCTCCATGTGACTCCACAGGCTCCTCTTAAATAACTCATTTCCACGGCTCTCACTCTTGACTTGTCTCCTTCCAACAACGTCCAAGCTTCACTTCCGTACGTTAGAGTTGGTATCACAATACTGTCATGTAGTAACTTTTCACTTCCATGCTCACTTCCCTGTTTCTTATCACTGCTTTCAAAGAACCAGCAACCTTTCTTCCCTGCTGTACCCTTTCAAGCACTTCACCCTCCAAACCTCCATCCTTACTCATCACACTACCCAAGTACTTAAACGTACTCACATTTTCCAATTCCTCACCATTCAACCTCGCTGTACATTCACTGACTTCACCTCTCTCAAAGACCATCACTTTACTCTTCCCTACATTCACCTTTAGATTCCGTTTCTCACACACTCTCTCAAACTCATCCATCAAGCCTTGCAGCTCCCCTTCGTATTCACTCAACAACACGGTATCATCTGCAAACAACAGTACAGGGAGTTTCCAAACACTATCCTCTCTCACCAGGGCCAGTACATGTAAATTATCTTGGTAATTAGTAAATTTTTTACATGGTGCCAAGGAGGTAGGGATTGTACGGCATACACTGAATCAAGTAGCTGATGAACGGAATAGGTTACCCAGTGAGGTAGTTGTTGCTCCCTCTCTAGAAAGTTTCACGCATAGGCCACATAAACATATGGCAGGTATAGATTGCATATAAAATTTTCCATTCTTGTGGTCACACTCCTGTGAGAGCTGCCTGGCATGGGCCTACATGGGCTATTTTAGGCAGGGTAGATAAGTCACAGTTTTGTGGGAGCTGGGCCTATTGGCCTACTGCAGTTATTCTCTCTTCTTAATCCTCAGGTTAGGTCCTAGGTTAGGTTAGGTTGGTTGGGTTAGCTTGGTTTGGTGTATTAAAAAAAAAAAAGTAATTTCCGACAGAAATTAATATCAGATTCAAATTAACCTCACCATAAAACATTGAAAAATGAAAATTTTAAGCTTCAGTGTGAGGCGTAATTCTGGAAATTTGCCAAAAATTTAGTTATTTACTGACTGTGAATCGAGTAGTTGATGAAGAGAATAGGTTACCCAGTAACGTAGTTGCTGCCACCTCTCTAGAAAGTTTCAAGCTTAGGCTAGATAAGCATATGGCAGGTATAGGCTGCATATAAAATTTTCCACTCTTGTGGTCACACTCCTGTGAGAGCTGCCTGGCATGGGCCTGCATGGGCTATTTTGGGCAGGGTAAATAAGTCACACTTTGGTGGGAGTTGTCTAGCATGGGTCTATTGGCCTACTGCAGTTATTCTCTCTTCTTAATCTTCAAGTTAGGTCCCAGGTTAGGTTAGGTTAGGTTAGGTTGGTTGGGTTAGCTTGGGTTGGTGTAAAAAAAAAAAAAAAGTAATTTCCGACAGAAATGAATATTAGCTTCAAATTAATCACACTATAAAACATTGAAAAATGAAAATTTTAAGTTTCAGTGTGAGTTAGGTGTAATTCTTGAAATTTGCCAAAAATTTACTTATTTTGGAAATTTCAATAATTATAGGCCTGGATACATACACAGCCTATAGCTATATATGTTTCAAATGGTTTAACATAAAATGCATAATTGACAGTTCTAGGAAAAGAGACAGTAGGTTAATTACGTATGAGTGTGGGGGAAATAGCAGTCAGATAGATTATTTTCTGGTTAGGAGGGCCGATAGGAGGTTAGTGAGGGATGTTAAAGTTATAGGAAGTGAGGAGTGTGTGCAGCAGCACAAACTATTGATTTGTGATATGGTGCTTAAAGAACAAGTGATGGAAAAGAGAACTTATGTACCTAGGAGGAAAATATGGAAGCTGAAAAACCAAGTAGTAAGGGATGCCTTCTATAGCGAGTTGAGGAGAGTGATGGCTGAACAGGGAGCTGTAGACAGAGGCGTTAATGAACAGTACAGAGCCCTAAAGAACAATTTCTTGAGAGTTACTGATGTAACATGCGGTTGGACAAGAGGACCACCAAGACATAAAGTAACTTGTATATGTTTAGTGCAATAGTAAAGGCTTCAGAGAAATACCAAAAAAAAGTATGAACAAGAGACAGAGAAAAATGCAAATGAATAAAAAGTTAATTACAAATCACCAGTGGAGCATCTCTGACTGAATCCATATCGACGGTCAGAGTAAAGTTTACGAATGGAAAGATGCTTCAGAATCATCATATTTAAGATAGATTCAAAGGCTTCAGAAATACAAAGGATGAGGCTGTTTTGGTGATAACAACGGGTTTGACTGATGGATGGATGAGAGAAATATTCCCGGCTGTGCAGCAGGCACGGTTAAATGCCGCCGGATTTCTATGATTACGACTCAAAAGAAATGGGTAATAGACACAACGATAAGAATTAAAAAAAAAAAAAAAAAGGCAACAAAGTCATTAAATATTCAGTATAAAAACAAACATTAATAAACAGTGCATAAAAACATTTAATACATGACAGCGGTTACCCTTCCTAGAGACAGGCTAAATGAGAGCAAACTTCCAGAGAGAGAGAATGTGTGCCGTTGCCAAGAGTTTAACAGGTGTAATAATCAGACTAATTGCGCCCAGTGTCCTCAGTATAGGAGGGAACTGGGTATTTTCAAATGTTAATAATGGAGGGTACCCAGGGGTAGGGACCTGTGAGCTTCACGACAAGCGGAGGGCAGTACGCTTCGTGCCCTTCCAGCACAATCCCTCACACAGGAATCCTGGGAGCTATTGGGTTAAGGCAAAGCTATAATAAAGCCTCTGAAATATGTTACCTGGATGCAATTGCCCAGCTGAGACTCGCAAAACTCCAGCGTCCTTGGTTTACTGCACTGAGTTATTGCTGGGGAGAGGAAGGAAGTTATTGTGAGATTTTGACACATGAATGAAGTGATGTGGCGATAAATATTGCTACACACCAGCATAACCCAGCATAACTGTAACTCTCTCTCTCTCTCTCTCTCCTTGTCATATATATATATATATATATATATATATATATATATATATATATATATATATATATATATATATATATATATACCGCTATACAGTCATAACACTAGCGATGCATCATACACCCTTGTCTCATTCAACTGTTGATATTTAAGCACTTCCCTAGAAATCCACGCTGTAGGCTATACACTACCATCATTGAAAAAAACGCACCATTCAGCAGCTCTCCATCCACACCATACATCCTCAAAGCGTTCCATAATCCTTCCCCATTCACCCTGTTATACACCTTTTCCAGATCCATAAATGTTATAGATACTGTACCCTCCTTCACACTTGCATTCTTCACTTTCTCACTGTAAATATTTGATCCACACATCCCCTACCACACCCCTACCACACTTGAGCCTGTATTAACGTTAGTTCAAGAAGCTCCCTAGCACCTTTTCCTTACCAGCTTTTTTTTCTTTTTTTGCTAACAGCTCATTAAACAATCCCCAGTGTGTTATATTTTGTCATCCACGTTGCCGTCTAAAAGATAAATACAACATAATAGGCAGCAGTAGGAGGTAGTAAGGAAATAAATCTCTGAGAAAAGGGTATTACGGAGCTTCCTAAATCGCCTAGACTACGTGTCTTGTAAACACACTGTTCATATTAACCAGACATTCTGATATATTCCCCACCTTTCCCTTAAATATTCTTCCATATAAGATTCCTAAATACACTCACCAGACTATAGGCTACCCTATTTAACTGACCTGTGCAGCTAAAATGTATAGGCGAGTAAGGTGAGTTTGAACTGGGGCTGCTGATTGGCCGCCGATGATGTAAATCTACAGCTCGTCTTATTTTATCACATCTATCTATCTATCTATCTATATACCTAGGCTGCTTCCCCCAAGGAAAGGGAGGTAGCCGAGACAGGACGACACACTCCCCATTTACTCATCCATTCAAACACATTCATTCGCATCTTAGCCCCAAAGGGGAGAACGGACAGATCCTCACTGCACCACACCGCACAAGGGTCAACTGCGCAATGCAATCAGTGACATCCGCAGCAGGGCCCGACAGCAGAACTGGTTTACCCCTGCCACATCATAACTGACCCATCCCCTTACCCGCACCTGACCTGACTAGCAGATCAGACCAAATGCGGGAGAATATCCCCTCAGGGCTGCATCATCACTTATTCATTCACAATTTCTCTCCATTTATTTCTGTCACGCACAGCCACTCTTTCTTGCTCAACAGACATCCCTCTCGCATCCAGCGCTCTCTTCACACTGTCCATCCATCCTATTTGTGGTCTTCCTCTCAGCCGTACACCTCTCACATCAGATCTAGTTATCTTTTTCACCAATCGCTCATTATCCATTCTCTCCATATGCCCAAACCATCGCAACACCCTCTGCTCAACTCTACCAGCCATCTCCCGAACAACTCCAGTTCTCCTTCGCACTTCATCATTTCTCACTCGATCCACACGCGTCACTCCACCCATACTCTTCAGATGCCTCATCTCCATTACATTCAAACTTTTCCTATCTGCCACACCCATATTCCATGTTTCTGCCCCATATAACACAGTCGGTACCACAACACCCTCATACAGCCTTCTCTTTACATCCATTCTAAGCGAACGACATTTAAACACTTTTTTCATTCCTCCCAGCACCTTTCCTACTTCATTTATTTTAAACTTCACTTCTGCATCTATTCTTCCACCCACAGCAACATGTGACCCTAGATATTTAACCCGCGGCGTCCCGTCGACGTACTTCCACGTCCTCACGTTATGTCACAGCTAATCCCGTCGACGTACTTTAACGTCCTGCAATTGCAAGGTTCATAATATCCACAATTTTCAAAATTCGCGCAAGATTTTCGATTCACCAACGTACCCAAGCCTCCCCTACCTGCCGCCAGGCAGGCAGCGTCCTAGATCCCGCATGACCCGCGCTCGCCCTTGTCTCGGTCACTCACCTGCTAGCAGTGACCCAGGTCAGACATGGCGCGGAAAGGTCTCTCAGACGAGGAAATCGCATCCGTCCTGGAAGCCTTCACTGGAGATAGTGATTCTCCACTCGACGATGATGTGGTAGATCGCGATTACATCCAGCCAGAGGAAGAAATAAGTAGCAGTGATGAGGAGGTCCCTTCGCCCCAAAAAACGCAGTATGTGACATACCGTAAGGCAAGGGAAGGCCACCCTGCTCCCCAACCACGTGCACAGCTATCTCTCCATCCCGAATCTGATGAGGACGAGGATGAGGACGATGAGGATGACGGAGGCTTAGGACGTGATATCGCCGCGTGGTTGGGAAAAGAGAAAATATCACCACGAGGATCAGAAGGTGGGGCGAGACGACATATAAGGTATGGTGAAAGTACTTTATCTGGGGAAGTGGCAAGTGGTGTGGTGGGATTGCTGGGAGAAAGGGAAAGTGTTGTGGCGGCAGCGCGGGGTGAAAGTGAGAGTGGTGTGGGGGTAGTGCGGGGTGAAGGGGCAAGTGGTGTGAGGGAGGCAGCACGAGCACGTGGTGCTCGTAGGCCTAGGGGAGAGGAGGTGGAGTCACTCCCCAGCACTTCTTTCACCCCTGAATATTCCCAAACTTCCTCCCCACAGCCCCAGGATGTGGGGAAAGGAAAGAAAGGGAACGGAAAGGGTAAAGGAAAAGGGAGAGGGAAGAGAAGTGCGAGTGATGAGAGGCGCCGCTCTCCACCTCCCCAACCTCCCCCACCACCCTCACCTCCCCACCCTGACGAAGAGGACGATGGTGACGTGGCTGGAGACGGTGGTGTCACGTGGAACTGGGAAGATGGGAGTAATTTTAATCCCATCATTCACCCTTTCACTGAGGAGTGGCGATCAGGTTGCACGGCTCCAGGTGTAAATGCAGGTTCGTCACGGGTGGATTTTTTCAACTTGTTCTTTGGTGAGGCGTTTGTGGGGCGCATAGTTGAACAAACTAATATTTTTTCACAATCACAGCGCCGTGAAAGTGAACGTTTGGGAACCACGAGCAGGCATTCCCAACAGTATGACTATCCAGTGACAATTTCAGAGATGTTCCTATTGTTGGCCCTGGTTATCTTGATGGGTGTGGTAAGGAAAAACCAAATTCCTGCCTACTGGACAACTGACCCAATCATCCTCACACCTTTCTTTGGAAAGGTGATGAGTCGTAACCGATTTCAGTATATTCTCGGCCGCCTCCACTTTTTTGATGCAGAAGATCCAGCCAATGCAAATAACACCGATAAAATGAGGAGAATTAGGCTGGTATTTGATCATTTACGGGAAATGTTCCGCTCCTCATTTTATCCCTACAGAGACCTCGTCATAGACGAGAGTCTTGTGTTGTGGAGAGGCAATATTTCCTTTAGGCAGTACATACCCAGCAAGAGACACCGTTTCGGGTTCAAGATCTTTGTTATGTGTGACTGTAAGACTGGTTATGTGCAAGACATAGTCTTGTACACGGGCGCACGGACAGATATAACAGAAGATCGGAGTATAGGACTCTCTGGGGCCGTGGTGAAAACAATGATAGAAGAGTATCTTCATCGTGGTCATGTGTTGTACCTGGACAACTGGTACACTAGCCCTCTTCTTGCTAGGTTCCTCCACCAACATGACACCGGAGTCTGTGGTACAGTCAAAAGAAACCGTCGCCATATGGTCAAGATTGGGAGGAAACTTGACAAGAACGAGGTGGTTTTCTTCCAGGCCAATAACATCCTTGCAACCCTGTGGAACCACAACAGGGAAGTTTGCCTCCTATCAACTGTTCACAACCCCCTGATGCACCGCACAGACTCCGTGGATCACCGTAGCGAGAGGAGGCGCAATGTATGGAAACCCGAGTCTGTACTTGCCTATAATCTGAACATGAGGCAAGTTGATCAGTCAGACTCGATGATTTCAAGTGTTGACTGTGCCAGGACCACGATGAAGTAGTACAAGAAACTCTTTTTCCACTTGCTCGACATCATGGTCCTGAACGCCCACTACCTGCACGCAATGACCACCGGAGTATCCGAGACCTTTGAGGGGTTTGTGAGGGAGCTGGCACGTGAAATAATCGCCAAGCATGCCCAGGACAGACCCACACACTGCACCCGTACCCCCACGGCTGCTCAGACTCCCCTACGTCTTGCAGGACGCCACTATCCCAGCGCAATCCCTTCCGACCCAAACTGTCGTAAACCCCAGCGTCGCTGCCATGTATGTAAGCACTCAACAGTCAGACCATCAACTCAGAGAAAAGACACAAGATACGAGTGTGTCGAGTGCAATGTTGCGTTGTGCCTTCAGCCTTGTTTCAAGGAGTATCATAATTTCCTACACTACTGAAACTGTGTGGGAAGGCGAAATGACGCTCATGATAATGGTAAGGCCAGTCAGTAGGTGCTAAGTCAAATATAAAGTTGAAACGGGTGTTATTTTTTCAGAAAAGTAATGTATAAGTTGAGAATTAGTGTAAGTGGAAAGAATTGATATCAAAACTACACCCACTGTGTAAATCTGGTCAGTAAATATGTGATAGCAAGGAAATAAAGTGGAAACGGGTGTAATGTTAGCATGAATAAAACGTATAAGTTGAACAATAGTGTAAGTTGTAATAATTGATGTCACGAGTACACCCACATTCTGATCAGTAAGTATGTGATAGGAATTATATACAGTGGAATTTGTTGTAATGTTAGTAGTAAGGTATTTTATAAGTAGAATACTAGTGTAAGATGAAACAAATGATATCGCGATAACACTCCCTGTGTAAGTACGCGCAAATATGACGCTCAGTTCCATCGTAAGTTCAGAAATTATGTGATATCAATTATATCAAGTGTAAACATGTGCAATGTTAGTGGAGAATTATTATATAAGTACAAAAATAGGTTGTAAGTTGAAATAGTTGTCATAGCGACTTCACCGTGTGTGTTATTATGCGCTATTATTACGTTATATATTTACGTAAGGCCTGAAATAATCTCAAAACAGTTCTATAAAGTTGAAAAGTGTATAATAATATTAGAAAAGTATTATGTAAGTAGAAAAAACACAATACGAGTTGAAACAACAGTCACAGCGAGTTCACTCACTACGTAAATAAGCGCTAACATTATGCTAAATGTTATCAAAAGGCCTGTGAATACGTAAAAACAGTTCAATAAAATGTAAAATGGTATACTGTTATTGTAGAAGTATTATGTAAGTAAAAAAAATTATATGTATCATGATTTTAGAATGTTAGCGATTCATCGTGACCAAGTTGGCCGATTTTGCTCGTTTTGCACGATGGTACAATGCTTATTTCTGCTCTATTTTTGTATAAAATCCAATATACTCTTTTATCACATGTTTTTATGTTTGTAATAAATACATTTCTACTTACTTTCATTGCTTTCCCAGACTTATAATACCATAGAAAACGTTAGAGGCTCAGACCGCCTACGGAGAACATGGGGCCAGGTGGGACCAAGGCATACCTGGTTAAGCTAATTAGGGACCCCGGGGACCAATTTCTTTGCCACTGACCATTGTTTCTGACCAAAAGCGAAAGTTTAAGCAAAAAAAAAAAGGGTCGAAAAATGGTCGGGATTGGGGGGTACCAGTGGTCGAAAAGTGGTCGGGACGGAGCGGGTTAAAACACTCTACCTCCTCAAGCAACTCGCCATTCAAAACTATATTCATCTCTCTACCATCTATCAACCTCGTACACTTCATCACTTTACTCTTATTCTCATTTACTTTCAATTTCCTCCTTTCACACACCCTTCCAAACTCCTCTACCAACTGTCTCAATCTTTCCTCTGAATCAGTCACCAGTGCAGTATCATCTGCAAACAGCAGCTGCTTCAGATTCCACTCCCCACATACATATTTAAATTTTTAAACTGCCTGCATTATAAGCAGCCAGTTCAAATAAGGAGTAATTTCCGAAGCTTAAGAGGTCTAAATTAGCTTTAAAAGTTTACTGTTATCAAGGAATATTAAAGTTGATAAAAAGTTTTATAAAACGCTGAGTGACGTTTGACGAGTATTATCCACCCACGGTGCACACCCACGTCTGCATGTTGCTCTGCATCCACCCATGGTGTACACCTACGTCCGCATGTTGTACTACAATACATGCCTGCATTTACTTCAATGACATCATCGGCGGCCAATCAGCAGCCACGAATCAAACACACCCTACCTCCCCCATACATCTCAGGTGCACAGGTGAACCAAATAGACTATAATTATAATTTACTTGTATTTACACCCACTTCTTCCACCCTTATTTTCGTACAGGAGCATAACTAAGGTATTCTTACGCTCCATAATTTCTCTGATACTATTTTCTAGTATAATCCCTAAGAAATATTTATGCCACTCTCCCCGCTACGGTTTGACCCATATTCTAGTCAGTTGAGGAAGCTCGCTGGCACCTTTTCCTAAGTAATTTATTTTGTTAATTACACCTAACTTTTCCTCTTCGTGATATAGAAATCATCTAGAAATCACCGTAATGTGCATAAATAATGTATAAAAGGATATTAACCAACTATATCTAAAAATAAATCGCTAAGGAAAAGGTACTAGGGATCTTCAAACTCTTCATTGGATCTTCAAACTCTTGAAGATCCAATGAAAGTAAGTAGACGATGCCCAGGTACTGTGCGACGAGAATACGAGCATATATCACATCAACACCTGCAGCTTTTACGTTGTTTAATCTCCTCACAGCATTAAAACAAACAAACAAATAAATCCTACGCACCCAACTTCCAATCATACAGGTGAACCAAATAAACTATAATTATAATTTACTTGTATTTACACCCACTTCTTCCACCCTTATTTTCGTGCAGGAGCATAACTAAGGTATTCTTACGCTCCATAATTTCTCTGATACTATTTTCTTGTATAATCCCTAAGAAATATTTATGCCACTCTCCCCGCTACGGTTTGACCCATATTCTAGTCAGTTGAGGAAGCTCGCTGGCACCTTTTCCTACGTAATTTATTTTGTTAATTACACCTAACTTTTCCTCTTCGTGATATAGAAATCATCTAGAAATCACCGTAATGTGCATAAATAATGTATAAAAGGATATTAACCAACTATATCTAAAAATAAATCGCTAAGGAAAAGGTACTAGGGATCTTCAAACTCTTCATTGGATCTTCAAACTCTTGAAGATCCAATGAAAGTAAGTAGACGATGCCCAGGTACTGTGCGACGAGAATACGAGCATATATCACATCAACACCTGCAGCTTTTACGTTGTTTAATCTCCTCACAGCATTAAAACAAACAAACAAATAAATCCTACTCACCCAACTTCCAATCATACAGGTCCCTGAGCTTATACATGTATGGCATGTCAGCACGACAGCCCATGATTCCTTTCTCGCCCGATGGTTGAGAGGCTGCCATCATCACCATCATCATCATCATCACCAGAGTCAGCAGTGTCTTCATGATCGACAATTATACTGCAGCTTTCCAATCTGTAAACGAGATAGGTTAGGTTAGGTTAGGTTAGTTAGATAAAGTCAGGTTAAGTTAGGTTAGTTAGATAAGGTCAGGTTAGGTTAGGTTAGTTAGATAAGGTCAGGTTAGGTTAGGTTAGTTAGATAAGGTCAGGTTAAGTTAGGTTAGTCAGATAAGGTCAGGTTAGGTTAGGTTAGTCAGATAAGGTCAGGTTAGGTTAGGTTAGTTAGATAAGGTCAGGTTAGGTTAGGTTAGTTAGATAAGGTCAGGTTAGGTTAGGTTAGTTAGATAAGGTCAGGTTAGGTTAGGTTAGTTAGATAAGGTCAGGTTAGGTTAGGTTAGTTAGATAAGGTCAGGTTAGGTTAGGTTAGTAAGATAAGGTCAGGTTAGGTTAGGTTAGTCAGATAAGGTCAGGTTAGGTTAGGTTAGTCAGATAAGGTCAGGTTAGGTTAGGTTAGTCAGATAAGGTCAAGTTAGGTTAGGTTAGGTTAGATAAGGTCAGGTTAGTTAGATAAGGTCAGGTTAAATTAGGTTAGTTAGATAAAGTCAGGTTAAGTGAGGTTAGTTAGATAAGGTCAGGTTAGGTTAGGTTAGTTAGATAAGGTCAGGTTAGGTTAGGTTAGTTAGATAAGGTCAGGTTAGGTTAGGTTAGTCAGATAAGGTCAGGTTAGGTTAGGTTAGTTAGATAAGGTCAGGTTAGGTTAGGTTAGTTAGATAAGGTCAGGTTAGGTTAGGTTAGTTAGATAAGGTCAGGTTAGGTTAGGTTAGTCAGATAAGGTCAGGTTAGGTTAGGTTAGTCAGATAAGGTCAGGTTAGGTTAGGTTAGTTAGATAAGGTCAGGTTATGCTAGCTTACTGTTGTTAGATTAGGTTGCTACTAGGTTACGTTAGGTGAGGTTTGGTTAGGGTAGGTTGGGCGATGATTTTTAGATTAGTTTGCTACAAGAAAACGTTAGGGGAAGCTAGGTTAGGTTAGGTTAGGTTAGGCTGTTGGTTTTAGATCATTTTTGTACTAGATTACATTAAACGAGATTAGGTTACATTGTTACTTTAATTTAGCTCAGGCTGGGTTGGATTGTTAGGGTTACATTTGGCTAAGTTACATTGTTAGACTTGGGTTGTTTTTGGCAGAGGTTCAGCAGTGAAGCTTTAAGAAGGTTAGGTTTAATAATGATGTTAGGGTTAGATTAGGTCAGTGCTTCTTAATTCTTGAGAGGCGGTCTAACACTAAATTGCCCAACACATCGAGTAGGCTGCATTAAAGGGAGGGGGGGGGGATATCTTTCATGAAAATCCACAAAGAAAATAATTCTTCTTCTTCATTTCTTTTCTTCTTTTTATTTCTTGATCCTCCTCCTCCTCCTCCTCTTCTTCTTCTTCTTCTTCTTGATTTTCTTCTTGATCTTCTTTTTTTTAGACTTCACTTGCTATGTCTTTCGTGTCCAACTTTCCTCTGTAGTCCATCAGTGGTTGTAGTGAGGGGTCGGTGTAGTGCGATGCAACGCTACCTACACTAAGGTAAATTAAAGTATACTGGCCTCTTTACTTGATTTACCTCCAGTTCCATTGATTCTTTCATTAGCGGACAATGTAACTGTGACTGTTGTTGCTGTGGCCTATGGTTCATCTGGATGGGAACCCAGTGGACTGCAGGCAGAAGCTGATCTTTCTCTGCAGCCCACCATCCTCCTTTCTGGGTTTAAGGATGGCGATGATAGGCGTTTGTATAACCTGGCAGCAATTTCGTCTGGTTATATCGGTGCACAGTGTCGGATTAACTGTGAGACAAATAAGGTAACTGCGCCATAGCCTCCGGAAGAAGGAGGCCTCCACAGTTTGTTCTCCCAAGTACTTTTCTTTCCATCTTCCACTTATCGTTTTAGTAATGAGCCAGTATTCTCTTCGGTTGAGGAGGCACCTTTACACCTTTTCTTAAGTGATTTATTTTGTTCATTACACATTACTGTCCTCTTCTGCGTTACATAAATCCTTCCAGTATCGCCATACTTTGTACAGATAACGTACAAAGGACATTATACAGCCATATCCAAAATTTAATTGCAACGGAAGAGGTGTTGGGAAACTTAGTCTACCGGTAAGAATACGATCCAAGGAGCTTAAATGTAAACGGACAAGACCGTATTGGTAATATTTTTCATAACGACGTTCCAGACAGATATATGATGTAAGCTGGCATAATGGCTTTATCCCGTCACCTCGGAGGCGTTCTTGTACTATAGGATCTTCGCAAACAAAAGTGACTCCTTAAGATTAACTTCAAGGCCTTCACCTACCATCTTCCGACCCTGTTAGTGCCACCACGAGCAGGCGTCCCTCTCCTGTAAGTGTGACTGTATGCAGTAAATAATTATCTAAGATCTGACTTAAGCCAGCCACGATTTGTACTGCAACCCTGAGGTATTAACAAAGCACACGCCTTTGTCTTAATAGCTGTGACAAGATAATGTGTGTGTGTGTGTGTGTGTGTGTGTGTGTGTGTGTGTGTGTGTGTGTAACAAAATACAAGCCTATGTATGAATACCTGGCACAAAAATGCTGTGTGTGTGTGTGTGTGTGTGTGTGTGTGTGTGTGTGTGTGTGTGTGTGTGTGTGTGTGTGTGTGTGTAACAAAATACAAGCCTATGTATGAATACCTGGCACAAGAATGCTGTGTGTGTGTAACAAAATACAAGCCTATGTATGAATACCTGGCACAAGAATGCTGTGTGTGTGTGTGTGTGTGTGTGTGTGTGTGTGTGTGTGTGTGTGTGTGTGTGTGTGTAACAAAATACAAGCCTATGTATGAATACCTGGCACAAGAATGCTGTGTGTGTGTGTGTGTGTGTGTGTGTGTGTAACAAAATACAAGCCTATGTATGAATACCTGGCACAAGAATGCTGTGTGTGTGTGTGTGTGTGTGTGTGTGTGTGTGTGTGTGTGTGTGTGTGTGTGTGTGTGTGTGTGTGTGTGTAACAAAATACAAGCCTGTGTCTAAATACCTGGCACAAGAATACTGTGTGTGTGTGTGTGTGTGTGTGTGTGTGTGTGTGTGTGTAACAAAACACAAACCTATGTCTGAATACCTGGCACAAGAATGCTGTGTGTGTGTGTGTGTGTGTGTGTGTGTGTGTGTGTGTGTGTGTGTGTGTGTGTGTGTGTGTGTGTTGTCGTGGTGGGAGGATTGTATACCCTGCAAATCTTGTGGGCCGTACGAGTGTGTGAAGATTCCCCCTGGACTCAGCAGGAGGACAGAGTTACCCATGCGGGTGAGGCGATCAGTGAGGGGTCAGATTAAGTGTTCCCAGGTCCACTGCCTTGCGGAGTACCCTTAGGATGGCTTAAAGCTACGGGAGTAAAGCCCAAACGAATAATCCGTAAATGCAGCCCCTTGGAATGCGGGGCTCGACAGAGAGAGCTCCCGGCAGACTCCTGCAACCCTGCTCAGTAGATGATCGCCGTGAATCTTCATGCCACTGTCACAGACTGTTGAAAGACCAAGTCTTGTGGTGTTAAGGACTGAGGACCCTTACCATCACACAAGATCCATTCATTGTGCAAGCCCATTGCTATACTCACTTCCTATTTCATTCTTTCATCAAAAGACCTACGGCGACAGGATAGGGTGACGACGAGAGGTCATGGATGTGGCTGGAAGTCGCTAGTTAGAGTCCTGCACATACGCAGCACTGGCCCAGTGGTCTCTGGGATGATGGCATTACAACAGTTTATGCAGCATCCAGCACTACGAAGCAGACGATGCCCAGGTGCTTACCTCTGGTGGGGGAAGGTTTAGAAAAGGAAGCCTTAACTTTTGCTGCTCCACACCACCAGGGCAGATAGCAGCAGCAGTATAGGCATCTCACACTGCAGCCAAAAATCCTAAAGAAGCCCTCTGACTCTTGCTACCTGGAATATTCGACCTTGCTTGGTACTGACCACGACACACAAACACGCTGTAGAAGTGCCATTATTGCTCATGAACTGAAAGGATAAAAAAAATTACATTGCTACCTTGCCTGACCCTCGTCATTCAGGAGAGAGCCAACTAACTGAAGCAGGAAGAAGGGTGTACCTATTTTTGGAGGGGATACCCGACGATGTTAGAAGAAACCATGATATTGGCTTTGCAGTTTGAAGCAACCTACTACAGAAGATCCAAGAATCACCTGTGAGTATATCGGAGAGGTTGATGTCCTGCCGTATACCACTCTGCAAAAGCCAATATGCAACACTTATCAGTGTCTGGGCCCCAACGCTTGACCCAAAGGACACCGCCAATTATTCCTTTTATGCCACTCTGGATGCTTCCATTCGCTAAATACTTCATAATGCCAAACTCTTCCTGCTTGAAGATATTAATGCCAAAGTAAAAAAAGATAATCGTTATGGCAAGGTATTATAGGCTGCCACGGTGTTGGTAACATAAACAACAGTGACTTTAAACTACCTTCCTTATGCTCGAAATGCAGTCTGGTCATAACCAACACGATTTTCAATTTAAGATTAAACAAAGGACCACCTGGCATCTAACTGTCATTGTAAGGCAGCTAGATCGAAGAAAAGTTCTTATAACCTGAGCTATGAGAGGTGCTGAGTGCTCAGCAGACCATAACCTTATAGTCAGCAAACTGCAGTTAGTCATATACTCAGAAATACACCATAGACCATGTTTCAGAAACTAAAATGAGTATTTTAAAGGATGCAGCAACTTGTAACACCTTCCACAGCACTATTTCAGACAAGCTTTCTCAATGTCAACCACTTGACCCAAACAACAATGCACCAAACCTAGACACAGAGTGGCTGAACATTAAGATGCTGCTTCAAAGCACTGCAGAAGAAACCCTAGGCTTCTTCACTCGCCGGCAAAAAAGACTGGTTTGCGAAAATGCTGAGGGCATACATGACCATGGACCATGCAGTGAAGAATAGAGCACATAACAACTGGCTGGCTCATCCTAGCTCGTTAGCCCTAAAAACTGATTTCCAGGGATCTTAGAAGTGAAACCCAGAGAAAACTGCGTGACACGAACAAAAGGTGAACTAAGCAAGCCAAAGAGCTGCAAAGACAGGCTGATATTAATAGCCAACATAGGTTCTACAAGTTCATAAAAACCATCCAACACAACATAACCCCTACTGGATCAGCTGAAGGAGAGCTCCTCAAAGACAAACAAGTAAGACAGATAGCCACAAGACGTCAGTGCATTACTGAATCAAAGAAACCTAGTGGAGCACAATATCCTTGACATCCCAAATCTTCCTCCAGCAGCAGATCTCAGTGTCCCACCCACACTTGTAGAAACTGTTCAGGTCATCCGATCTTTAAAAATAAAAGCTTTGGCCCTGATGGCATATCATAAGTCTCATATTGACTAACTGGAAGCAAGAACGAATTCCGCCTGAATGTCGTGCCTGAGATATTGTAACCATCTAAAAGAAGAAAAGTGGACCACTGAAGCTGTTACAAGATCAGGGGCATCTCCCTCCTTGTGAATGCTAGCAAAGTAATAGGCAATATCATCCTGACATGTAGAGGTGTATGGTATGTAGGAGGACTACTGTGCCTTGGTAGCAGGCTGTGAAGCCTACGCCCAAGTCGGACACATAAAAAAAAAAAAAAAAAAAAATCCAGACTGGCAAAACATCTACCTGAGTCAACACTTCCTGAAGCATAGCGTGGATTCCGGAAGGAACAAAGTACCTGTGATGATCTTTGTTTCTCTACAGATACAAGGAAAATGCCAGGTGTAGAAACATAACCTCTATATTACATTCATCGATCTTGCAAGAGCATTTGATACCGTTAACAGAGAACTTTCATGGAATGCTCTTTCAAAATTTGGAGTTTCAAACAAGTTTCTTACCAACCTGAAAAGTCTGTATGCAACATGAATGTTCGTGTGTCCATAGGTGGAAGCAAATCCGAACCCTTCAACGTGGACGTGGGCGTAAAGCAAGGATGTGTCCTGGCTCCTGTCATTTTCATCATCAGGGTTCATTTGTTGGTGACATCCTATATACGTCACCAACAAGTGAACCCTGATGATGGAATTAAAATCCAGTTCCATTTAGATGGTAACTTATTTATTCTCAGACGTCTTCAAGTACCAACGCAGACTGAAATGGCTCATTCCAAGAGCTGATGACTGCTCAGCCCTTGCACATACCTACAGGAGCCCTACAAGCATCGTTTCTAATATGTACGATGCAAACGGGCTACGAAATATGCCAATAAACAGAAATAAGATCTCAGAGAAACAACCCAGCAGAACCTCTTGTATTTCAGATAAATGACGAAAATGTAAAACAGGTGGAGAAATTTACCTACCTTGGAAGTGTGTTCACGATAAATATAACTTTGAAGCAGAAGTCCTTGCACGAATCAACAATTTTGGCCTCTTTTGATCGTCTCATATCCAGTGTCTTTGAAAATACCAACTTGAGAATCGAGACGAAGATATCAGTATATACGGCTATAAGCCTCTCCTTCATCTTATACTGTACTGAATCCTGAACTACTTACCTGCGTCACATTAAACAGCTTGAATCATTTCAAATCCAGTGCTTTCAGCTCATCCTAGGACTCACGTAGGAGGATATAATCTCTTTCTCACAAATTATCCAGCAGGCAAAGTCAGCCAGCATAGAATCCATGCTGACTAAAATACAAATGAGATGGGTCGGACACGTGTTCCGGATGCCTAAGCATCGCCTTCCCTGTCAGGTTGTTTTTGGTCACCTCCTTACAGCACGCCGCAACCCAGGGGGACAGAAGAACACATATAAAGATCATATAAGGACAACTCCGTAGAAGTGCAACATCAGTTCAGAAGATTTTGATGTCAATGCCTCTGGCAGAATAAAATGGAGCCGTCTGCAGTGAAGGAATTATTCTTCCCGAAGAAGCTCGCAACCTGGCTAGAGAAGGGCGTAGACAATCGAGGCACAACCAAAATATTCTCCCATCAAACCTGAACTTGACAGGCCGACTCTGTGGCAAAGTTTACGGATCCAGGATTGGTCTGCACAGTCACACACATTGGCACCAAAGACGATGACTGAATAGCAAGCGTCGTCTTCTGTAGCAGAGGGTCAGCTTGAAGTTCAAGCTAAGTTTGTTTGTGTGTGTGTGTGTGTGTGTGTGTGTGTGTGTGTGTGTGTGTGTGTGTGTGTGTGTGTGTGTGTGTGTGTGTGTGTGTGTGTGTGAATATTATACATACTTATGTGGATTAGATCCACGTGTGTGTGAATATTATACATATGTAGATTAGATCCATATATGTTGCTTCTATTTTTTTTTTTAATGCTAGAAAAAAGGAACCAAAGGCTAGGAGCCCGCAAACCGTTCATTCCAAGAAAAAAAGCAAAAACAATACAAAAGATAGCCAAATTCAAGATCCGTTCACTTCGAGATGTCTGGAAACACTGCGTTTGAAAGACTGGAGATCATAAGAAGTAGGAAATACAGACGGAGAGAGACTGTTCCAGAGTTGACCTGTTGCATAAATGAAGGACTGGGAGTTACGGTTAACTCTTGCATTAGAGAGTTGGACAGAAAGTGGATGAGAGTTTGTTGCCAGAGAGGTGCTACGCGCCCGTCGTATAGAGGTGGAGGGATGCAAGCAGACAGTTCAGAGGAGCAGTGACCATTGAAGTAGTGACAGCAAAGAGATAAAGATGCAACAGTGTGGTGAAGAGAGAGAGGTTGAAGGGAGCCAGAAAAAGGAGGGGAGTTAATGAGATGAAAAACCTTTGACTCCACCCTTTTGAGAAGGGTGCAAATGATGAGGTGAAAGAGAGAGAGATTGTCCAGGTGCTTGAGGGTGCAAAAGTAGATGGATGTGGGTTAACTGAAACTAAATGGGAGGTGAGAGTATGAGAGAATGGGAGTATGGGTGGGGTATATGTGCGGGAGTGGATGAGAATGAGAGCGTAAAAGAAGGAGTGTGTATTGCTGTGTGCAAGAGGTGCAAGAAGAATATAAGAGAGTATGGATCTGTTTGCTCAGGGATTGTGTGGGAAAGTTTGAAAGTTGGTTTACAAATGTGTGTGTGTGTGTGTGTGTGTGTGTGTGTGTGTGTGTGTGTGTGTGTGTGTGTGTGTGTGTGCGTGTATGCGCCAACGCAAGATCGTGCAATCAGAATGAAAGAAGAGTTATGGACAAAAGTGGAAGCGTGCATGGAAAAGTTTAAAGGGAATGAGAGTGTGTTTTTGATTGGAAATATGAATAGAAAAGTAAGGAATGTGAAGTTGGCTGGAGCAGTTGGTGCGTGGGGTGTGCCTGCAAAAGTGGATGAGAATGGCAGTGCTATAGAGGACATTTCTGCAGGAAGAGTCATGGTGATAGCCAATACCCTCTTCAGACATACTGATCCACAGGTATACGTGGCGAGTGATGAAAAGGGTGGGTGGTGAACTGAATGAACGGAATATGTGTGTGGATGAGAGAATCAGAAGGTGTGCAATGGATACAAAAGCATATTAAGAGGTTAGGGGAGCGGACTTTCTGACCACCACTTGGTGATGGTGAGAGTCAAGGTTCAAATGAAATGGAGGAATAGAAGAAAGAAGGACAAGAGGAAGTAGTTCGTACATGGAGGGTAGAAAGGTTATAAGAGGATGGAAAAAAACAGAATATAAGAGAGAAGTGGAGGAGCAATTGGGTAAATATGACATGGAGCAGATGGGGGAAGTGGAATGTGTGTGCAAGATATTCATAGAAGAAATCTGTGCAGCATGTGAGGTGGTGCGTGGGGTGAAGAAAAGACGAAACGGGGTGCAAGGAACAGCGTGGTGGAATGAAGAGGTGAGGCAGGCTGTGGCACAAAAGAAAAAAAACATGCAGGGGTTGTGGAGGAGGTTGAGAGACAGAAGAAAGAGTTATATGTAGAGAGGAAGAGAGAGGTGAAAAGATTAGTAAGAGAGAGTAAGAAGAGATTGGATGAGGATTTTGGAAGGAATTTGAGTGTAAAGTGGAGGGAATGTAAGAAAATATTCTGGAAAGTGGTAAAGAGTTAGGCAGGTGTTAAAGAAGTTAGTAAGGGAGTGAAAGATAAAATTGGTAGATAACTGGTGGAGAAGGGAGAAAAAGTAAGCAGATGGAGAGAGCACTTTTAGGAATTGTTGAGCATAGAGAAAGAAAGTAATGCTAGTGTAAGTTGCTGGAAAATGGCTTGGAAAAGGAGGGATGTGAGAAGAGAAGAAGGAATCAGATAGAAGTTCTGGAAGCAATGAAGAAAGTCAAAATGGGAAAAGCCCCGGGAATTGATGAAGTGTGTGGTGAAATTCCGAAGCATGGAGGAGAGATAGTGGTGGAATGGATGTGGAAGATGTGCAGATTGGCATGGGAGGAAGGTACCCTATATAAAGTCCCAGAGGATTTGAATTCAGTTTTAATTATTCCCCCGTACAAAGGGAAAGGGGATAAAGAAGTGCTTGGCAATCATGTGTCTTCTCTGTGTAATAGGAAAAGTATATGGTAGGATACTAATTGAAAGAATTACGGAAACAACAAAGGAATTAGTTGGAGAAGAACAAGGAGGTTTCAGGAAGGGATGATGTGTAGATCAGATATTCATTCTTAGATCTTAAGTAGAGAAGTTTCTACAGAGGGGAAGAAGTTGTATGCGGCCTTCATGGATTTGGAGAAAGTATATGACAGGGTGGATAGACAAGAATTGTGAAAAGTGTTAAGATTATATGGAGTAAATGGGAAGTTGCTGAATGCCGTGAAGAGTATGTATTAGGGTGTTAAGGCTGCAGTGCGTGTGGACAGTGAACTGAGTGATTCTTTCTATTTGAAGGTTGGATTGAAACAAGGATGTGTCATGTCTCCATGGTTGTTCAATCTGTATGTGGATAGGGTTATAAAAGAGATACAAGGCAGGGTGGTGGATGTTGGAGCGGCACTAATGAGAGAGGGCAGTGTGTGGAAACTCCCTGTACTGTTGTTTGCAGATGATACTGTGTTGTTAAGTGAAGACGAAGGGTAGCTGCAAGGCTTGGTGAATGAGTCTGGGACAGTGTGTAATAAACGGAATATAAAGATGAATATAGAGAAGAGCAAAGTTATGGTCTTTGAAAGCAATAAGTCTGTGAATGTACATTGAGGTTGGATGATAAGGAAATGGAAAATGTGAGTGCGTTTAAGTACTTGGGTAGTGTGATGAGTAAGGATGGAAATTTAGAGAGCAAAGTGCTTGAAATGGTACAGCAAGGAGAAAAGGTTGCTGGTTCAATGAAAGCAGTGATAAAAAACAAGGATGTGAGCATGGAAGTGAAAAAGTTACTGCATGGCAGTATTGTGATATCAACACGAACGTATGGAAGTGAAGCTAGGACTTTGCTGAAGGGACACTAGTCAAGAATGAAAGCAGTGGAAATGAGTTATTTGTGTAGCATGTGGAGTCATATGAAGAGACAGACTGACAAATGAGGAAGTGAAGGAGCGTTGTGGTGTGGATGTGATAAGAAGCTTTAGGAGAAGCACATTGAGTGGTTTGGCCGTGTGGAGAGGATGGAGAGGGAGAGACTGACGAGGAGAGTGTAGTGATTGAGATGGAGGAAGGGAGAGGAAGGGGGAGGCCAAGGATGAGATAGAGGGATGGAGTTGAGAGGTATATGAGAAAGGGTGTGTGTGAGCTGGGTGTAGGGCAGGGAAATGGCGGGGGACAGGGCAACATGGAGGTGATTTGTTTGTGGGGACCCCATAGGGGATTACGGCGTCTGGCAATATATACAGTATATACATATATATATATATATATATATATATATATATATATATATATATATATATATATATATATATATATATATATATATATATATATATATATATATATATATATATATATATATATATATATATATATATATATATATATATATATATATATATATATATTAGTTTTGAGAGCAGTAGACGTGGTTTTGGTGAATAATCTCAGTGGTGACATGTAGAGGTGTATGGTATGTAGGAGGACTGCTGGGCCTTGATAGCAGGCTGTGAAGCCTATGCCCTGAGTCGGACACACATAAAAAAAAAAAAAAAAAAAAAAAAAAAAAAACATAGAAGGCCTGGACCAATACCTATCTATTGCATGAGATCATTAATGCAGTCAATAATAATCTACTATGTCCCAGCCTCAACCCTGTAACTCGACCCGAATAAGCCTTCTTAAATCCAGTGCTCAAAATGTAATTGGTGAACAGCTGCAATACGGGAAAATGCAACTTTATCTAACAGTCTGACCAACTCTAAGCAGCGATTCGGTTAGAAATGAATATGAATCTGGTTTAATTAGAAAACTAAGAGTAAAGCCTATATATGTTGCGTAGTGTTAATGCCTTCCTATCTGCTGACGATGTAATGCAACGTGGGGACAGACTTTTCGGCCTGGAGGAGTTGGGTACACCCTTAAGAATAATAAACTATTTCGTTATACCGGCGCGTTTTTTTGTTTTATTCTAGCTATCATTTTTTTTTTTTTTTAAACGAATGACCTCTAGCAGCGAAGGGTTTCCCTCTGCCCTCCAGCTCGAAATGTCTATTTCATGCAAAATACAACTCTCTGGAGAAGCTAAGAGTAAGTAAATGATACGTCACATGATGGAGAAAAAACTTTAGCTAATAAGGGCTGTTTAAACTGAATAAAATCCCCAGTAACAGCAAGAATATACCACTAAATTATTGTAGAGAAAGAGCTGAGGTTGTCCCGAGTGATAGCATTGGCATTTTCTTAGATATTAAATGTCTACATTATTAATTTTTTAAAGCCACAGGTGCCTTGTTATTGCCTATTGGTGGAAGTATAGTTACATTTAAAACACTGAATGATGTGGAAATGACTGTGTGATTTAATCTCACTTTGTATGCGCTTGATAATTCTCCCACTATTATGATTTCTCACTCCTTGCTTCTAGAGGTGGCTTGCAGTCCTAATGGACCCAGGTTCGAATCCCGGCTGGGGCAGGGAACAGTTGAAGGATTTGAATTTCATTAAATCAGGCTTTACTGATCTACCAGAAGACCCGCCGACATGTCGTAAAAATACCCCCGCTAATACCAATACACCAGTCCTGTATGAGACACCCCTAGCATGTATGCAATATGGACGGTGGGTGTTAGCGCCGAAGTGGTGACATGTGAGGTGTATGGTATGTAGGAGGACTGCTGGGCCTTGATAGCAGGCTGTGAAGCTTATGCCCAGAGTCGGACACATAAAAAAAAAAAAAAAAAAAGACCCAACCTAAACCCAGCTTTACCTGGGAATAGGGATTAACGTGATGGTGATGATGATGATATGAAATGACAGCTACATTGTCTTTACCGTACTTATTACATTGGCCTACCTATAAGGTCTTCGTCTCAGGTTAAACTATTTCCAGTCAAAACACCTTGAAGAAATAATGCAATATATCATGCAAAAGGTGCACATACACAATACGCTGTGATTTAGAAAAACTCTTTAATACAATAACGTCTTTTTCATTCTGTTCACGCTCTTACCGGACTATACTCAGTTTTTTTTTTTTTTTATCGAGGCGAAGATGCACTTGACAGATTGGTGATTATTGGCTGAATGCAACATTACTTAATAATCTAGCATTATTAACTGACAACAAATATCTGAGGAGGAAATTTGGGTTCGTAAATATTTTTAGGACATGTTGCATTCAGCCAGTCATCATCAACCTGTCAAGTGCATATTCGCCTCTGTAAAAAAAACGGAGTATAGTGGGAGCTACTAGTTGTAAAAGAGGTTCAGAAAAGTACCCCCTGAGCTGAAAGAAATTGTCTGTAGTGAGAGGAAAATAAAGAATAGGTTATAGGACTGAAGGAGTGAGAAATCTCGTTCATCAAGGGTGTTTTGTGGGGTTTTTGGGCAGGAAGATGTTTGAATTTCAGACGTACATATAATCTTCAGCAACCTATTCATCAAGATGGACGTTTCCAAACTTATATAAATACGAAATGGTGCCAAGGCACAGCAAATCCTTCCCCGACAGCCATTTTAATGCTGACCTATAAACAGAACAGGATATGTGGTCAAATATTCCACATATCAATTTTGGGGTAAATCGGGTGAAAATTGGCGATTTTATGGCCATTTCAAATTTTCGACCTGACACTGACCCCCCACCACTAACTGGAGGGGAGGGGGATGACCCCCTCTGATGTAATGAGGCATATTATAGGATGCAGATTTGAAAGATGCACCTTTAGGTTTTGGTTTCATGTCGTTATGACGAATTTGAAAGGAGTTATGGTGAAAATATATATATATATATATATATATATATATATATATATATATATATATATATATTTTTTTTGGGGGGGGTGGGCCTACAGCCGCCTTGGCGCAGTTCGGCCCAAAATTTAATCTGGTGATCAGAAGGTCATAGCCAATCATCCTTGTAATTTTAATCAAAATCGCACTAGTAGTTTCCGCGTTAAGTTTTTAAAAGACAGACAGACAGACAAAGAGACAAATCGAGTGAAAACAATCCTCATCCCCAAGTCCCTCCGGGGCGGGGACGGGTAAAAAGGCTGATGTCAATAGTTGCAAACAAACAAAAAATTAAGGAAAAGGAGAAAAAAAACTCGAGCTGAAAAGGATATCTACATCATCATTATAACTTTTTTTTTTTTTTTTTTTTAATACAAACTACCCATAGACCATTTCATTTAGCTTAGGGGAAACTTGTTGAATTTGGGGGATCCGATATACCTTTCATTCGCACGTTCACTGCATGGGATGCTTCCCAAGCTTGACGTGATGTTGTGAAGAGAACAAAAATTAAACTGTAAAAGTCGTCACTGAGTTACCGGGTTGGGTGACTGGAGAAAGCTTACCTCAAGTTGGTTGGATGGATGTGTGGAGGGGAGTGAGAGTGACGAGCACTTAATATAGGCACTGAAGACGGTGTGGAGGGTAGGGGGTGGGTTAGAGAGAGCTGGGAGATAGTGGTAGGGAGGGGGAGACAAGGAGAGGAAAGTGGAGGAAAGGAAAGGAAGGTAGGTGGGGGAGAGATTGGAGGAGGTGATTAGGAGGGGGAGACAGAGAGAGGGAAGAGGATAGAAAGTTAGGAAGGGGGAAGAAGACAGGTATGGGGAGGGAAGGATGGGTGGTCGAGAGATTGGGGATAGTGGTAGGGAGGGGGAGACAAGGAGAGGGAAGTGGGGAGAAGGGGGAGGTAGGGAGGAGGAGACAGGGAGACGGGAGGGGGCAGAAGAGGGAGGTAGGGAGGGGTGTGGATGTAAGGAAGAATGGAGGGGGTGGGAAACGGGGGAGAGAGTTGAAGAGCGGAGAAGATGGAGGCAAAAAGGGATGTGGAAGTGGGGGAGAAAAGGGAATAGAGGTCAGGGAGAGACTAGGAGAGGAAGGTGGGGAGGGAAGACGGAGATGAGGAGGCGATGGGGAGGGTGTGGGAAGAGACTGGGAATTGAGGAGAGAAGTGGGGGAGGTAGAGTAGGGTGTCTGAGACGAAGAGGGGGAGGTGGGGTGGGGGTGTGAAGCTTAAAGAGAAAGAACGACAACTGGTCATGAGACGGAGTGTGAGGGATAGGAAGGTAGGGAGGGGGATTAGGAGGGGGTAGAGCTTGGATGTGGTACAGAGGAGGAGGAGATCCAGCTGGTATGAAGATGGGGGATGGAGGAAGAAAACTGAGAATAGAGGGAGACCAGGTATGGGGGGGAGGAAGATGGAGGGGAAGGTAGAGATGATGATGATGATGATGATGATGATGATGTGTGTGTGTGTGTGTGTGTGTGTGTGTGTGTGTGTGTGTGTGTGTGTGTGTGTGTGTGTGTGTGTGTGAGGTATTAACAAAGGAACTAGATTTTTTTTACTCCGATTTTAACCAACCTTGATGGAAGGGTTGAGGGTTATCTAAGTAGTAAATCAGTTGTTTTTAGAGCAATAGATCAAAGGTCAAGTCAGCTTAAACACTAGTTACCTAATTTAGGTCCAACTTTGTGTAGCACTTGGAAATAAAGCAACAAAGGATTCGGTTTATGAGAACAAGTCAAAGGCCAAGGTCACAGTGTAAGGTCAACTCAGACTATTTTGATCTGATTTATACCAAACTTGGTGGAAGGGTTATGGGATAGGCAAGAACTAAGGGCTTCAGCTGAGAGCATTGAGTCAAAGGTCAAGATCCCAAGATAAGGTCAAAGTTTGATCCTTGAGTCTGTGTGTGAACAAAACAACTAAAACTATTTTCACCTGATTTTGACCAAACTTGGTGGATGGGTTGAGGATCAGCCCCTTTCCTTCTACATAAATCCCTGTCCTTTATTTACATAGACCAGTTTCCTCGTCAGTTAAGGAAGCTCCCTAACGCCTATTCCAAGCTATTTAATTTGCTTGTTACTCCTTACTCTCTTCTTCTGTGCCATTTAAATCATTCAAATGCCATCACACTCAGCACAGATAACATATAATTGATGTTAACCAGCTGTATCCAGAATTAAATCGCTAAGGAAGAGGTGCTACGGAGCTTCCTTAACCAACGAGAATACGGACCATGGTCTGTGATAGAATAATGATTTTTGTCGGTTAAGGAGACTCCCTAGCACCAACTCCTTAACGATTTAGTTTTGGATATGGATGATTTTGTACGTTATTTATGTAGAATATGGCGATGTTTGAAGGATTGATATAACAATAGTACCTTATGAGGTACCAAGCAAACAAATAACTCATGAAGAGGTGTTGGGAAGCTTCCTTCCCCGACAAGACTACTGGCCAATGTGTTGAGGTAACTGGCAGCTTCTGTAAAACTCCCATCGAACTGAAATGCTTAGAGCTCAAGGATCTCGGGGAGGCGGTGGCCGAGTCGATGGACAGGTGACCTACTGTTCCAGTGGTCGCAGGTCTGAACCCTGGCTGCGACAAAGAACAGTTTGATGGATTTAAATGTCGTAAGGGAACTCTTTACTGATCTACCAACGACCCGCCGACATGTCGTAAAACACCCCCGCTAATACCATTACACCAGTTATGTATGAGAGTCCTACTATGTATTCAATACGGACAGTGGGTGTTAGTGCCCACGTGGTGACATGTGGACGTATATGGTACGCAGGAGGACTGCTGGGCCTCAGGAAACGGGTTGCTAAGCCTAAGCCCAGAGTCATGCATTTTGAAAAAAAAAAAAAAAAAAAAGTCACTCAGTTTAACAATATTGTCTGGCGTTAGGTGAAAAAAATATATATATAATATAACTGTGCCGTCCATGATAGTCCTCTTAGAAAAACTTTTGACAAGGTGGGAGAAGAAACAATATTTAGAATGAGTGAAGTATAGTTTAGGAAGACGGAGAGTAGATTTAGCAAGATTCCCATCAGAGATATACAGTTCACGTGATTCAGTTTTTTTTGCTGTTGTTGTCATTGTCGATCAACCCCAGTCAGTCTGGTTAAGCAGACCCATTAACCACAGGCAAGCAATTGCTCCAACTGAGTAGTCCCGTGCAGTGAACCGATGTTCCCTTGCAGCTGACAGCGCCTCACCAGTGCAATGCGTGGGGAATTGTGAGGAAGTTTTGTTTCTGGTTGGACGCTGCATTTGTCTCTACACCGAGTTACAGGGGCACCAGAGCAGGCTCAACATAACCTGTTAATTGGGGTATATGATTACCACCCAGCGTTGTAAATGGCACAGGAAACCATAAGGCTTGTCACTAAGTTTCGAGTCACGAGAAGTGGAAGGAGGAGTAATAAAAAGTAATAGGAAGGAAGGCGAGAGGTAGGGAGAGAGGAAAGGAGACACTTAAAATGAGAAGGGAGAAGGCAGAAATAGGCTACACCACATCATGTGAGTGGATGATGGTCACCACCACCTACCATCTGACTCATTAGATAATTGGTGGAGGCGACTGCACGATAAAAACTGCACAGTAATTATACACATTAAAGTTAAATGACAAAAATGGCGCATTTAACACATTGGTTTCCTGTGACTCACACTCAGCTGAAAAGAGTTCCTAAGGCGACTAGAGCTGTCTTGACGATGTGAGGGTTGGAGTGTCTCAGATAGAAATGATACCATATAATTTGTGACATATTAAAACATGACGGTAGATGACTTAGTGCAAATAGGACACAGTACGATATGCCTACAATATGATACAGTAAGAAGAGACTGGATGAGGAATTTGGAAGGAATTTGAGTGTAAAGTGGAGGGACTGTAAGATAATGTTCTGGAAAGAGGTGAAGAGAGTAGGACAAGGTGGCTGTGAAGCTAGTAGGGGAGAGAAATATAAAAATGGTAGATTAATAGTGGAGAAGGAAGAAAAAGTGAGTAGATGGAGAGAACACATTTTAAAGAATTGTTGAACATACAGAATGGAAGTAATGTGAGTATAAGTGGCCGGGGAATGGCTGGGAAAAGGAGGGAGGTGAAAAGACAGGAAGAAATCGGTAGGATAGAAGGTGTGGAAGCAATGAAGCAAGTCAAATTGGGGAAAGCCTCAGGAATTGGTGGAGTGTGTGGTGAAATGCTGAAGCATGGGGGAGATAGTTGTAGAATGGATGTGGAAGATGTGCATATTGGCCTGGGAGGAAGGTAGAGTCGCGGAGAATTGGAAGTCAGGTATAATTATTCCCCTGTACAAAGGAAAGGGGGAAAAGAAGTGTGTGGTAATCATAGGGGCATTTGTCTTCTTAGTGTAATAGGAAAAATGTATGGTAGGATACTTATTGACAGAGTTAGGGAAATAACAGAGGAATTAGTTGGAGAAGAACAGGGAGGCTTTAGGAAGGGAAGAGGTTGTGTAGATCAGATATTCATTCTTAGATCTTTAGTGGAAAAGTTTCCAGAGAAGGGAAAGAAGTTGTATGCGCCTTCATGGATATGGAGAAAGCATATGACAGGGTGGATAGACAAGGATTGTGGAAAGTTTTAAGAATATAATTATGGAGTAGATGGGAAGTTGTTGAATGCTGTGAAGAGTATGTATGATGGTGCTAAGGCTGCAATGCGTGTGGATGGTGAACTGAGTGATTTTTTCTCTTTGAAGGTTGGGTTGAAACAGGGATGTGCCATGTCTCCATGGATGTTCAATCTGTACATGGATAGGGTAATAAAGGAGGTACAAGGTAGGGTAGTGGATATTGGAGTGGCCCTAGTGAGAGAGGGTAGTGTCTGAAAACTCCCTGCACTGTTGTTTGCAGATGATATTGTGTTATTAAGTGAAGACGAAGAGGAGCTGCAAGGTTTGGTGGATGAGTTTGGGAAAGTCTGTAAGAACGGGAATGTAAAGGTGAATGCATGGAAGAGTCAAGTGATGGTCTTTGAGAGAAGTGAAGTCAGTGAATGTACAGTACAGTGAGGTTGGATGGTGAGGAAATGGAAAATGTGAGTGTGTTGAAGTACTTGGGGGGGGGGGGTGATGAATAAGGATGGAAGTTTGGAGGGTGAAGTGCTTAAAAGGGTACAGCAGGGAAGAAAGGTTGCTGGTTCCCTGAAAGCAGTGATGAGAAACAGGGAAGTGAGCATGGAAGTGAAAAAGTTACTACATGACAGTATTGTGATACCAACTCTAACGTATGGAAGTGAAGCTTGGACATTGTTAGAAGGACAAAGTCAAGAGTGAGAGCAGTGGAAATGAGTTATTTAGGAGGAGCCTGTGGAGTCACATGGAGAGACAGGCTGACAAATGAGGATATAAAGGAGCGTTGTGGTGTGGATGTGGATGTGATAGGAAGCGTTATGAGGAACACACTGAGGGGGTTTTGCCATGTGAAGAGGATGGAGGGTGAAAGACTGACGAAGAGAGTGTATGTGAGTGAGGTGGAGGGGGGAAGGGGGAGGGGGAGGCAGAGGATGAGATGGAGGGATGGGGTGGAGAGGTATATGAGAGAGGGGGGTGTGAGTTGGGAGCAGGGCAGTGAAATGGCGGGGGACAGGGCGACGTGGAGGCGATTTGTTTGTGACCACCCCGTACGGGATTGGGGCGTCTGGCAATAGACAGATAGATAGAAAAATAACTCACTGGCATATGACACAGTAAATGACCCAGTACAATATGACAAAGTAATATGACAGTACAATATGATACAGTACAATATGACACAATTCTATATGATACATCACAATACGACACAGTTCTATATGACACATTACATTATGACACAGTAATATGACGGTACACATGACACACTAAAAATGCGGCAAATGACAAACTTTTTCACATTTGAATATGGCACCGTAAGATAACACAGTAATATGACACAGTACATATGAGTAAAAGTGTGACACAGTCCCGTATGACACAGTACGCCACAGTAATATGACAGTAACATGGCAGTTGATATGACACAGTAATGTCTATCTATATATCTATCTATCTATTGCCAGACGCCTCAATCCCGTTTAGGGTGGCCACAAACAAATCGCCTCCAAATCGCCCTGTCCCCCGCCATCTCACTGCCCTGCTCCCAACTCACACCCCCCTCTCTCATATACCTCTCCACCCCATCCCTCCATCTCATCCTCGGCCTCCCCCTCCCTCTTCCCCCCTCCACCTCACTCACATACACTCTCTTCGTCAGTCTTTCACCCTTCATCCTCTCCACATGGCCAAACCACCTCAGTGTGTTCCTCATAACGCTTCCTATCACATCCACATCCACACCACAACGCTCCTTTATATCCTCATTCGTCAGCCTGTCTCTCCATGTGACTCCACAGGCTCCTCTTAAATAACTCATTTCCACTGCTCTCACTCTTGACTTGTGTCCTTCCAACAACGTCCAAGCTTCACTTCCGTACGTTAGAGTTGGTATCACAATACTGTCATGTAGTAACTTTTTCACTTCCATGCTCACTTCCCTGTTTCTTATCACTGCTTTCAAAGAACCAGCAACCTTTCTTCCCTGCTGTAACCTTTCACGCACTTCACCCTCCAAACCTCCATCCTTACTCATCACACTATCCAAGTACTTAAAAGTACTCACATTTTCTATTTCCTCACCATCCAACCTCCCTGTACATTCACTGACTTCACCTCTCTCAAAGACCATCACTTTACTCTTCCCTACATTCACCTTTAGATTCCGTTTCTTACACACTCTCCCAAACTCATCCACCAAGCCTTGCAGCTCCCCTTCATCTTCATTCATCAACACAGTATCATCTGCAAACAACAGTACAGGGAGTTTCCAAACACTATCCTCTCTCACCAGGGCCACTCCAACATCCACTACCCTACCTTGTACCTCTTTTATTACCCCATCCATGTAAAGATTGAACAACCATGGAGACATGACACATCCCTGCTTCAACCCAACTTTCAAAGAGAAAAATTCACTTAGTTCACCACCCACACGCACTGTAGCCTTCGCACCATCGTACATACTCTTCACAGCTGTTACGGAACAGAGAAAGATAATGTACACTTTAAGTGAGAATACTAAAAATCACTACTGTCCCGTAAAGTTCCAGGTTCAAAACAAAAGAGTTAGGTAAAATTATAAGTTAAAGTTTAATGCTCAAACTAACAACAAAACATTCAGGACTCATAAGGATAATGTAATGGCAAAAACAGGTTAAATATATGGTTAACTGCAATAGCCTCTATTAACACGAAATTAGCAAGAGTAAATTTATCTAAGTCAGCCCTGATAAAATGAAAATACACCGGGCAATGCTCAGTTAATGCAAGATAAATTAATACAGATACAAACTATTATTAACAATTGGCTGACATGA
Organism: Coenobita brevimanus; assembly: GCF_032717465.1. NCBI lineage: Eukaryota > Metazoa > Arthropoda > Malacostraca > Decapoda > Coenobitidae > Coenobita > Coenobita brevimanus. Next base: position 19,408,143 of record NC_136984.1, read on the forward strand.
AACTTTACATTAATCACAAAAGAACCTCACTAGGCCTACAAATTAACACCTTATGCTATACAGTACAAGAACAAAATGTAATAACACATACTCAAATTACACAGCTGCTAGATGGTTGGAGACTTTCTGAGCACTCACAATAATAACTGTACAGGGGAGGACAGAGATGTGAACAAAATGAGGAGTAGATCTAAGTGACAATGATGCGGAGACTGAGCTCATTATATAGGGGCCGGCAGAGCTTGATACAACTTGTAAGAAGGACGCGCAAATGAAGCCATAGGGGACAAAGAGCTGACAATCCTGCTCTGAACAACAGAAAGGACGACTTACTCTACTATAACGGTAGAAGGGGGGGACTGAGGCAGAACACGCTCGTGATCAAACATGCAGCATACTGTGCGTTAAAATTACACAAAGGATGATGAAATCATAGGCTATGTAACACCTCCCCACAAAGAAAAAGAAATTTACAAAGGAAATTTCTTATTACTCTAAAACAATCTGTCTAAAGTCTAGATAAGCAATCTGCAATAACATTTTCTTTCCCCTTGACATGTTGTATGTCTAATGAATACTCCTGAAGAAGTAGACTCCATCTTGTCAATCTCTGATTTTTATCTTTAAACTTACTAAGGAATTTCAGTGGGTTATGATAGGTATAAATGACTATGGGGTCAAAACCAGAACACAAATAAAATGAAAAATGCTGTAAACCCAAAATCAAGGCCAAAAGCTCTTTCTCAATAGTTGAGTAGTTCTTTTGAGGTGGAGTGAACTTCTTATTGTAGTAAGATACAGGGTGTTCAATACCCTGATCATCCTCTTGCAGCAAAACAGCCCCAGCTCCTGTATCACTTGCATCAACAGACATCTTAAAAGGCTTAGCAAAATTTGGAGTAGCGAGCACTGGCTGACTTAATAGGATAGCTTTAAGTTTGTTGAAAGAGGATTCACAGTCATCGGTCCAGACAAATTTAACTCCCTTTTTCAGTAGGTCTGTAAGTGGTGATACAAGAATTCAAAAGTTAAGAACAAATCTCCTGTAATAACCTACCATTCCCAAAAATCTTTGTAGCTCTTTCCTACTTTTAGGTCTGGGAAGATCACTTATAACCTGAACCTTAGCTCCTGGTGGTGCAACATGTCCATCACCAATTACGTACCCAAGGTACTGAACTTTAGCTTGACCAAACTCACACTTTGATAAATTAGCTACAAGATTAGCCTGAACCAAATGGTCAAGAAATTTACTGACATAGCATAGGTGATCTTTCCAATTGTCACTGAAGATTAATACATCATCAATATAAACAACACACCCTGCCAAACCCTCTGTTACAACATTCATGAGCTTCTGAACTGTGGCTGGTGCATTGTTCATACCGTATGGCATTACTGAACATGCAAAAGTCTTTCCTAGTGTTACAAAACATGAGATCTCCCTAGCACGTTCAGTCATAGGTACTTGGCAGTATCCCTTTAACAAATCAAACTTACTTATGTACCTAGCCTTTCCGATCTTGTCTATGCAATCTTCCACGCGAGAGAGAGGGTAAGTGTCTGTTTTGGTTATCTGATTAACACGTCTGTAGTCAATGCAAAGCCGCTGTGACCCACCTGGCTTAGGGACTAAAGTGACAGGAGAACTCCACTCGCTCTGACAGGGCTCAATCATCTTGTGGTCCAACAGGTAGCCAAGCTCCTTCTGGATGAGAGGAACTTTCACTGGGTTCACACGGTGGGGAGGCAATTTAATTGGCTTTGCGTCTCCAACATCGACATCATGCATCAACACAGTGGTTCTTCCTGGAGTGGCACGGAATACTTGCGGGTACTCCTGCAGTAATGCCGAAAACTCCTGCCTTTCCTCGGGAGGTAGATGAGAAAGCTTAGTCTGGAGATCATTCATTATATCAGGATTCTTCCCCAAACTATCACTCAGGCTCATACTGCATGGGAGAGCTTCACTTCCAGACTCGGGTGGAACAGCTACAGTGCAGACTGGGTTATTTTCGTCCCGCCTGTGATATAACTTTAACATGTTGATGTGACATAGTTGCTTGTTCTTTCTACGATCTGGTGTGGCGATGGCATAGTTGACATCACTGAGTTTCTTCTCCACGAAATAAGGACCACTAAACTTGGCTTGAAGAGGTTGCCTATGCACTGGTAGCAGAATCAAAACCTGATCTCCTGGCTGAAAGTGGCATAACCTGGACTTCTTATAATACCAAGTCTTCATCTTCTCCTGAGCAGCTCCTAAATTCTCTCTCGCCAGCTGTAAAGCAGTGGACAGCCGTTCTTTGAACTTCATCACATATTCCAGCAGGTTGACGTCATCTTCCTCCGACAGCCAGCATTCCTTGAGTAGCTTAAGGGGTCCTCTTACTTCATGGCCAAACAGTAGTTCAAAAGGTGAGAAGCCCAGTGATTAATTTGGAGATTCTCTTGCGGCAAAACACAACGAATGGAAGACCTTTATCCCAGTCTTTCTGATGTTCCAAACAGTATTTCTTGAGCATCGATTTGAGTGTTTGATGATATCTCTCCAACACTCCTTGAGTCTGGGGATGGTAAGCTGAAGACGTGATCTGGGTGATGCCCAACTCTTTCAGAGACTGCTTGAAAACATTTGACATGAAATTACTTCCCCGGTCTGACTGTACCTCCTTGGACAGACCAAACTTTGTGAAGAACCCTAGCATTTCCTTAACCACGTTCTTTGCTGAGATATTTCTAAGTGGAATGGCTTCAGGATAACGAGTAGCCATATCAATCAGGGTCAACACATAAGAAAATCCTGAAGAAGTCTTAGGAAGAGGGCCCACAATATCCACCAACACACGGGTGAAAGGCACCTCAAAAGGAGGAATGGGAACTAGAGGTGCAACCTTTTCGGTCTGATTACACTTCCCCACAAATTGACAGGTGTGACAAGATTTACAATACCAGGAAACATCCCTGAAGATACCTGGCCAATAGAAGTGTTTCAAAATGCGTGCCACAGTCTTCCTCACTCCAAGGTGTCCTGCCAAACTGGAATCATGAGCCACTCTAATGATATCCTGCCTACAAACACGAGGGATGACAACTTGATGTACAACCTCGCACTCACAGTCGGCTGATGCTGTTGGGGGTCTCCACTTCCTCATAAGTACTCCTGACTTTATATAATAACAAGAAGAAGCACCAGCTGACTCTTCCTCACTGCAAGCAGAGTTAGCTAGACCTTTCAACTCAGGGTCAGCAACCTGCAACTCAACCAACTCTTGACAAAACAAATTATCAACACTACTGGGTACTGCCTCATCTGGTGAGTGGTCCAAATTAGCAAGAAAAGTGTCAGCTAGGATAACATCATCATCATCATTATGCTCTAAATCACCAGTAACTTTAGACTTAGCCCTAGTGACAGCACATGCAGGGAACACATCAGGGACATCACAATCCTGGGTCGCAGCCACTGTCTCACTAGACAACTGAGGAGCTGGACACACTTGACTTCCACCAATACATTTCCAAGTAAGAAAGTTACACCTGACATTGGGAGTGTCTCAACCAACCCAACCATAACGGAACCATTAACAAAACCAGACTCTAAATTCACTCTGCACAGAGGGACAGAGAAGTAATTATTCCCTACACCTTGTAAGATTACAGTTTCATCAGAGGAATTAACATTAGAGCCTAGAACACTGGTCAGCATAAGGGATTGGCAAGCACCTGTATCACGATATATTTTAACTGATTTCCTGTCATTACTGTCCAGAGGACTGACAAAACCATCAGACAGGAAATTAGCACATGAACTCTTGAGAGTGTCATCCACGTTACTGCTCAAAAGAGGAGCTCCATCATGAGAATTTAAGTTACCCCTCAAAGCAGGTTCAATTAACTCAGTTAAAGAATGATGGGAACTCTCAAGTGGACACTAGACCAATTGACTGAATATTTAAAGACTCCTTTTTGTTCACATCACGCTGTCTCCTGAAACATTTCTCCGTAGTATGACCAAGCTTACTACAATAAGTACATTTACTTTTCTGAAATCTAGAGGTGAAGCTGGTATTTACTTCCTAAGAAACATCATCTTTATTTTCTTTCCTGTTACCTGTACTCTGAGTAGAGGCAACGTACTTACTCTCAGCTTTCCCTTTTCCTCTAGAATATCTCTTGTGAGTGAGAACATATTCATCAGCTAAAACTGCAGCATCAGACAAATTATCTATTCTTTTCTCATCAAGATATAGGCTTACATCTTTACTAATACACCTCTTGAAGTCCTCCAGAAAAATCATCTGCTTAAATTTACCAAAATCAGAATCCACATTCTTAGAATTTAACCACTGCTCTAACAGATCTTCTTTGATTTTTGCATACTCAACATGGGATTGCTTATCTTGTTTTCCTAAATTTTACTCTATAGGCTTCAGGAACAAGCTCATAGGCCTTAAGAATCAAGCTCTTAACTACATCATAATTATCAGATTGATCCTGAGGCAAAGATGCATAAGTTACTTGAGCTTTACCGGTGAGAACAGTTTGAAGGAGTACTGGCCAATACTTTTTGGGCCAATTAAAACCTGTAGCTACCCTCTCAAACAACTGAAAATACTTTGTTAAATCAGATTCATTAAAAGGAGGGACAAGTTTAACATTTTTAGCCACATCAAAATCATCAGAGCTAGATGATCCAGTTCCACCTTGTTTCATGCGATACTTATGGTCTGCCTGAATCCTAGCAAGTTCAATTTGTGCCTGAGCCTGTACCTGTGCCTCTTGAATACGAGCATTTGTCTGAAATTCAGCCTCCTTAACACGGGCCTCCTGCAGGGCTAGCTGTAACTTAGCTAATTCAATCTGCGTTTGCTCATTTAGAGAAGTTACATTAAACAAGCTTTCATTAATCATGTCAACAATTTGATCTTTAGAATGATGAGAGTGAACTGCAATTCCCAATTGTTGAGCAACAAGCTTAACCCCTTAACCGCGGGGCGTCACTTTCGTGACGCTTGGGAGCAAGGGATCATACCGCAGGGCGTCGCTTTTGTGATTCTGTGTTATTTTGAATTCACCCGGGCTTCCAAGTGGGGGCTTGTATCATCTATCAGTACTGCCAATGTCCAACACTAGTCAGCACTCCTAATCTCATCTGTACTCCCATCCATTGTTGACAACTTAGCCATTTCTCCCCGTTCTTGACTCCCCTCCCTACCCCCCCTCCATTACCCTATCCTCTCGCCTGCCCGGCCATGCTACGCTAAGTAAATCTTCCCTGGAATTTTTCACTGATTTCATCCATTGAAATAAGCCCTATGTCCTATTCTTATACCAAATAATATATACAAGAAAGAAATAAGGTAAGTGAGAGTGCCATACACCTGGAATTGGCTAATTATCACCTGACAACACCTCATGTGCACTCGTTCGCTAATTTTCGCTGTTTTTTTCCCCTTGAAATATGCCGTATAATCTATTTTCGTAATAAATATACATGTAAGGAGGGAAGGGAGAAGCCTAAGTGATATTTACATTCACCTGGAACTACCTAATTTATAATGTATTGTCTAGATTTCCTGCCAATCATATCAGTGCTAGACAAAGCTGTTTCAAGATATAACATTGGTAGCTCTGAATATATATATCTCCTAAGTAGGCCTCTAATCTATTTTCGTAATAAATATACATGTAAGGAGGGAAGGGAGAAGCCTAAGTGATATTTACATTCACCTGGAACTACCAAATTTATAATGTATTGTCTAGATTTCCTGCCAATCATATCAGTGCTAGACTTAGCTGTTTCAAGAAGTAATATTGGTAACTCTGAATAACCCCTAGCAGGCCTCCACTCTGGTCCTCCTCGTTATCAGTTCACTCTCATCACCCGAAGCGAGAGTACGTATGTTTCTTCTTGCTGACTTCAAGGCCTTTTTTCACCCCCATGCAAATGGCCCTGTGACCTTTACCCCCTACTAAACCTCGTGTGGAAAGAGGTAAAGGGCTGACAATTGATAAAAGAGTGACTACGATCTTTCTATTGAGTAAAACAGTGCAAGTGGAATTGTAAATAATGTGTAAATAATGTGTAAACAGCAAGTGAAAGTAATGAATGTAAATATATGTGAACAATGGAAAATAGTTTTATAAGTTATTTCAAGTGACAGTGCACAACACAGTGTAAATAAAATAGAAATGTAAATAACGTAAATAAAATAGAGAATGTAAATAGAAATGTAAATGAGTAGTATTATAAGAATACGAGTATATACCCTAGGAGTAATGAAAGTGAAAGTTTCACTCTAGCATGTCTGAATGCTATGAGTTATGAGAGTGAAGATGAAAGTGACATTCACTCTCAATGCCAGTATACAGGACGAGAAAGTGAATGCTACGTATTTTACTGAAAGAAATTGAATCCCTACAGTGACAATAAACTAATACTACTGAAGGAAACATATGGATAAAGACTGTAGATATATATAAGTGTTATATAGTAATAGAAATATAAAGTGTGAGGGGTTTTATGAATCATAAATGACAGACTACCAAGAGCGAACTAGTGCCAGTGTGACGATCAGACGCGCTCGTAATTTCCATTGCTTTCACAGTGTTTTTTTTTTTTTAGTATGGATCCCAAACTACTTGAAAATTGTAGAATAGTGTTTATAGTGTTTGTATCTGGCTGTGGAAATCATATTACGGGTTGTCGGGAAGTGTAAAGTGGAGACTTCCATACCCTACTTCAGAGGTCTCCACAAGTCCTACGGTAACCGACGAAGGCTCAAAAATCATTCCAGGAGAAAGCTGAAGGTATGTGCCATAAGCATATTTAATTTTATTATTCTAGGACTAATAACTGATTTTTGGCAAATATTTTTTGAGAGTCTGTCGGAGCCCAAATAACCCCGCGGCACACGCAAGTCATTGGTAAACAAGCCCGCGGTGTAGGGGTTAAGTTTATTCTTTGTTCTGTTTTCTACATCACACACTGTTTGCATATTTGACAAAAAATCTTTGACTTCATCAAGTGTAGTAATAGTAGACATCATGAATAAATCACAGTCACAAAATATCAAGCAATATCCTTATGATAATATACTGAATATCCTGGCGAGGTCGCCAAATTTATGTTACGGAACAGAGAAAGATAATGTACACTTTAAGTGAGAATACTAAAAATCACTACTGTCCCGTAAAGTTCCAGGTTCAAAACAAAAGAGTTGGGTAAAATTACAGGTTAAAGTTTAATGCTCAAACTAACAACAAAACATTCAGGACTCATAAGGATAATGTAATGGCAAAAAACAGGTTAAATATATGGTTAACTGCAATAGCCTCTATTAACACAAAATTAGCATGAGTAAATTTATCTAAGTCAGCCCTGTTAAAATGAGATACCAGATAATACTCAGTGAATGCAAGATAAATTATTACAGATACAAAATATTATTAATGATGGCTGACAACAAGAACCTTACATAAATTACAAAAACCTCACCAGGCCCAAGAATCAACCTCACGCTACACAGTACAAGAAAAAATGCAACAACATTCATACTCAAATTACACACAGCTGCTAGATGGTTGGAGACTTCTTGAGCACTCACAATAATAATAACTGTACAGGGGAGGACAGAGATGTGAACAAAATGAGGAGCAGCTCTAAGTGGCCATAATGCAGAGACTGAGCTCATTATACAGGGGCCAGCAGAGCTTGATACAACTTGTAAGAAGGACGCGCAAATGAAGCCATAGGGGACACAGAGCTGACAATCCTACTCTGAACAACAGAAAGGACGACTTTACTATAACAGTAGAAGGGGGGACTGAGGCAGAACACGCTCGTGATCAAACATGCAGCATACTGTGCGTTAAAATTACACAAAGGATGATGAAATCATAGGCTATGTAACACCTCCCCACAAAGAAAAAGAAATTTACAATGGAAATTTCTTATTACTCTAAAACAATCTGTCTAAAGTCTAGATAAGCAATCTGCAATAACATTTTCTTTCCCCTTGACATGTTGTATGTCTAATGAATACTCCTGAAGAAGTAGACTCCATCTTGTCAATCTCTGATTTTTATTTTTAAACTTACTAAGGAATTTCAGTGGCTTATGATTGGTATAAATGACTATGGGGTCAAAACCAGAACACAAATAAAATGAAAAATGCTGTAAACCCAAAATCAAGGCCAAAAGCTCTTTCTCAATAGATGAGTAGTTCTTTTGAGGTGGAGTGAACTTCTTACTGTAGTAAGATACAGGGTGTTCAATACCCTGATCATCCTCTTGCAGCAAAACAGCCCCAGCTCCTGTATCACTTGCATCAACAGACATCTTAAAAGGCTTAGCAAAATTTGGAGTAGCGAGCACTGGCTGACTTAATAGGATAGCTTTAAGTTTGTTGAAAGAGGATTCACAGTTATCGGTCCAGACAAATTTAACTCCCTTTTTCAGTAGGTCTGTAAGTGGTGATACAAGAATAGAAAAGTTAAGAACAAATCTCCTGTAATAACCTACCATTCCCAAAAATCTTTGTAGCTCTTTCCTACTTTTAGGTCTGGGAAGATCACTTATAACCTGAACCTTAGCTCCTGGTGGTGCAACATGTCCATCACCAATTACATACCCAAGGTACTGAACTTTAGCTTGACCAAACTCACACTTTGATAAATTAGCTACAAGATTAGCATGAACCAAACGCTCAAGAAATTTACTGACATGGCATAGGTGATCTTTCCAGTTGTCACTGAAGATTAATACATCATCAATATAAACAACACACCCTGCCAAACCCTCTGTTACAACATTCATGAGCTTCTGAAATGTGGCTGGTGCATTCTTCATACCATATGGCATTACAGAACATGCAAAAGTCTTTCCTAGTGTTACAAAACATGAGATCGCCCTAGCACGTTCAGTCATAGGTACTTGCCAGTATCCCTTTAACAAATCAAACTTACTTATGTACCTAGCCTTTCCGATCTTGTCTATGCAATCTTCCATGCGAGGGAGAGGGTAAGTGTCTGTTTTGGTTATCTGATTAGCAAGTCTGAAGTCAATGCAAAGCCGCTGTGACCCACCTGGCTTAGGGACTAGAGTGACAGGAGAACTCCACTCGCTCTGACAGGGCTCAATCATCTTGTGGTCCAATAGGTAGCCAAGCTCCTTCTGGATGAGAGGAACTTTCACTGGGTTCACACAGTAAGGAGGCAGTTTAATTGGCTTTGCGTCTCCAACATCGACATCATGCATCAGCACAGTAGTTCTTCCTGGAGTGGCACGGAACACTTGCGGGTACTCCTGCAGTAATGCCGAAAACTCCTGCCTTTCCTCGGGAGGTAGATGAGAAAGCATAGTCTGGAGATCATTCATGATATCAGGATTCTTCCCCAAACTATCACTCAGGCTCATACTGCATGGGAGAGCTTCACTTCCAGACTCGGGTGGAACAGCTACAGTGCAGACTGGATTATTTTCGTCCCGCCTGTGATATAACTTTAGCATGTTGATGTGACATAGTTGCTTGTTCTTTCTACGATCTGGTGTGGCGATGACATAGTTGACATCACTGAGTTTCTTCTCCACGAAATAAGGACCACTAAACTTGGCTTGAAGAGGTTGCCCATGAACTGGTAGCAGAATCAAAACCTGATCTCCTGGCTGAAAGTGGCGTAACCTGGACTTCTTATCATACCAAGTCTTCATCTTCTCCTGAGCAGCTCCTAAATTCTCTCTCGCCAGTTGTAAAGCAGTGGACAACCGTTCTTTGAACTTCATCACATACTCCAGCAGGTTGACGTCATCTTCCTCCGACAGCCAGCATTCCTTGAGTAACTTAAGGGGTCCTCTTACTTCATGGCCAAACAGTAGTTCAAAAGGTGAGAAGCCCAGTGATTCATTTGGAGATTCTCTTGCAGCAAACACAACGAATGGAAGACCTTTATCCCAGTCTTTCTGATGTTCCAAACAGTATTTCTTGAGCATCGATTTGAGTGTTTGATGATATCTCCCCAACGCTCCTTGGGTCTGGGGATGGTAAGCTGAAGACGTGATCTGGGTGATGCCCAACTCTTTCAGAGACTGCTTGAAAACGTTTGACATGAAATTACTTCCCCGGTCTGACTGTACCTCCTTGGACAGACCAAACTTTGTGAAGAACCCTAGCATTTCCTTAACCACGTTCTTTGCTGAGATATTTCTAAGTGGAATGGGTTCAGGATAACGAGTAGCCATATCAATCAGGGTCAACACATAAGAAAATCCTGAGGAAGTCTTAGGAAGAGGGCCCACAATATCCACCAACACACGGGTGAAAGGCGCCTCAAAAGGAGAATGGGAACTAGAGGTGCAACCTTTTCGGTCTGGTTACACTTCCCCACAACTTAACAGGTGTGACAAGACTTACAATACCAGGAAACATCCCTGAAGATACCTGGCCAGTAGAAGTGTTTCAAAATGCGTGCCATAGTCTTCCTCACTCCAAGGTGTCCTGCCAAACTGGAATCATGAGCCACTCTAATAATATCCTGCCCACAAACACTAGGGATGACAACTTGATGTACAACCTCCCATTCACAGTCGGCTGATTTTGTTGGGGGTCTCCACTTCCTCATAAGTACTCCTGACTTTATAGAAGCACCAGCTGACTCTTCCTTACTGCAAGCAGAGTTAGCTAGACCTTTCAACTCAGGGTCAGCAACCTGCAACTCAACCAACTCTTGACAAAACAAATTATCAACACTACTGGGTACTGCCTCATCTGGTGAGTGGTCCAAATTAGCAAGAAAAGTGTCAGCTAGGATAACATCATCATCATCATTATCCTCTAAATCACCAGTAACTTTAGACTTAGCCCTAGTGACAGCACATGCAGGGAACACATCAGGGACATCACAATCCTGGGTCGCAGCCACTGGCTCACTAGACAACTGAGGAGCTGGACACACTTGACTTCCACCAATACCATTTCCAAGTAAGAAAGTTACACCTGACATTGGGAGTGTCTCAACCAACCCAACCATAACGGAACCATTAACAAAACCAGACTCTAAATTCACTCTGCACAGAGGGACAGAGAAGTAATTATTCCCTACACCTTGTAAGATTACAGTTTCATCAGAGGAATTAACATTAGAGCCTAGAACACTGGTCAGCATAAGGGATTGGCAAGCACCTGTATCACGATATATTTTAACTGATTTCCTGTCATTACTGTCCAGAGGACTGACAAAACCATCAGACAGGAAATTAGCACATGAACTCTTGAGAGTGTCATCCACGTTACTGCTCAAAAGAGGAGCTCCATCATGAGAATTTAAGTTACCCCTCAAAGCAGGTTCAATTAACTCAGTTAAAGAATTATGGGAACTCTCAAGGGTGGACACTAGACCAATTGACTGAATATTTAAAGACTCCTTTTTGTTCACATCACGCTGTCTCCTGAAACATTTCTCCGTAGTATGACCAAGCTTACTACAATAAGTACATTTACTTTTCTGAAATCTAGAGGTGAAGCTGGTATTTACTTCCTGAGAAACATCATCTTTATTTTCTTTCCTGTTACCTGTACTCTGAGTAGAGGCAACGTACTTACTCTCAGCTTTCCCTTTTTCTTTAGAATATCTCTTGTGAGTGAGAACATATTCATCAGCTAAAACTGCAGCATCAGACAAATTATCTATTCTTTTCTCATCAAGATATAGGCTTACATCTTTACTAATACACCTCTTGAAGTCCTCCAGAAAAATCATCTGCTTAAATTTACCAAAATCAGAATCCACATTCTTAGAATTTAACCACTGCTCTAACAGATCTTCTTTGATTTTTGCATACTCAACATGGGATTGCTTATCTTGTTTTCCTAAATTTTACTCTATAGGCTTCAGGAACAAGCTCATAGGCCTTAAGAATCAAGCTCTTAACTACATCATAATTATCAGATTGATCCTGAGGCAAAGATGCATAAGTTACTTGAGCTTTACCGGTGAGAACAGTTTGAAGGAGTACTGGCCAATACTTTTTGGGCCAATTAAAACCTGTAGCTACCCTCTCAAACAACTGAAAATACTTTGTTAAATCAGATTCATTAAAAGGAGGGACAAGTTTAACATTTTTAGCCACATCAAAATCATCAGAGCTAGATGATCCAGTTCCACCTTGTTTCATGCGATACTTATGGTCTGCCTGAATCCTAGCAAGTTCAATTTGTTCCTGAGCCTGTACCTGTGCCTCTTGAATACGAGCATTTGTCTGAAATTCAGCCTCCTTAACACGGGCCTCCTGCAGGGCTAGCTGTAACTTAGCTAATTCAATCTGCGTTTGCTCATTTAGAGGAGTTACATTAAACAAGCTTTCATTAATCATGTCAACAATTTGATCTTTAGAATGATGAGAGTGAACTGCAATTCCCAATTGTTGAGCAACAAGCTTAACCCCTTAACCGCGGGGCGTCACTTTCGTGACGCTTGGGAGCAAGGGATCATACCGCAGGGCGTCGCTTTTGTGATTCTGTGTTATTTTGAATTCACCCGGGCTTCCAAGTGGGGGCTTGTATCATCTATCAGTACTGCCAATGTCCAACACTAGTCAGCACTCCTAATCTCATCTGTACTCCCATCCATTGTTGACAACTTAGCCATTTCTCCCTGTTCTTGACTCCCCTCCCTACCCCCCCTCCATTACCCTATCCTCTCGCCTGCCCGGCCATGCTTCGCTAAGTAAATCTTCCCTGGAATTTTTCACTGATTTCATCCATTGAAATAAGCCCTATGTCCTATTCTTATACCAAATAATATATACAAGAAAGAAATAAGGTAAGTGAGAGTGCCATACACCTGGAATTGGCTAATTATCACCTGACAACACCTCATGTGCACTCGTTCGCTAATTTTCGCTGTTTTTTTCCCCTTGAAATATGCCGTATAATCTATTTTCGTAATAAATATACATGTAAGGAGGGAAGGGAGAAGCCTAAGTGATATTTACATTCACCTGGAACTACCTAATTTATAATGTATTGTCTAGATTTCCTGCCAATCATATCAGTGCTAGACAAAGCTGTTTCAAGATATAACATTGGTAGCTCTGAATATATATATCTCCTAAGTAGGCCTCTAATCTATTTTCGTAATAAATATACATGTAAGGAGGGAAGGGAGAAGCCTAAGTGATATTTACATTCACCTGGAACTACCAAATTTATAATGTATTGTCTAGATTTCCTGCCAATCATATCAGTGCTAGACTTAGCTGTTTCAAGAAGTAATATTGGTAACTCTGAATAACCCCTAGCAGGCCTCCACTCTGGTCCTCCTCGTTATCAGTTCACTCTCATCACCCGAAGCGAGAGTACGTATGTTTCTTCTTGCTGACTTCAAGGCCTTTTTTCACCCCCATGCAAATGGCCCTGTGACCTTTACCCCCTACTAAACCTCGTGTGGAAAGAGGTAAAGGGCTGACAATTGATAAAAGAGTGACTACGATCTTTCTATTGAGTAAAACAGTGCAAGTGGAATTGTAAATAATGTGTAAATAATGTGTAAACAGCAAGTGAAAGTAATGAATGTAAATATATGTGAACAATGGAAAATAGTTTTATAAGTTATTTCAAGTGACAGTGCACAACACAGTGTAAATAAAATAGAAATGTAAATAACGTAAATAAAATAGAGAACGTAAATAGAAATGTAAATGAGTAGTATTATAAGAATACGAGTATATACCCTAGGAGTAATGAAAGTGAAAGTTTCACTCTAGCATGTCTGAATGCTATGAGTTATGAGAGTGAAGATGAAAGTGACATTCACTCTCAATGCCAGTATACAGGACGAGAAAGTGAATGCTACGTATTTTACTGAAAGAAATTGAATCCCTACAGTGACAATAAACTAATACTACTGAAGGAAACATATGGATAAAGACTGTAGATATATATAAGTGTTATATAGTAATAGAAATATAAAGTGTGAGGGGTTTTATGAATCATAAATGACAGACTACCAAGAGCGAACTAGTGCCAGTGTGACGATCAGACGCGCTCGTAATTTCCATTGCTTTCACAGTGTTTTTGTTTTTTTTTTTTAGTATGGATCCCAAACTACTTGAAAATTGTAGAATAGTGTTTATAGTGTTTGTATCTGGCTGTGGAAATCATATTACGGGTTGTCGGGAAGTGTAAAGTGGAAACTTCCATACCCTACTTCAGAGGTCTCCACAAGTCCTACGGTAATCGACGAAGGCTCAACAATCATTCCAGGAGAAAGCTGAAGGTATGTGCCATAAGCATATTTAATTTTATTATTCTAGGACTAATAACTGATTTTTGGCAAATATTTTTTGAGAGTCTGTCGGAGCCCAAATAACCCCGCGGCACACGCAAGTCATTGGTAAACAAGCCCGCGGTGTAGGGGTTAAGTTTATTCTTTGTTCTGTTTTCTACATCACACACTGTTTGCATATTTGACAAAAAATCTTTGACTTCATCAAGTGTAGTAATAGTAGACATCATGAATAAATCACAGTCACAAAATATCAAGCAATATCCTTATGATAATATACTGAATATCCTGGCGAGGTCGCCAAATTTATGTTACGGAACAGAGAAAGATAATGTACACTTTAAGTGAGAATACTAAAAATCACTACTGTCCCGTAAAGTTCCAGGTTCAAAACAAAAGAGTTGGGTAAAATTACAGGTTAAAGTTTAATGCTCAAACTAACAACAAAACATTCAGGACTCATAAGGATAATGTAATGGCAAAAAACAGGTTAAATATATGGTTAACTGCAATAGCCTCTATTAACACAAAATTAGCATGAGTAAATTTATCTAAGTCAGCCCTGTTAAAATGAGATACCAGATAATACTCACTGAATGCAAGATAAATTATTACAGATACAAAATATTATTAATGATGGCTGACAACAAGAACCTTACATAAATTACAAAAACCTCACCAGGCCCAAGAATCAACCTCACGCTACACAGTACAAGAAAAAATGCAACAACATTCATACTCAAATTACACACAGCTGCTAGATGGTTGGAGACTTCTTGAGCACTCACAATAATAATAACTGTACAGGGGAGGACAGAGATGTGAACAAAATGAGGAGCAGCTCTAAGTGGCCATAATGCAGAGACTGAGCTCATTATATAGGGGCCAGCAGAGCTTGATACAACTTGTAAGAAGGACGCGCAAATGAAGCCATAGGGGACACAGAGCTGACAATCCTACTCTGAACAACAGAAAGGACGACTTTACTATAACAGTAGAAGGGGGGACTGAGGCAGAACACGCTCGTGATCAAACATGCAGCATACTGTGCGTTAAAATTACACAAAGGATGATGAAATCATAGGCTATGTAACACCTCCCCACAAAGAAAAAGAAATTTACAAAGGAAATTTCTTATTACTCTAAAACAATCTATCTAAAGTCTAGATAAGCAATCTGCAATAACATTTTCTTTCCCCTTGACATGTTGTATGTCTAATGAATACTCCTGAAGAAGTAGACTCCATCTTGTCAATCTCTGATTTTTATTTTTAAACTTACTAAGGAATTTCAGTGGCTTATGATTGGTATAAATGACTATGGGGTCAAAACCAGAACACAAATAAAATGAAAAATGCTGTAAACCCAAAATCAAGGCCAAAAGCTCTTTCTCAATAGATGAGTAGTTCTTTTAAGGTGGAGTGAACTTCTTACTGTAGTAAGATACAGGGTGTTCAATACCCTGATCATCCTCTTGCAGCAAAACAGCCCCAGCTCCTGTATCACTTGCATCAACAGACATCTTAAAAGGCTTAGCAAAATTTGGAGTAGCGAGCACTGGCTGACTTAATAGGATAGCTTTAAGTTTGTTGAAAGAGGATTCACAGTTATCGGTCCAGACAAATTTAACTCCCTTTTTCAGTAGGTCTGTAAGTGGTGATACATGAATAGAAAAGTTAAGAACAAATCTCCTGTAATAACCTACCATTCCCAAAAATCTTTGTAGCTCTTTCCTACTTTTAGGTCTGGGAAGATCACATATAACCTGAACCTTTGCTCCTGGTGGTGCAACATGTCCATCACCAATTACATACCCAAGGTACTGAACTTTAGCTTGACCAAACTCACACTTTGATAAATTAGCTACAAGATTAGCATGAACCAAACGCTCAAGAAATTTACTGACATGGCATAGGTGATCTTTCCAGTTGTCACTGAAGATTAATACATCATCAATATAAACAACACACCCTGCCAAACCCTCTGTTACAACATTCATGAGCTTCTGAAATGTGGCTGGTGCATTCTTCATACCATATGGCATTACAGAACATGCAAAAGTCTTTCCTAGTGTTACAAAACATGAGATCGCCCTAGCACGTTCAGTCATAGGTACTTGCCAGTATCCCTTTAACAAATCAAACTTACTTATGTACCTAGCCTTTCCGATCTTGTCTATGCAATCTTCCATGCGAGGGAGAGGGTAAGTGTCTGTTTTGGTTATCTGATTAACAAGTCTGAAGTCAATGCAAAGCCGCTGTAACCCACCTGGCTTAGGGACTAGAGTGACAGGAGAACTCCACTCGCTCTGACAGGGCTCAATCATCTTGTGGTCCAACAGTTAGCCAAGCTCCTTCTGGATGAGAGGAACTTTCACTGGGTTCACACAGTAAGGAGGCAGTTTAATTGGCTTTGCGTCTCCAACATCGACATCATGCATCAGCACAGTAGTTCTTCCTGGAGTGGCACGGAACACTTGCGGGTACTCCTGCAGTAATGCCGAAAACTCCTGCCTTTCCTCGGGAGGTAGATGAGAAAGCATAGTCTGGAGATCATTCATGATATCAGGATTCTTCCCCAAACTATCACTCAGGCTCATACTGCATGGGAGAGCTTCACTTGCAGACTCGGGTGGAACAGCTACAGTGCAGACTGGATTATTTTCGTCCCGCCTGTGATATAACTTTAGCATGTTGATGTGACATAGTTGCTTGTTCTTTCTACGATCTGGTGTGGCGATGACATAGTTGACATCACTGAGTTTCTTCTCCACGAAATAAGGACCACTAAACTTGGCTTGAAGAGGTTGCCCATGAACTGGTAGCAGAATCAAAACCTGATCTCCTGGCTGACAGTGGCGTAACCTGGACTTCTTATCATACCAAGTCTTCATCTTCTCCTAAGCAGCTCCTAAATTCTCTCTCGCCAGTTGTAAAGCAGTGGACAACCGTTCTTTGAACTTCATCACATACTCCAGCAGGTTGACGTCATCTTCCTCCGACAGCCAGCATTCCTTGAGTAGCTTAAGGGGTCCTCTTACTTCATGGCCAAACAGTAGTTCAAAAGGTGAGAAGCCCAGTGATTCATTTGGAGATTCTCTTGCAGCAAACACAACGAATGGAAGACCTTTATCCCAGTCTTTCTGATGTTCCAAACAGTATTTCTTGAGCATCGATTTGAGTGTTTGATGATATCTCCCCAACGCTCCTTGGGTCTGGGGATGGTAAGCTGAAGACGTGATCTGGGTGATGCCCAACTCTTTCAGAGACTGCTTGAAAACGTTTGACATGAAATTACTTCCCCGGTCTGACTGTACCTCCTTGGACAGACCAAACTTTGTGAAGAACCCTAGCATTTCCTTAACCACGTTCTTTGCTGAGATATTTCTAAGTGGAATGGGTTCAGGATAACGAGTAGCCATATCAATCAGGGTCAACACATAAGAAAATCCTGAGGAAGTCTTAGGAAGAGGGCCCACAATATCCACCAACACACGGGTGAAAGGCGCCTCAAAAGGAGAATGGGAACTAGAGGTGCAACCTTTTCGGTCTGGTTACACTTCCCCACAACTTAACAGGTGTGACAAGACTTACAATAACAGGAAACATCCCTGAAGATACCTGGCCAGTAGAAGTGTTTCAAAATGCGTGCCATAGTCTTCCTCACTCCAAGGTGTCCTGCCAAACTGGAATCATGAGCCACTCTAATGATATCCTGCCCACAAACACGAGGGATGACAACTTGATGTACAACCTCCCATTCACAGTCGGCTGATGCTGTTGGGGGTCTCCACTTCCTCATAAGTACTCCTGACTTTATAGAAGCACCAGCTGACTCTTCCTTACTGCAAGCAGAGTTAGCTAGACCTTTCAACTCAGGGTCAGCAACCTGCAACTCAACCAACTCTTGACGAAACAAATTATCAACACAACGGGGTACTGCCTCATCTGGTGAGTGGTCCAAATTAGCAAGAAAAGTGTCAGCTAGGATAACATCATCATCATCATTATCCTCTAAATCACCAGTAACTTTAGACTTAGCCCTAGTGACAGCACATGCAGGGAACACATCAGGGACATCACAATCCTGGGTCGCAGCCACTGTCTCACTAGACAACTGAGGAGCTGGACACACTTGACTTCCACCAATATCATTTCCAAGTAAGAAAGTTACACCTGACATTGGGAGTGTCTCAACCAACCCAACCATAACGGAACCATTAACAAAACCAGACTCTAAATTCACTCTGCACAGAGGGACAGAGAAGTAATTATTCCCTACACCTTGTAAGATTACAGTTTCATCAGAGGAATTAACATTAGAGCCTAGAACACTGGTCAGCATAAGGGATTGGCAAGCACCTGTATCACGATATATTTTAACTGATTTCCTGTCATTACTGTCCAGAGGACTGACAAAACCATCAGACAGGAAATTAGCACATGAACTCTTGAGAGTGTCATCCACGTTACTGCTCAAAAGAGGAGCTCCATCATGAGAATTTAAGTTACCCCTCAAAGCAGGTTCAGTTAACTCAGTTAAAGAATTATGGGAACTCTCAAGGGTGGACACTAGACCAATTGACTGAATATTTAAAGACTCCTTTTTGTTCACATCACGCTGTCTCCTGAAACATTTCTCCGTAGTATGACCAAGCTTACTACAATAAGTACATTTACTTTTCTGAAATCTAGAGGTGAAGCTGGTATTTACTTCCTGAGAAACATCATCTTTATTCTCTTTCCTGTTGCCTGTTCTCTGAGTAGAGGCAACGTACTTACTCTCAGCTTTCCCTTTTTCTTTAGAATATCTCTTGTGAGTGAGAACATATTCATCAGCTAAAACTGCAGCATCAGACAAATTATCTATTCTTCTTTCATTAAGATATAGGCTTACATCTTTATAAATACACCTCTTGAAGTCCTCCAGCAAAATCATCTGCTTAAATTTACCAAAATCAGAATCCACATTCTTAGAATTTAACCACTGCTTTAACAGATCTTCTTTGATTTTTGCGTACTCAACATGGGATTGGTTATCTTGCTTATCTTGTTTTCCTAAATTTTACTCTATAGGCTTCAGGAACAAGCTCATAGGCCTTAAGAATCAAGCTCTTAACTACATCATAATTATCAGATTGATCCTGAGGCAAAGATGCATAAGTTAATTGAGCTTTACCGGTGAGAACAGTTTGAAGGAGTACTGGTCATTACTTTTTGGGCCAATTAAAACCTGTAGCTACCCTCTCAAACAACTGAAAATACTTTGTTAAATCAGATTCATTAAAAGGAGGGACAAGTTTAACATTTTTAGCCACATCAAAATCATCAGAGCTAGATGATCCAGTTCCACCTTGTTTCATGTGATACTCATGGTTTGCCTGAATCCTAGCAAGTTCAATTTGTGCATGAGCCTGTATCTGTGCCTCCTGAATCCGAGCCTGAGATTCAGCCTCCTTAGCATTTGCTTGAAATGCAGCCTCCTTAACACGAGCCTCCTGCAGGGCTAGCTGTAACTTAGCTATTTCAATCTGCGTTTGCTCATTTAGAGGAGTTACATTAAACAAGCTTTTATTAATCATGCCAACAATTTGATCTTTAGAATGATGAGAGTGAACTGCAATTCCTAATTGTTGAGCAACAAGCTTAAGTTTATTCTTTGTTCTGTTTTCTACATCACACACTGTTTGCACATTTGACAAAAAATCTTTGGCTTCATCAAGTGTAGTAATAGTAGACATCATGAATAAATCACAGTCACAAAATATCAAGCAATATCCTTATGATAATATCCTGAATATCCTGATAAGAGGTCGCCAAAGTTATGTTACGGAACAGAGAAAGATAATGTACACTTTAAGTGAGAATACCAATAATCACTACTGTCCCGTAAAGTTCCAGGTTCAAAACAAAAGAGTTAGGTAAAATTACAAGTTAAAGTTTAATGCTCAAACTAACAACAAAACATTCAGGACTCATAAGGATAATGTAATGGCAAAAAACAGGTTAAATATATGGTTAACTGCAATAGCCTCTATTAACACGAAATTAGCATGAGTAATTTATCTAAGTCAGCCCTGTTAAAATGAGATACCAGATAATACTCAGTGAATGCAAGATAAATTATTACAGATACAAAATATTATTAATGATGGCTGACAACAAGAACGTTACATAAATTACAAAAATCTCACCAGGCCCAAGAATCAACCTCACGCTACACAGTACAAGAAAAAATGCAACAACAGTCATACTCAAATTACACACAGCTGCTAGATGGTTGGAGACTTCCTGAGCACTCACAATAATAATAACTGTACAGGGGAGGATAGAGATGTGAACAAAATGAGGAGCAGCTCTAAGTGGCCATAATGCAGAGACTGAGCTCATTATATAGGGGCCAGCAGAGCTTGATACAAGTTGTAAGAAGGACGCGCAAATGAAGCCATAGGGGACAAAGAGCTGACAATCCTACTCTGAACAACAGAAAGGACGACTTACTCTACTATAACGGTAGAAGGGGGGACTGAGACAGAACACGCTCGTGATCAAACATGCAGCATACTGTGCGTTAAAATTACTCAAAGGATGATGAAATCATAGGCTATGTAACAATATATATATATATATATATATATATATATATATATATATATATATATATATATATATATATATATATATATATATATATATATATATATATATATATATATATATATATATATATATATATATATATATATATATATATATATATTTATATTTATCTATATATTTATATATATATATAAGTACATGTACTGTAGAGAGAGAGAGAGAGAGAGAGAGAGAGAGAGAGAGACTCTGTGGTACAGTGGTAAAGTGTGCGTTTTGTACACTGAAGAACGAGGGTTCGCGAACCACCATGGTAATAAACTTTGGGAGCGTTTTTCTGGCCACATACTGCTTTGGCGGACATAAGCGGGCTGTGGTTGAATCAACTGTCACATACTACAAAAGTATGCACCCCGTCGGCTTGTGCAGGCCAATTACATTTGGTTCAGAGACTACACACACATTCAAAGCCATTCCAACACTACAGTTACACTTACAAGCACTTCTCACCCCACATACAACCTCTACCAGACAGCCTAAGCTACTTGGTAGATACATAGGCTGTATCATCCCCACTTCGGTCGGGATCGGTCGGTCCTGCAGTGAACACTCAAACGGCTGATTATATATATATAAAATGATAATACAGGTGTTAGGACTGTAAAATATCTTAATACATAATAACCAGGAACATACATAATATAGTCTAGAGGTTAGGTCACTGTCAAACCTAGGGGCCAAAGGAAGTGACATTAGTACCTCTCCAGAATGTCTCACACCAGCACAATAGCCCACAAACAGCGCCTCGTGACCATACACACACATACACACACACGCAGGCTTCTAGAACATATCCACGACAGTATAGTCCATGTGACACGACCCCTGCTAAACAAGAATGTAGGAATCAGAGATCAGAAAGGGGCTAGCCATAGAACCGACAGGTAGTGGAGAGAAGGAGGCTAGCAACAGGGGCGAGAGAGAGAGAGAGAGAGAGAGAGAGAGAGAGAGAGAGAGAGAGAGAGAGAGAGAGAGACAGGGAGGTAGCTAGTGGGACTCTATACTTCACTCGTGTGTGAGAGACTTTGTTAATATTTCCAAGACAAATAAAAATAGTCCCATACTAATCTTTACCTCTCCTGTCATTGCATGACAAAGGGAAAGAATATTATCTACTTACAAAACTACTCACGTATAACAACCGCTCGTCGACGAGTCTAATATATGTATAACTAATCTACAAAACACACTACAAGAAGCTACAAAGTTTCTACAAGACAGGTCTGCAAAATAATAATAATAATAATAATAATAGTAATATCCTATATTATATTCCGTTTTCTGTATGTTTATTGGTTTGTCCATTTGTTACTTAACACAGCAAAAATGGCGGACTGTTGCGCAACTCTTGTCAGAGCAAGGTACCGCAGAAATACTCTAACTTGAAGAATAAATCACTTTTCCGTCCAATCAGGCCACCAGTTCCTGAGTTATGACCATTTCTGGCCTTTTGGCACCGAGTGGCTTCGGCAGCCTTTAGGTGGATCACTTTCTTTGTGCGTACCGAAGTTACCATAACAGCCATTTTGACATTGAGCCGAACTTTAAGTGAGTACTACTACTACTACTACTACTTATAATAATAATAATAATAATAATAATAATAATAATATTAATGACTTCCCCTCATCCGCGAACTAGGTAGACTGTAATAATACTATTAGATAAAAACTCGACTATTATGTATCCATCCTGGATGACTCCCAATGCTGGTTGAGTGACATGTGAACTCAAGTTGTGACTCTAAACAACTTTTATTAATAACTTTTCCTTCTACAGTCAGTACTTTCTGGAAAATGAGTTTTCAACACAGACAGACACACACAGATACATTTCGTACAAACACAATGACCATCGACTTTCTCTACCTGTAACTCAAAATAACTTTTTATTAGTAACTTTTCCTTCTACAGTCAATACTTTCTGAGATTTGAGTTTTCGACATAGACACACACAGATGTATTTCGTACAAATATAATGACCACCGACTTCGTCTATCTGTCTCAGTTCCACAGGTCTGTAAAAATATTGTCATTAAAAAAATGTTTTAATTCTGATAATTTATTTTTTGCTGCATGAATGAACATGGTAAAAAGTGCATTTACAATGTTCCCATCACATCACATTTTAATACAAAATTAAAAAGAAATTCATTTGCAAAAGAGCAAATTATAAATTTCAATCGACCCATACAATATTGTTCTAGGTTAATCGAAAATGAAAATTTTTAGTGAATGTAATTTGTTAAACATATACACAAAGGAAACAACACTATATATTCTATAACTCACATACAGCTTCTCTAATATTTGTAACTTCTATTCTTTTTTCCTTTTAGCCCCCAAACTTCGTTTGGCTGCCAGTCTTTTGTACACTTTTTCTTTTCGTCCTTATGCATCATTTAGCTGTAGTCCGCCATCATACTGACATTCCAGCGTCCCTGGTACACCTCCGGACAGAAGTTCGTGATACAGGGTAATCTGCCACCAGAGGTCAGGTTAATCGCACTCGTCTACCCCCCGTAACTCCCCCTCCTTACCCCCACCAAAACACCGATTAATTAGGCGGACGGATCGGAGATATGAAGCTTCGCTCACTCTCACGTCTTGCCGCATATAATGTTACTTTCATTAATCTTACTATTAGGTGTATTATCAAGTGCATAGATCCATTATCGGTTCCATGAGAAGTGACTATATCGAAGTTTTAGCAGATTTTAATACAATGATCTTAATGTATAAAATCTGGTTCCCAAATAGTTATCCAACGTGTTTTAAGAGATAGACTAAAATCCAAGTAACAGTTAAAAGTTATAAGGCCAGATAAATCCTTCTCTTCCCTTGTCATGTGGACAGCCACATATGCACCCACCTACTTATCCACCTACCCATTCAACCCATCCAACACAACCCACCGACCTCACCCCTGCCACCCACCCAATCCCATCGATCCCTGCTATCCACTCTGCTAACCCACGAATGCCACACACGAAGTTCACCCAACAATGCCACTCAACTCATTTACTCATTCACTTCTCCACCCTGAACCCATCCAGCCACCCAACCCAACCACCCACTTAGATCATCCCGACCACTCAGTCGTCACAGCCACCCTGGCGACCAACGGTGCCCACTCACCCTGGCGACTCACTTTGCTCACACATCCCGACAACCTATCTTGCCCACCGACCCCTACCACCCACCCTGACCACTCACAAATTCCACCCACCCTTCCCACTCACGAATTCCACCTACCCTGGTCACCCAACAATGCCATCCATCTCATCCATCAACAAAACCCTCCTACCTCTCCCTGAACACTCCCCACCCACCTCACCCTGCCCATCCACCCATCCTGTCCACCTACTCCTCCCACCGACCCACCCGCCCATCCAACAACACAACCCTCCTACCTCTCCCTGAACACTCCCCACCCACCTCACCCTGCCCATCCACCCATCCTGTCCACCTACTCCTCCCACCGACCCACCCGCCCATCCACCCTTCTTACCCAACCCCATTCACTCCGCCACACACATTCACCCATTTGAACCCACTTATCCAACAAACTCATCTTATCCAAACCTAACTTACCAATCCATCCCCATAAATCCAGCCACCTACCCACCCAGCCCACCAAACGCATCCACTCACTAACCCATTTACCCCTACAACCGGCCCAAAACCACTCCACACACCATACCCAACAACTGCCCCCCCCCCTCCACCATTACCACTGTCCACCCACCCAGGCGATGCACCGAACTACCACACCCATTAACTCAACCTCACCAACTCCACCCACCCAACCAACTGAATCACACACACACACACACACACACACACACACACACACACACACACACACACACACACACACACACACACACACACACACACACACACACACACACACACACACACACACACAAAACACACACACACACAGATGCGGAAGGGTGGGAAAGGAGGGAGGGAGGATTTGGGGACGGTGAAGGGGACGGATGAGATGTGGAAGTGTCTAGTACTGATCTAATAGCAGCTTGCACAGTACATTGACTCGTATCTCCGACATAAAATTAAACCTTTTAATTCAGCTATATTATGGATGTATTTCCATTAGGATTCCATGATAGGCCATCCAATTGGCAATAGTTTTAATGAACGAGCACTTTGGTAAAATATTAAATATCATAATTATGCTAGATTCAATATTACATGCTGTTCATACTGTTCAATGATTATACCGTCAACCATCAAACAGTAATTCATAAGACTTGGGGCCAATCTTCCTCGGGGATAAACAACCACTGAGGATGATTAGTGAGTGAAGTTGTTGTGAACTACTCTTTCCCTGTGTGTGTGTGTGTGTGTGTGTGTGTGTGTGTGTGTGTGTGTGTGTGTGTGTATATGTGTGTTGTGGTGTGTGTGTTTGTGTGTGTGTGTGTGTGTGTGTGTGTGTGTGTGTGTGTGTGTGTGTGTGTGTTGTGGTGTGTGTGTGTGTGTGTGTTGTGGTGTGTGTGTGTGTGTGTGTGTGTGTGTGTGTGTGTGTGTGTGTGTGTGTGTGTGTGTGTGTGTGAGTGTGTGTGTGTGTCTGTGTATTTATGCGTGTTTTGTTTCTCTTAGGGCGAGTCCACACGTGCTCTCGAACATATATTGGCAACACGGCAGGCAACATGTTCAGGAACATGTTTGCAGCAGTGTTTGGACAGATGTATGCAAGCATGTTTCAATGCAACTTCGAACACTTGCAGGACAGGCGATGGGAGAAGTGAATCCATACCAGGCTGTTGAGACTTCATCATGATGTTGCCAACATGATCTGGATGCTGCTGTTCCCAATATGTTTTCAGTGTGGTCGTTACTGTGTTGCTTACATGTTGCCAGCACTTGCTCGAGCACAGGTGTGGATGCACACTTACAGTGTCAGTCTGTGTGTGTGTGTGTGTGTGTGTGTGTGTGTGTGTGTGTATATGTGCATGTGTGTGTGTGTGTGTGTGTGTGTGTGTGTGTGTGTGTGTGTGTGTGTGTGTGTGTGATTCAGTTGGTTGGGTGGGTGGAGTTGGTGAGGTTGAGTTGATGGGTGTGGTAGTTCGGTGCATCGCCTGGGTGGGTGGACAGTGGTAATGGTGGAAGGGGGGGGGAGGCAGTTGTTGGGTGTGGTGTGTGGAGTGGCTTTGGGCGGGTTGTAGGGGTAAATGGGTTAGTGAGTGGATGTGCTTGGTGGGCTGGGTGGGTAGGTGGCTGGATTTGTGGGTGGTCGGGGAGGGGTCGGTAAGTTAGGTTTGGATAAGATGATTTTGATTTTTAAGTCTGGTTCAAATGGATGAATGGGGTGGCGGAGTGAATGGGGTTGGGTAAGAAGGGTGGAGTAGGTGGACAGGATGGTTGGATGGGCAGGGTGAGGTGGGTGGGGAGTGTTCAGGGAGAGGTGGGAGGGTTGTGTGGATGGATGAGATGGATGGCATTGTTGGGTGGTGACCAGGGTGAGTGGAATTCGTGAGTGGGAAGGGTGGGTGGAATTTGTGAGTGGTCAGGGTGGGTGGTAGGGGTCGGTGGGCAAGATAGGTTGTCGGGATGTATGGGCAAAGTGAGTCGCCAGGGTGAGTGGGCACTGTTGGTCGCCAGGGTGGCTGAGACGATTGAGTGGTCGGGTTGATCTAAGTGGGTTGTTGGGTTGGGTGGCTGGATGGGTTCAGGGTGGAGAAGTGAATGAGTAAATGAGTTGAGTGGCATTGTTGGGTGAACTTCGTTTGTGGCATTCGTGGGTTAGCAGAGTGGATAGCAGGGATGGATGGGCTGGGTGGGTGGTAGGGGTGAGGTCAGTGGGTTGTGTTGGATGGGTTGAATGGGTAGGTGGATAATTAGGTGGGTGCATATGTGGCTCTCCTCATTACTAGCCAAGAGAGAGAGAGCGAAGCTTCATATCTCCGATCCATCAGCCTAACCAATCAGTGTTTGGGTGGGGGTAAGGAGGGGGAGTTAGGGGGGCTAGACGTGCGCGATTAACCTGACCTTTAGTGGCAGATTACCATGTATCACAAATTTCTGTCCAGAGGTGTACCTTCCTCCTCTACTTGTAAATCAAAATAACTTTTTAGTAGTAACTTTTCCTTCTACAGTCAATACTTTCTGAGATTTGAGTTTTCGACATAGACACACAGACGTATTTCGTACAAATATAAGGACCACCGACTTCGTCTATCTGTCTCAGTTCCACAGGTCTGTAAAAATATTGTCATTAAAAAAATGTTTTAATTCTGATAATTTATTTTTTACTGCATGAATGAACATGGTAAAAAGTGCATTTACAATGTTCCCATCACATCACCTTTTAATACAAAATTAAAAAGAAATTCATTTGCAAAAGAGCATATTATAAATTTCAATCGACCCATACAATATTGTTCTAAGTTAATCGAAAATGAAAATTTTTAGTGAATGTAATATGTTAAACATATACACAAAGGAAACAACACTATATATTCTATAACTTACATACAGCTTCTCTAATATTTGTAACTTCTATTCTTTTTTCCTTTTAGCCCCCAAACTTCGTTTGGCTGCCAGTCTTTTGTACACTTTTTCTTTTCGTCCTTATGCATCATTTAGCTGTAGTCCGCCATCATAC
>NC_136984.1:19440714-19463214 GCF_032717465.1 Coenobita brevimanus
GTTACTTTCATTAATCTTACTATTAGGTGTATTATCAAGTGCATAGATCCATTATCGGTTCCATGAGAAGTGACTATATCGAAGTTTTAGCAGATTTTAATACAATGATCTTAATGTATAAAATCTGGTTTCCAAATAGTTATCCAACGTGTTTTAAGAGATAGACTAAAATCCAAGTAACAGTTAAAAGTTATAAGGCCAGATAAATCCTTCTCTTCCCTTGTCATGTGGACAGCCACATATGCACCCACCTACTTATCCACCTACCCATTCAACCCATCCAACACAACCCACCGACCTCACTCCTGCCACCCACCCAATCCCATCGATCCCTGCTATCCACTCTGCTAACCCACGAATGCCACACACGAAGTTCACCCAACAATGCCACTCAACTCATTTACTCATTCACTTCTCCACCCTGAACCCATCCAGCCACCCAACCCAACCACCCACTTAGATCATCCCGACCACTCAGTCGTCACAGCCACCCTGGCGACCAACGGTGCCCACTCACCCTGGCGACTCACTTTGCTCACACATCCCGACAACCTATCTTGCCCACCGACCCCTACCACCCACCCTGACCACTCACAAATTCCACCCACATTTCCCACTCACAAATTCCACCCACCCTTCCCACTCACGAATTCCACCCACCCTGGTCACCCAACAATGCCATCCATCTCATCCATCAACAAAACCCTCCTACCTCTCCCTGAACACTCCCCACCCACCTCACCCTGCCCATCCACCCATCCTGTCCACCTACTCCTCCCACCGACCCACCCGCCCATCCAACAACACAACCCTCCTACCTCTCTCCCTGAACACTCCCCACCCACCTCACCCTGCCCATCCACCCATCCTGTCCACCTACTCCTCCCACCGACCCACCCGCCCATCCACCCTTCTTACCCAACTCCATTCACTCCGCCACACACATTCACCCATTTGAACCCACTTATCCAAGAAACTCATCTTATCCAAACCTAACTTACCAATCCATCCCCATAAATCCAGCCACCTACCCACCCAGCCCACCAAACGCATCCACTCACTAACCCATTTACCCCTACAACCGGCCCAAAACCACTCCACACACCATTCCCAACAACTGCCCCCCCCCCTCCACCATTACCACTCTCCACCCACCCAGGCGATGCACCGAACTACCACACCCATTAACTCAACCTCACCTACTCCACCCACCCAAGCAACTGAATCACACACACACACACACACACACACACACACACACACACACACACACACACACACACACACACACACACACACACACACACAGATGCGGAAGGGTGGGAAAGGAGGGAGGGAGGATTTGGGGACGGTGAAGGGGACGGATGAGATGTGGAAGTGTCTAGTACTGATCTAATAGCAGCTTGCACAGTACATTGACTCGTATCTCCGACATTAAATTAAACCTTTTAATTCAGCTATATTATGGATGTATTTCCATTAGGATTCCATGATAGGCCATCCAATTGGGAATAGTTTTAATGAGCGAACACTTTGGTAAAATATTAAATATCATAATTATGCTAGATTCAATATTACATGCTGTTCATACTGTTCAATGATTATACCGTCAACCATCAAACAGTAATTCGTAAGACTTGGGGCCAATCTTCCTCGGGGATAAACCACCACTGAGGATGATTAGTGAGTGAAGTTGTTGTGAACTACTCTTTCCCTGTGTGTGTGTGTGTGTGTGTGTGTGTGTGTGTGTGTGTGTGTGTGTGTGTGTGTGTGTGTGTGTGTGTGTGTGTGTGTGTGTGTGTGTGTGTTTGTGTGTGTGTGTGTGTGTGTGTGTGTGTGTGTGTGTGTGTGTGTGTGTGTGTTTGTGTGTGTGTTGTGGTGTGTGTGTGTGTGTGTGTTGTGTGTGTGTGTGTGTGTGTGTGTGTGTGTGTGTGTGTGTGTGTGTGTGTGTGTCTGTGTTTGTGTGAGTGTGTGTGTGTGTCTGTGTATTTATGCGTGTTTTGTTTCTCTTAGGGCTAGTCCACACGTGCTCTCGAACATATATTGGCAACACGGCAGGCAACATGTTCAGGAACATGTTTGCAGCAGTGTTTGGACAGATGTATGCAAGCATGTTTCAATGCAACTTCGAACACTTGCAGGAGAGGCGATGGGATAAGTGAATCCATACCAGGCTGTTGAGACTTCAACATGATGTTGCCAACATGATCTGGATGCTGCTGTTCCCAATATGTTTTCAGTGTGGTCGTTACTGTGTTGCTTACATGTTGCCAGCACTTGCTCGAGCACAGGTGTGGATGCACACTAACAGTGTCAGTCTGTGTGTGTGTGTGTGTGTGTGTGTGTGTGTGTGTGTGTGTGTGTGTGTGTGTGTATGTGCATGTGTGTGTGTGTGTGTGTGTGTGTGTGTGTGTGTGTGTGTGTGTGTGTGTGATTCAGTTGGTTGGGTGGGTGGAGTTGGTGAGGTTGAGTTGATGGGTGTGGTAGTTCGGTGCATCGCCTGGGTGGGTGGACAGTGGTAATGGTGGAAGGGGGGGGGGAGGCAGTTGTTGGGTGTGGTGTGTGGAGTGGCTTTGGGCGGGTTGTAGGGGTAAATGGGTTAGTGAGTGGATGTGCTTGGTGGGCTGGGTGGGTAGGTGGCTGGATTTGTTGGTGGTCGGGGAGGGGTCGGTAAGTTAGGATTGGATAAGATGATTTTGATGGTTAAGTCGGGTTCAAATGGATGAATGGGGTGGCGGAGTGAATGGGGTTGGGTGAGAAGGGTGGAGTAGGTGGACAGGATGGTTGGATGGGCAGGGTGAGGTGGGTGGGGAGTGTTCAGGGAGAGGTGGGAGGGTTGTGTGGATGGATGAGATGGATGGCATTGTTGGGTGGTGACCAGGGTGAGTGGAATTCGTGAGTGGGAAGGGTGGGTGGAATTTGTGAGTGGTCAGGGTGGGTGGTAGGGGTCGGTGGGCAAGATAGGTTGTCGGGATGTATGGGCAAAGTGAGTCGCCAGGGTGAGTGGGCACTGTTGGTCGCCAGGGTGGCTGAGACGATTGAGTGGTCGGGTTGATCTAAGTGGGTTGTTGGGTTGGGTGGCTGGATGGGTTCAGGGTGGAGAAGTGAATGAGTAAATGAGTTGAGTGGCATTGTTGGGTGAACTTCGTTTGTGGCATTCGTGGGTTAGCAGAGTGGATAGCAGGGATGGATGGGCTGGGTGGGTGGTAGGGGTGAGGTCGGTGGGTTGTGTTGGATGGGTTGAATGGGTAGGTGGATAATTAGGTGGGTGCATATGTGGCTCTCCTCATTACTAGCCAAGAGAGAGAGAGCGACGCTTCATATCTCCGATCCATCAGCCTAACCAATCAGTGTTTTGGTGGGGGTAAGGAGGGGGAGTTAGGGGGGCTAGACGTGCGCGATTAACCTGACCTTTAGTGGCAGATTACCATGTATCACAAATTTCTGTCCAGAGGTGTACCTTCCTCCTCTACCTGTAACTCAAAATAACTTTTTAGTAGTAACTTTTCCTTCTACAGTCAATACTTTCTGAGATTTGAGTTTTCGACATAGACACACAGATGTATTTCGTACAAATATAAGGACCACCGACTTCGTCTATCTGTCTCAGTTCCACAGGTCTGTAAAAATATTGTCATTAAAAAAATGTTTTAATTCTGATAATTTATTTTTTACTGCATGAATGAACATGGTAAAAAGTGCATTTACAATGTTCCCATCACACCACATTTTAATACAAAATTAAAAAGAAATTCATTTGCAAAAGAGCAAATTATAAATTTCAATCGACCCATACAATATTTTTCTAAGTTAATCGAAAATGAAAATTTTTAGTGAATGTAATTTGTTAAACATATACACAAAGGAAACAACACTATATATTCTATAACTTACATAGAGCTTCTCTAATATTGTAACTTCTATTCTTTTTTTCCTTTTAGCCCCCAAACTTCGTTTGGCTGCCAGTCTTTTGTACACTTTTTCTTTTCGTCCTTATGCATCATTTAGCTGCAGTCCTCCATCATACTGACATTCCAGCGTCCCTGGTACACCTCCGGACAGAAGTTCGTGATACAGGATAATCTGCCACCAGAGGTCAGGTTAATCGCACTCGTTTACCCCCCGTAACTCCCCCTCCTTACCCCCACCAAAACACCGATTAATTAGGCGGACGGATCGGAGATATGAAGCTTCGCTCACTCTCACGTCTTGCCGCATATAATGTTACTTTCATTAATCTTACTATTAGGTGTATTATCAAGTGCATAGATCCATTATCGGTTCCATGAGAAGTGACTATATCGAAGTTTTAGCAGATTTTAATACAATGATCTTAATGTATAAAATCTGGTTTCCAAATAGTTATCCAACGTGTTTTAAGAGATAGACTAAAATCCAAGTAACAGTTAAAAGTTATAAGGCCAGATAAATCCTTCTCTTCCCTTGTCATGTGGACAGCCACATATGCACCCACCTACTTATCCACCTACCCATTCAACCCATCCAACACAACCCACCGACCTCACTCCTGCCACCCACCCAATCCCATCGATCCCTGCTATCCACTCTGCTAACCCACGAATGCCACACACGAAGTTCACCCAACAATGCCACTCAACTCATTTACTCATTCACTTCTCCACCCTGAACCCATCCAGCCACCCAACCCAACCACCCACTTAGATCATCCCGACCACTCAGTCGTCACAGCCACCCTGGCGACCAACGGTGCCCACTCACCCTGGCGACTCACTTTGCTCACACATCACGACAACCTATCTTGCCCACCGACCCCTACCACCCACCCTGACCACTCACAAATTCCACCCACCCTTCCCACTCACGAATTCCACCCACCCTGGTCACCCAACAATGCCATCCATCTCATCCATCAACAAAACCCTCCTACCTCTCCCTGAACACTCCCCACCCACCTCACCCTGCCCATCCACCCATCCTGTCCACCTACTCCTCCCACCGACCCACCCGCCCATCCAACAACACAACCCTCCTACCTCTCTCCCTGAACACTCCCCACCCACCTCACCCTGCCCATCCACCCATCCTGTCCACCTACTCCTCCCACCGACCCACCCGCCCATCCACCCTTCTTACCCAACTCCATTCACTCCGCCACACACATTCACCCATTTGAACCCACTTATCCAAGAAACTCATCTTATCCAAACCTAACTTACCAATCCATCCCCATAAATCCAGCCACCTACCCACCCAGCCCACCAAACGCATCCACTCACTAACCCATTTACCCCTACAACCGGCCCAAAACCACTCCACACACCATTCCCAACAACTGCCCCCCCCCCTCCACCATTACCACTCTCCACCCACCCAGGCGATGCACCGAACTACCACACCCATTAACTCAACCTCACCTACTCCACCCACCCAAGCAACTGAATCACACACACACACACACACACACACACACACACACACACACACACACACACACACACACACACACAAAAACACACACACACACAGATGCGGAAGGGTGGGAAAGGAGGGAGGGAGGATTTGGGGACGGTGAAGGGGACGGATGAGATGTGGAAGTGTCTAGTACTGATCTAATAGCAGCTTGCACAGTACATTGACTCGTATCTCCGACATTAAATTAAACCTTTTAATTCAGCTATATTATGGATGTATTTCCATTAGGATTCCATGATAGGCCATCCAATTGGGAATAGTTTTAATGAGCGAACACTTTGGTAAAATATTAAATATCATAATTATGCTAGATTCAATATTACATGCTGTTCATACTGTTCAATGATTATACCGTCAACCATCAAACAGTAATTCGTAAGACTTGGGGCCAATCTTCCTCGGGGATAAACCACCACTGAGGATGATTAGTGAGTGAAGTTGTTGTGAACTACTCTTTCCCTGTGTGTGTGTGTGTGTGTGTGTGTGTGTGTGTGTGTGTGTGTGTGTGTGTGTGTGTGTGTATGTGTGTGTTGTGGTGTGTGTGTTTGTGTGTGTGTGTGTGTGTGTGTGTGTGTGTGTGTGTGTGTGTGTGTGTGTGTGTGTTGTGGTGTGTGTGTGTGTGTGTGTTGTGGTGTGTGTGTGTGTGTGTGTGTGTGTGTGTGTGTGTGTGTGTGTGTGTGTGTGTGTGTGTGTGTGTGAGTGTGTGTGTGTGTCTGTGTATTTATGCGTGTTTTGTTTCTCTTAGGGCTAGTCCACACGTGCTCTCGAACATATATTGGCAACACGGCAGGCAACATGTTCAGGAACATGTTTGCAGCAGTGTTTGGACAGATGTATGCAAGCATGTTTCAATGCAACTTCGAACACTTGCAGGAGAGGCGATGGGATAAGTGAATCCATACCAGGCTGTTGAGACTTCAACATGATGTTGCCAACATGATCTGGATGCTGCTGTTCCCAATATGTTTTCAGTGTGGTCGTTACTGTGTTGCTTACATGTTGCCAGCACTTGCTCGAGCACAGGTGTGGATGCACACTTACAGTGTCAGTCTGTGTGTGTGTGTGTGTGTGTGTGTGTGTGTGTGTGTGTGTGTGTGTGTGTGTGTGTGTGTGTGTGTGTGTGTGTGTGTGTGTGTGTGTGTGTGTGTGTGTGTGATTCAGTTGGTTGGGTGGGTGGAGTTGGTGAGGTTGAGTTGATGGGTGTGGTAGTTCGGTGCATCGCCTGGGTGGGTGGACAGTGGTAATGGTGGAAGGAGGGGGGAGGCAGTTGTTGGGTGTGGTGTGTGGAGTGGCTTTGGGCGGGTTGTAGGGGTAAATGGGTTAGTGAGTGGATGTGCTTGGTGGGCTGGGTGGGTAGGTGGCTGGATTTGTTGGTGGTCGGGGAGGGGTCGGTAAGTTAGGATTGGATAAGATGATTTTGATGGTTAAGTCGGGTTCAAATGGATGAATGGGGTGGCGGAGTGAATGGGGTTGGGTGAGAAGGGTGGAGTAGGTGGACAGGATGGTTGGATGGGCAGGGTGAGGTGGGTGGGGAGTGTTCAGGGAGAGGTGGGAGGGTTGTGTGGATGGATGAGATGGATGGCATTGTTGGGTGGTGACCAGGGTGAGTGGAATTCGTGAGTGGGAAGGGTGGGTGGAATTTGTGAGTGGTCAGGGTGGGTGGTAGGGGTCGGTGGGCAAGATAGGTTGTCGGGATGTATGGGCAAAGTGAGTCGCCAGGGTGAGTGGGCACTGTTGGTCGCCAGGGTGGCTGAGACGATTGAGTGGTCGGGTTGATCTAAGTGGGTTGTTGGGTTGGGTGGCTGGATGGGTTCAGGGTGGAGAAGTGAATGAGTAAATGAGTTGAGTGGCATTGTTGGGTGAACTTCGTTTGTGGCATTCGTGGGTTAGCAGAGTGGATAGCAGGGATGGATGGGCTGGGTGGGTGGTAGGGGTGAGGTCAGTGGGTTGTGTTGGATGGGTTGAATGGGTAGGTGGATAATTAGGTGGGTGCATATGTGGCTCTCCTCATTACTAGCCAAGAGAGAGAGAGCGAAGCTTCATATCTCCGATCCATCAGCCTAACCAATCAGTGTTTTGGTGGGGGTAAGGAGGGGGAGTTAGGGGGGCTAGACGTGCGCGATTAACCTGACCTTTAGTGGCAGATTACCATGTATCACAAATCTCTGTCCAGAGGTGTACCTTCCTCCTCTACCTGTAACTCAAAATAACTTTTTAGTAGTAAGTTTTCCTTCTCCAGTCAATACTTTCTGAGATTTGAGTTTTCGACATAGACACACAGATGTATTTCGTACAAATATAAGGACCACCGACTTCGTCTATCTGTCTCAGTTCCACAGGTCTGTAAAAATATTGTCATTAAAAAAATGTTTTAATTCTGATAATTTATTTTTTACTGCATGAATGAACATGGTAAAAAGTGCATTTACAATGTTCCCATCACATCACATTTTAATACAAAATTAAAAAGAAATTCATTTGCAAAAGAGCAAATTATAAATTTCAATCGACCCATACAATATTGTTCTAAGTTAATCGAAAATGAAAATTTTTAGTGAATGTAATTTGTTAAACATATACACAAAGGAAACAACACTATATATTCTATAACTCACATACAGCTTCTCTAATATTTGTAACTTCTATTCTTTTTTCCTTTTAGCCCCCAAACTTCGTTTGGCTGCCAGTCTTTTGTACACTTTTTCTTTTCGTCCTTATGCATCATTTAGCTGCAGTCCTCCATCATACTGACATTCCAGCGTCCCTGGTACACCTCCGGACAGAAGTTCGTGATACAGGATAATCTGCCACCAGAGGTCAGGTTAATCGCACTCGTTTACCCCCCGTAACTCCCCCTCCTTACCCCCACCAAAACACCGATTAATTAGGCGGACGGATCGGAGATATGAAGCTTCGCTCACTCTCACGTCTTGCCGCATATAATGTTACTTTCATTAATCTTACTATTAGGTGTATTATCAAGTGCATAGATCCATTATCGGTTCCATGAGAAGTGACTATATCGAAGTTTTAGCAGATTTTAATACAATGATCTTAATGTATAAAATCTGGTTTCCAAATAGTTATCCAACGTGTTTTAAGAGATAGACTAAAATCCAAGTAACAGTTAAAAGTTATAAGGCCAGATAAATCCTTCTCTTCCCTTGTCATGTGGACAGCCACATATGCACCCACCTACTTATCCACCTACCCATTCAACCCATCCAACACAACCCACCGACCTCACTCCTGCCACCCACCCAATCCCATCGATCCCTGCTATCCACTCTGCTAACCCACGAATGCCACACACGAAGTTCACCCAACAATGCCACTCAACTCATTTACTCATTCACTTCTCCACCCTGAACCCATCCAGCCACCCAACCCAACCACCCACTTAGATCATCCCGACCACTCAGTCGTCACAGCCACCCTGGCGACCAACGGTGCCCACTCACCCTGGCGACTCACTTTGCTCACACATCCCGACAACCTATCTTGCCCACCGACCCCTACCACCCACCCTGACCACTCACAAATTCCACCCACCCTTCCCACTCACGAATTCCACCCACCCTGGTCACCCAACAATGCCATCCATCTCATCCATCAACAAAACCCTCCTACCTCTCCCTGAACACTCCCCACCCACCTCACCCTGCCCATCCACCCATCCTGTCCACCTACTCCTCCCACCGACCCACCCGCCCATCCAACAACACAACCCTCCTACCTCTCTCCCTGAACACTCCCCACCCACCTCACCCTGCCCATCCACCCATCCTGTCCACCTACTCCTCCCACCGACCCACCCGCCCATCCACCCTTCTTACCCAACTCCATTCACTCCGCCACACACATTCACCCATTTGAACCCACTTATCCAACAAACTCATCTTATCCAAACCTAACTTACCAATCCATCCCCATAAATCCAGCCACCTACCCACCCAGCCCACCAAACGCATCCACTCACTAACCCATTTACCCCTACAACCGGCCCAAAACCACTCCACACACCATTCCCAACAACTGCCCCCCCCCCACCATTACCACTCTCCACCCACCCAGGCGATGCACCGAACTACCACACCCATTAACTCAACCTCACCTACTCCACCCACCCAAGCAACTGAATCACACACACACACACACACACACACACACACACACACACACACACACACACAAACAAAACACACACACACACAGATGCGGAAGGGTGGGAAAGGAGGGAGGGAGGATTTGGGGACGGTGAAGGGGACGGATGAGATGTGGAAGTGTCTAGTACTGATCTAATAGCAGCTTGCACAGTACATTGACTCGTATCTCCGACATTAAATTAAACCTTTTAATTCAGCTATATTATGGATGTATTTCCATTAGGATTCCATGATAGGCCATCCAATTGGGAATAGTTTTAATGAGCGAACACTTTGGTAAAATATTAAATATCATAATTATGCTAGATTCAATATTACATGCTGTTCATACTGTTCAATGATTATACCGTCAACCATCAAACAGTAATTCGTAAGACTTGGGGCCAATCTTCCTCGGGGATAAACCACCACTGAGGATGATTAGTGAGTGAAGTTGTTGTGAACTACTCTTTCCCTGTGTGTGTGTGTGTGTGTGTGTGTGTGTGTGTGTGTGTGTGTGTGTGTGTGTGTGTGTGTGTGTGTGTGTGTGTGTGTATGTGTGTGTTGTGGTGTGTGTGTTTGTGTGTGTGTGTGTGTGTGTGTGTGTGTGTGTGTGTGTGTGTGTGTTTGTGTGTGTGTTGTGGTGTGTGTGTGTGTGTGTGTGTTGTGTGTGTGTGTGTGTGTGTGTGTGTGTGTGTGTGTGTGTGTGTGTCTGTGTTTGTGTGAGTGTGTGTGTGTGTCT
This sequence comes from Coenobita brevimanus, assembly GCF_032717465.1. Classification (NCBI taxonomy): domain Eukaryota; kingdom Metazoa; phylum Arthropoda; class Malacostraca; order Decapoda; family Coenobitidae; genus Coenobita; species Coenobita brevimanus. Next base: position 19,451,056 of record NC_136984.1, read on the forward strand.
GTGTATTTATGCGTGTTTTGTTTCTCTTAGGGCTAGTCCACACGTGCTCTCGAACATATATTGGCAACACGGCAGGCAACATGTTCAGGAACATGTTTGCAGCAGTGTTTGGACAGATGTATGCAAGCATGTTTCAATGCAACTTCGAACACTTGCAGGAGAGGCGATGGGATAAGTGAATCCATACCAGGCTGTTGAGACTTCATCATGATGTTGCCAACATGATCTGGATGCTGCTGTTCCCAATATGTTTTCAGTGTGGTCGTTACTGTGTTGCTTACATGTTGCCAGCACTTGCTCGAGCACAGGTGTGGATGCACACTTACAGTGTCAGTCTGTGTGTGTGTGTGTGTGTGTGTGTGTGTGTGTGTGTGTGTGTGTGTGTGTGTGTGTATGTGCATGTGTGTGTGTGTGTGTGTGTGTGTGTGTGTGTGTGTGTGTGTGTGATTCAGTTGGTTGGGTGGGTGGAGTTGGTGAGGTTGAGTTGATGGGTGTGGTAGTTCGGTGCATCGCCTGGGTGGGTGGACAGTGGTAATGGTGGAAGGGGGGGAGGAGGCAGTTGTTGGGTGTGGTGTGTGGAGTGGCTTTGGGCGGGTTGTAAGGGTAAATGGGTTAGTGAGTGGATGTGCTTGGTGGGCTGGGTGGGTAGGTGGCTGGATTTGTTGGTGGTCGGGGAGGGGTCGGTAAGTTAGGTTTGGATAAGATGATTTTGATGGTTAAGTCGGGTTCAAATGGATGAATGGGGTGGCGGAGTGAATGGGGTTGGGTGAGAAGGGTGGAGTAGGTGGACAGGATGGTTGGATGGGCAGGGTGAGGTGGGTGGGGAGTGTTCAGGGAGAGGTGGGAGGGTTGTGTGGATGGATGAGATGGATGGCATTGTTGGGTGGTGACCAGGGTGAGTGGAATTCGTGAGTGGGAAGGGTGGGTGGAATTTGTGAGTGGTCAGGGTGGGTGGTAGGGGTCGGTGGGCAAGATAGGTTGTCGGGATGTATGGGCAAAGTGAGTCGCCAGGGTGAGTGGGCACTGTTGGTCGCCAGGGTGGCTGAGACGATTGAGTGGTCGGGTTGATCTAAGTGGGTTGTTGGGTTGGGTGGCTGGATGGGTTCAGGGTGGAGAAGTGAATGAGTAAATGAGTTGAGTGGCATTGTTGGGTGAACTTCGTTTGTGGCATTCGTGGGTTAGCAGAGTGGATAGCAGGGATGGATGGGCTGGGTGGGTGGTAGGGGTGAGGTCGGTGGGTTGTGTTGGATGGGTTGAATGGGTAGGTGGATAATTAGGTGGGTGCATATGTGGCTCTCCTCATTACTAGCCAAGAGAGAGAGAGCGAAGCTTCATATCTCCGATCCATCAGCCTAACCAATCAGTGTTTTGGTGGGGGTAAGGAGGGGGAGTTAGGGGGGCTAGACGTGCGCGATTAACCTGACCTTTAGTGGCAGATTACCATGTATCACAAATTTCTGTCCAGAGGTGTACCTTCCTCCTCTACCTGTAACTCAAAATAACTTTTTAGTAGTAACTTTTCCTTCTACAGTCAATACTTTCTGAGATTTGAGTTTTCGACATAGACACACAGATGTATTTCGTACAAATATAAGGACCACCGACTTCGTCTATCTGTCTCAGTTCCACAGGTCTGTAAAAATATTGTCATTAAAAAAATGTTTTAATTCTGATAATTTATTTTTTACTGCATGAATGAACATGGTAAAAAGTGCATTTACAATGTTCCCATCACATCACATTTTAATACAAAATTAAAAAGAAATTCATTTGCAAAAGAGCAAATTATAAATTTCAATCGACCCATACAATATTGTTCTAAGTTAATCGAAAATGAAAATTTTTAGTGAATGTAATTTGTTAAACATATACACAAAGGAAACAACACTATATATTCTATAACTTACATAGAGCTTCTCTAATATTGTAACTTCTATTCTTTTTTCCTTTTAGCCCCCAAACTTCGTTTGGCTGCCAGTCTTTTGTACACTTTTTCTTTTCGTCCTTATGCATCATTTAGCTGTAGTCCGCCATCATACTGACATTCCAGCGTCCCTGGTACACCTCCGGACAGAAGTTCGTGATACAGGATAATCTGCCACCAGAGGTCAGGTTAATCGCACTCGTCTACCCCCCGTAACTCCCCCTCCTTACCCCCACCAAAACACCGATTAATTAGGCGGACGGATCGGAGATATGAAGCTTCGCTCACTCTCACGTCTTGCCGCATATAATGTTACTTTCATTAATCTTACTATTAGGTGTATTATCAAGTGCATAGATCCATTATCGGTTCCATGAGAAGTGACTATATCGAAGTTTTAGCAGATTTTAATACAATGATCTTAATGTATAAAATCTGGTTTCCAAATAGTTATCCAACGTGTTTTAAGAGATAGACTAAAATCCAAGTAACAGTTAAAAGTTATAAGGCCAGATAAATCCTTCTCTTCCCTTGTCATGTGGACAGCCACATATGCACCCACCTACTTATCCACCTACCCATTCAACCCATCCAACACAACCCACCGACCTCACTCCTGCCACCCACCCAATCCCATCGATCCCTGCTATCCACTCTGCTAACCCACGAATGCCACACACGAAGTTCACCCAACAATGCCACTCAACTCATTTACTCATTCACTTCTCCACCCTGAACCCATCCAGCCACCCAACCCAACCACCCACTTAGATCATCCCGACCACTCAGTCGTCACAGCCACCCTGGCGACCAACGGTGCCCACTCACCCTGGCGACTCACTTTGCTCACACATCCCGACAACCTATCTTGCCCACCGACCCCTACCACCCACCCTGACCACTCACAAATCCCACCCACCCTTCCCACTCACAAATTCCACCCACCCTTCCCACTCACGAATTCCACCCACCCTGGTCACCCAACAATGCCATCCATCTCATCCATCAACAAAACCCTCCTACCTCTCCCTGAACACTCCCCACCCACCTCACCCTGCCCATCCACCCATCCTGTCCACCTACTCCTCCCACCGACCCACCCGCCCATCCAACAACACAACCCTCCTACCTCTCTCCCTGAACACTCCCCACCCACCTCACCCTGCCCATCCACCCATCCTGTCCACCTACTCCTCCCACCGACCCACCCGCCCATCCACCCTTCTTACCCAACTCCATTCACTCCGCCACACACATTCACCCATTTGAACCCACTTATCCAACAAACTCATCTTATCCAAACCTAACTTACCAATCCATCCCCATAAATCCAGCCACCTACCCACCCAGCCCACCAAACGCATCCACTCACTAACCCATTTACCCCTACAACCGGCCCAAAACCACTCCACACACCATACCCAACAACTGCCCCCCCCCCGCCACCATTACCACTGTCCACCCACCCAGGCGATGCACCGAACTACCACACCCATTAACTCAACCTCACCAACTCCACCCACCCAACCAACTGAATCACACACACACACACACACACACACACACACACACACACACACACACAAAACACACACACACACAGATGCGGAAGGGTGGGAAAGGAGGGAGGGAGGATTTGGGGACGGTGAAGGGGACGGATGAGATGTGGAAGTGTCTAGTACTGATCTAATAGCAGCTTGCACAGTACATTGACTCGTATCTCCGACATTAAATTAAACCTTTTAATTCAGCTATATTATGGATGTATTTCCATTAGGATTCCATGATAGGCCATCCAATTGGGAATAGTTTTAATGAGCGAACACTTTGGTAAAATATTAAATATCATAATTATGCTAGATTCAATATTACATGCTGTTCATACTGTTCAATGATTATACCGTCAACCATCAAACAGTAATTCGTAAGACTTGGGGCCAATCTTCCTCGGGGATAAACCACCACTGAGGATGATTAGTGAGTGAAGTTGTTGTGAACTACTCTTTCCCTGTGTGTGTGTGTGTGTGTGTGTGTGTGTGTGTGTGTGTGTGTGTGTGTGTGTGTATGTGTGTGTTGTGGTGTGTGTGTGTGTGTGTGTGTGTGTGTGTGTGTGTGTGTGTGTGTGTGTGTGTGTGTGTGTGTGTGTGTGTTGTGTGTGTGTGTGTGTGTGTGTTGTGGTGTGTGTGTGTGTGTGTGTGTGTGTGTGTGTGTGTGTGTGTGTGTGTGTGTGTGTGTGTGTGTGTGAGTGTGTGTGTGTGTCTGTGTATTTATGCGTGTTTTGTTTCTCTTAGGGCTAGTCCACACGTGCTCTCGAACATATATTGGCAACACGGCAGGCAACATGTTCAGGAACATGTTTGCAGCAGTGTTTGGACAGATGTATGCAAGCATGTTTCAATGCAACTTCGAACACTTGCAGGAGAGGCGATGGGATAAGTGAATCCATACCAGGCTGTTGAGACTTCATCATGATGTTGCCAACATGATCTGGATGCTGCTGTTCCCAATATGTTTTCAGTGTGGTCGTTACTGTGTTGCTTACATGTTGCCAGCACTTGCTCGAGCACAGGTGTGGATGCACACTTACAGTGTCAGTCTGTGTGTGTGTGTGTGTGTGTGTGTGTGTGTGTGTGTGTGTGTGTGTGTGTGTGTGTATGTGCATGTGTGTGTGTGTGTGTGTGTGTGTGTGTGTGTGATTCAGTTGGTTGGGTGGGTGGAGTTGGTGAGGTTGAGTTGATGGGTGTGGTAGTTCGGTGCATCGCCTGGGTGGGTGGACAGTGGTAATGGTGGACGGGGGGGGGCGGCAGTTGTTGGGTGTGGTGTGTGGAGTGGCTTTGGGCGGGTTGTAGGGGTAAATGGGTTAGTGAGTGGATGTGCTTGGTGGGCTGGGTGGGTAGGTGGCTGGATTTGTGGGTGGTCGGGGAGGGGTCGGTAAGTTAGGTTTGGATAAGATGATTTTGATGGTTAAGTCGGGTTCAAATGGATGAATGGGGTGGCGGAGTGAATGGGGTTGGGTGAGAAGGGTGGAGTAGGTGGACAGGATGGTTGGATGGGCAGGGTGAGGTGGGTGGGGAGTGTTCAGGGAGAGGTGGGAGGGTTGTGTGGATGGATGAGATGGATGGCATTGTTGGGTGGTGACCAGGGTGAGTGGAATTCGTGAGTGGGAAGGGTGGGTGGAATTTGTGAGTGGTCAGGGTGGGTGGTAGGGGTCGGTGGGCAAGATAGGTTGTCGGGATGTATGGGCAAAGTGAGTCGCCAGGGTGAGTGGGCACTGTTGGTCGCCAGGGTGGCTGAGACGATTGAGTGGTCGGGTTGATCTAAGTGGGTTGTTGGGTTGGGTGGCTGGATGGGTTCAGGGTGGAGAAGTGAATGAGTAAATGAGTTGAGTGGCATTGTTGGGTGAACTTCGTTTGTGGCATTCGTGGGTTAGCAGAGTGGATAGCAGGGATGGATGGGCTGGGTGGGTGGTAGGGGTGAGGTCGGTGGGTTGTGTTGGATGGGTTGAATGGGTAGGTGGATAATTAGGTGGGTGCATATGTGGCTCTCCTCATTACTAGCCAAGAGAGAGAGAGCGAAGCTTCATATCTCCGATCCATCAGCCTAACCAATCAGTGTTTTGGTGGGGGTAAGGAGGGGGAGTTAGGGGGCTAGACGTGCGCGATTAACCTGACCTTTAGTGGCAGATTACCATGTATCACAAATTTCTGTCCAGAGGTGTACCTTCCTCCTCTACCTGTAACTCAAAATAACTTTTTAGTAGTAACTTTTCCTTCTACAGTCAATACTTTCTGAGATTTGAGTTTTCGACATAGACACACAGATGTATTTCGTACAAATATAAGGACCACCGACTTCGTCTATCTGTCTCAGTTCCACAGGTCTGTAAAAATATTGTCATTAAAAAAATGTTTTAATTCTGATAATTTATTTTTTACTGCATGAATGAACATGGTAAAAAGTGCATTTACAATGTTCCCATCACATCACATTTTAATACAAAATTAAAAAGAAATTCATTTGCAAAAGAGCAAATTATAAATTTCAATCGACCCATACAATATTTTTCTAAGTTAATCGAAAATGAAAATTTTTAGTGAATGTAATTTGTTAAACATATACACAAAGGAAACAACACTATATATTCTATAACTCACATACAGCTTCTCTAATATTTGTAACTTCTATTCTTTTTTCCTTTTAGCCCCCAAACTTCGTTTGGCTGCCAGTCTTTTGTACACTTTTTCTTTTCGTCCTTATGCATCATTTAGCTGCAGTCCGCCATCATACTGACATTCCAGCGTCCCTGGTACACCTCCGGACAGAAGTTCGTGATACAGGATAATCTGCCACCAGAGGTCAGGTTAATCGCACTCGTTTACCCTCCGTAACTCCCCCTCCTTACCCCCACCAAAACACCGATTAATTAGGCGGACGGATCGGAGATATGAAGCTTCGCTCACTCTCACGTCTTGCCGCATATAATGTTACTTTCATTAATCTTACTATTAGGTGTATTATCAAGTGCATAGATCCATTATCGGTTCCATGAGAAGTGACTATATCGAAGTTTTAGCAGATTTTAATACAATGATCTTAATGTATAAAATCTGGTTTCCAAATAGTTATCCAACGTGTTTTAAGAGATAGACTAAAATCCAAGTAACAGTTAAAAGTTATAAGGCCAGATAAATCCTTCTCTTCCCTTGTCATGTGGACAGCCACATATGCACCCACCTACTTATCCACCTACCCATTCAACCCATCCAACACAACCCACCGACCTCACTCCTGCCACCCACCCAATCCCATCGATCCCTGCTATCCACTCTGCTAACCCACGAATGCCACACACGAAGTTCACCCAACAATGCCACTCAACTCATTTACTCATTCACTTCTCCACCCTGAACCCATCCAGCCACCCAACCCAACCACCCACTTAGATCATCCCGACCACTCAGTCGTCACAGCCACCCTGGCGACCAACGGTGCCCACTCACCCTGGCGACTCACTTTGCTCACACATCCCGACAACCTATCTTGCCCACCGACCCCTACCACCCACCCTGACCACTCACAAATTCCACCCACCCTTCCCACTCACGAATTCCACCCACCCTGGTCACCCAACAATGCCATCCATCTCATCCATCAACAAAACCCTCCTACCTCTCCCTGAACACTCCCCACCCACCTCACCCTGCCCATCCACCCATCCTGTCCACCTACTCCTCCCACCGACCCACCCGCCCATCCAACAACACAACCCTCCTACCTCTCTCCCTGAACACTCCCCACCCACCTCACCCTGCCCATCCACCCATCCTGTCCACCTACTCCTCCCACCGACCCACCCGCCCATCCACCCTTCTTACCCAACTCCATTCACTCCGCCACACACATTCACCCATTTGAACCCACTTATCCAACAAACTCATCTTATCCAAACCTAACTTACCAATCCATCCCCATAAATCCAGCCACCTACCCACCCAGCCCACCAAACGCATCCACTCACTAACCCATTTACCCCTACAACCGGCCCAAAACCACTCCACACACCATACCCAACAACTGCCCCCCCCCCTCCACCATTACCACTGTCCACCCACCCAGGCGATGCACCGAACTACCACACCCATTAACTCAACCTCACCAACTCCACCCACCCAACCAACTGAATCACACACACACACACACACACACACACACACACACACACACACACACACACACACACACACACACACACACACACACACACACACACACACACACACACACACAAAACACACACACACACACACACACACACACACACACACACACACACACACACACACAGATAAGAGCAATACTGATATTTGAAAGGCCGTCTCGATGCATTGTATCTCTGGTCCTGAGAGAGAGAGAGAGAGAGAGAGAGAGAGAGAGAGAGAGAGAGAGAGAGAGAGAGAGAGAGAAATAAAACACGCATAAACAGACAGACAGACAGACGGACAGAAACACACACACACACACACACACACACACACACACACACACACACACACACACACACACTGGCGCATACATACATAGAGAGAGAGAGAGAGAGAGAGAGAGAGAGAGAGAGGGGGAGACTGACTCGGTAAGACAGAAACTGAACACGGATAAACACACACACACACACACACACACACACACACACACACACACACACACACACACTGGCGCCAACAGAGGGAGAGAGAGAGAGAGAGAGAGAGAGAGAGAGAGAGAGAGAGAGAGACTGACTCAGTAGGAGACAAACAAAACACACACACACACACACACACACAAAACACACACACACACAGATGCGGAAGGGTGGGAAAGGAGGGAGGGAGGATTTCGGGACGGTGAAGGGGACGGATGAGATGTTGAAGTGTCTAGTACTGATCTAATAGCAGCTTGCACAGTATATTGACACGTATCTCCGACATTAAATTAAACCTTTTAATTCAGCTATATTATGGATGTATTTCCATTAGGATTCCATGATAGGCCATCCAATTGGCAATAGTTTTAATGAGCGAACACTTTGGTAAAATATTAAATATCATAATTATGCTAGATTCAATATTACATGCTGTTCATACTGTTCAATGATTATACCGTCAACCATCAAACAGTAATTCGTAAGACTTGGGGCCAATCTTCCTCGGGGATAAACCACCACTGAGGATGATTAGTGAGTGAAGTTGTTGTGAACTACTCTTTCCCTGTGTGTGTGTGTGTGTGTGTGTGTGTGTGTGTGTGTGTGTGTGTGTGTGTGTGTGTGTGTGTGTGTGTGTGTGTGTGTGTGTGTGTGTGTGTGTGTGTGTGTGTGTGTGTGTGTGTGTGTGTGTGTGTGTGTGTGTGTGTGTGTGTGTGTGTGTGTGTGTGTGTGTGTGTGTGTGTGTGTGTGTGTGTGTGTGTGTGTGTGTGTGTGTGTGTGTGTGTGTGTGTGTGTGTGTGAGTGTGTGTGTGTGTCTGTGCATTTATGCGTGTTTTGTTTCTCTTAGGGCGAGTCCACACGTGCTCTCGAACATATATTGGCAACACGGCAGGCAACATGTTCAGGAACATGTTTGCAGCAGTGTTTGGACAGATGTATGCAAGCATGTTTCAATGCAACTTCGAACACTTGCAGGAGAGGCGATGGGATAAGTGAATCCATACCAGGCTGTTGAGACTTCATCATGATGTTGCCAACATGATCTGGATGCTGCTGTTCCCAATATGTTTTCAGTGTGGTCGTTACTGTGTTGCTTACATGTTGCCAGCACTTGCTCGAGCACAGGTGTGGATGCACACTAACAGTGTCAGTCTGTGTGTGTGTGTGTGTGTGTGTGTGTGTGTGTGTGTGTGTGTGTGTGTGTGTGTGTGTGTGTGTGTGTGTGTGTGTGTGTGTGTGTGTGTGTGTGTGTGTGTGTGTGTGTGTGTGTGTGTGTGTGTGTGTGTGATTCAGTTGGTTGGGTGGGTGGAGTTGGTGAGGTTGAGTTAATGGGTGAGGTAGTTCGGTGCATCCCCTGGGTGGGTGGACAGTGGTAATGGTGGAAGGGGGGGGGGAGGCAGTTGTTGGGTGTGGTGTGTGGAGTGGCTTTGGGCGGGTTGTAGGGGTAAATGGGTTAGTGAGTGGATGTGCTTGGTGGGCTGGGTGGGTAGGTGGCTGGATTTGTGGGTGGTCGGGGAGGGGTCGGTAAGTTAGGTTTGGATAAGATGATTTTGATAGTTAAGTCGGGTTCAAATGGATGAATGGGGTGGCGGAGTGAATGGGGTTGGGTGAGAAGGGTGGAGTAGGTGGACAGGATGGTTGGATGGGCAGGGTGAGGTGGGTGGGGAGTGTTCAGGGAGAGGTGGGAGGGTTGTGTGGATGGATGAGATGGATGGCATTGTTGGGTGGTGACCAGGGTGAGTGGAATTCGTGAGTGGGAAGGGTGGGTGGAATTTGTGAGTGGTCAGGGTGGGTGGTAGGGGTCGGTGGGCAAGATAGGTTGTCGGGATGTATGGGCAAAGTGAGTCGCCAGGGTGAGTGGGTACTGTTGGTCGCCAGGGTGGCTGAGACGATTGAGTGGTCGGGTTGATCTAAGTGGGTTGTTGGGTTGGGTGGCTGGATGGGTTCAGGGTGGAGAAGTGAATGAGTAAATGAGTTGAGTGGCATTGTTGGGTGAACTTCGTTTGTGGCATTCGTGGGTAAGCAGAGTGGATAGCAGGGATGATTGGGCTGGGTGGGTGGTAGGGGTGAGGTCAGTGGGTTGTGTTGGATGGGTTGAATGGGTAGGTGGATAATTAGGTGGGTGCATATGTGGCTCTCCTCATTACTAGCCAAGAGAGAGAGAGCGAAGCTTCATATCTCCGATCCATCAGCCTAACCAATCAGTGTTTTGGTGGGGGTAAGGAGGGGGAGTTAGGGGGGCTAGACGTGCGCGATTAACCTGACCTTTAGTGGCAGATTACCATGTATCACAGATTTCTGTCCAGAGGTGTACCTTCCTCCTCTACCTGTAACTCAAAATAACTTTTTAGTAGTAACTTTTCCTTCTACAGTCAATACTTTCTGAGATTTGAGTTTTCGACATAGACACACAGATGTATTTCGTACAAATATAAGGACCACCGACTTCGTCTATCTGTCTCAGTTCCACTGGTCTGTAAAAATATTGTCATAAAAAAAATGTTTTAATTCTGATAATTTATTTTTTACTGCATGAATGAACATGGTAAAAAGTGCATTTACAATGTTCCCATCACATCACATTTTAATACAAAATTAAAAAGAAATTCATTTACAAAAGAGCAAATTATAAATTTCAATCGACCCATACAATATTGTTCTAAGTTAATCGATAATGAAAATTTTTAGTGAATGTAATTTGTTAAACATATACACAAAGGAAACAACACTATATATTCTATAACTCACATACAGCTTCTCTAATATTTGTAACTTCTATTCTTTTTTCCTTTTAGCCCCCAAACTTCGTTTGGCTGCCAGTCTTTTGTACACTTTTTCTTTTCGTCCTTATGCATCATTTAGCTGTAGTCCGCCATCATACTGACATTCCAGCGTCCCTGGTACACCTCCGGACAGAAGTTCGTGATACAGGATAATCTGCCACCAGAGGTCAGGTTAATCGCACTCGTCTACCCCCCGTAACTCCCCCTCCTTACCCCCACCAAAACACCGATTAATTAGGCGGACGGATCGGAGATATGAAGCTTCGCTCACTCTCACGTCTTGCCGCATATAATGTTACTTTCATTAATCTTACTATTAGGTGTATTATCAAGTGCATAGATCCATTATCGGTTCCATGAGAAGTGACTATATCGAAGTTTTAGCAGATTTTAATACAATGATCTTAATGTATAAAATCTGGTTTCCAAATAGTTATCCAACGTGTTTTAAGAGATAGACTAAAATCCAAGTAACAGTTAAAAGTTATAAGGCCAGATAAATCCTTCTCTTCCCTTGTCATGTGGACAGCCACATATGCACCCACCTACTTATCCACCTACCCATTCAACCCATCCAACACAACCCACCGACCTCACCCCTGCCACCCACCCAATCCCATCGATCCCTGCTATCCACTCTGCTAACCCACGAATGCCACACACGAAGTTCACCCAACAATGCCACTCAACTCATTTACTCATTCACTTCTCCACCCTGAACCCATCCAGCCACCCAACCCAACCACCCACTTAGATCATCCCGACCACTCAGTCGTCACAGCCACCCTGGCGACCAACGGTGCCCACTCACCCTGGCGACTCACTTTGCTCACACATCCCGACAACCTATCTTGCCCACCGACCCCTACCACCCACCCTGACCACTCACAAATTCCACCCACCCTTCCCACTCACGAATTCCACCCACCCTGGTCACCCAACAATGCCATCCATCTCATCCATCAACAAAACCCTCCTACCTCTCCCTGAACACTCCCCACCCACCTCACCCTGCCCATCCACCCATCCTGTCCACCTACTCCTCCCACCGACCCACCCGCCCATCCAACAACACAACCCTCCTACCTCTCTCCCTGAACACTCCCCACCCACCTCACCCTGCCCATCCACCCATCCAGTCCACCTACTCCTCCCACCGACCCACCCGCCCATCCACCCTTCTTACCCAACTCCATTCACTCCTCCACACACATTCACCCATTTGAACCCACTTATCCAACAAACTCATCTTATCCAAACCTAACTTACCAATC
>NC_136984.1:19465714-19468214 GCF_032717465.1 Coenobita brevimanus
CAAGATAGGTTGTCGGGATGTATGGGCAAAGTGAGTCGCCAGGGTGAGTGGGCACTGTTGGTCGCCAGGGTGGCTGAGACGATTGAGTGGTCGGGTTGATCTAAGTGGGTTGTTGGGTTGGGTGGCTGGATGGGTTCAGGGTGGAGAAGTGAATGAGTAAATGAGTTGAGTGGCATTGTTGGGTGAACTTCGTTTGTGGCATTCGTGGGTAAGCAGAATGGATAGCAGGGATGGATGGGCTGGGTGGGTGGTAGGGGTGAGGTCGGTGGGTTGTGTTGGATGGGTTGAATGGGTAGGTGGATAATTAGGTGGGTGCATATGTGGCTCTCCACATTACTAGCCAAGAGAGAGAGAGCGAAGCTTCATATCTCCGATCCATCAGCCTAACCAATCAGTGTTTTCGTGGGGGTAAGGAGGGGGAGTCAGCGGCGCTAGACGTGCGCGATTAACCTGACCTTTAGTGGCAGATTACCATGTATCACAAATTTCTGTCCGTAGGTGTACCTTCCTCCTCTACCTGTAACTCAAAATAACTTTTTAGTAGTAACTTTTCCTTCTACAGTCAATACTTTCTGAGATTTGAGTTTTCGACATAGACACACAGATGTATTTCGTACAAATATAAGGACCACCGACTTCGTCTATCTGTCTCAGTTCCACAGGTCTGTAAAAATATTGTCATTAAAAAAATGTTTTAATTCTGATAATTTATTTTTTACTGCATGAATGAACATGGTAAAAAGTGCATTTACAATGTTCCCACCACATCACATTTTAATACAAAATTAAAAAGAAATTCATTTGCAAAAGAGCAAATTATAAATTTCAATCGACCCATACAATATTGTTCTGAGTTAATCGATAATGAAAATTTTTAGTGAATGTAATTTGTTAAACATATACAGAAAGGAAACAACACTATATATTCTATAACTCACATACAGCTTCTCTAATATTTGTAACTTCTATTCTTTTTTCCTTTTAGCCCCCAAACTTCGTTTGGCTGCCAGTCTTTTGTACACTTTTTCTTTTCGTCCTTATGCATCATTTAGCTGTAGTCCGCCATCATACTGACATTCCAGCGTCCCTGGTACACCTCCGGACAGAAGTTCGTGATACAGGATAATCTGCCACCAGAGGTCAGGTTAATCGCACTCGTCTACCCCCCGTAACTCCCCATCCTTACCCCCACCAAAACACCGATTAATTAGGCGGACGGATCGGAGATATGAAGCTTCGCTCACTCTCACGTCTTGCCGCATATAATGTTACTTTCATTAATCTTACTATTAGGTGTATTATCAAGTGCATAGATCCATTATCGGTTCCATGAGAAGTGACTATATCGAAGTTTTAGCAGATTTTAATACAATGATCTTAATGTATAAAATCTGGTTTCCAAATAGTTATCCAACGTGTTTTAAGAGATAGACTAAAATCCAAGTAACAGTTAAAAGTTATAAGGCCAGATAAATCCTTCTCTTCCCTTGTCATGTGGACAGCCACATATGCACCCACCTACTTATCCACCTACCCATTCAACCCATCCAACACAACCCACCGACCTCACCCCTGCCACCCACCCAATCCCATCGATCCCTGCTATCCACTCTGCTAACCCACGAATGCCACACACGAAGTTCACCCAACAATGCCACTCAACTCATTTACTCATTCACTTCTCCACCCCGAACCCATCCAGCCACCCAACCCAACCAACCACTTAGATCATCCCGACCACTCAGTCGTCACAGCCACCCTGGCGACCAACGGTGCCCACTCACCCTGGCGACTCACTTTGCTCACACATCCCGACAACCTATCTTGCCCACCGACCCCTACCACCCACCCTGACCACTCACAAATTCCACCCACCCTTCCCACTCACGAATTCCACCCACCCTGGTCACCCAACAATGCCATCCATCTCATCCATCAACAAAACCCTCCTACCTCTCCCTGAACACTCCCCACCCACCTCACCCTGCCCATCCACCCATCCTGTCCACCTACTCCTCCCACCGACCCACCCGCCCATCCAACAACACAACCCTCCTACCTCTCTCCCTGAACACTCCCCACCCACCTCACCCTGCCCATCCACCCATCCAGTCCACCTACTCCTCCCACCGACCCACCCGCCCATCCACCCTTCTTACCCAACTCCATTCACTCCGCCACACACATTCACCCATTTGAACCCACTTATCCAACAAACTCATCTTATCCAAACCTAACTTACCAATCCATCCCCATAAATCCAGCCACCTACCCACCCAGCCCACCAAACGCATCCACTCACTAACCCATTTACCCCTACAACCGGCCCAAAACCACTCCACACACCATACCCAACAACTGCCCCCCCCCCTCCACCATTACCACTGTCCACCCACCCAGGCGATGCACCGAACTACCACACCCATTAACTCAACCTCACCAACTCCACCCACCCAACCAACTGAATCACACACACACACACACACACACACACACACAC